>NC_143012.1:143017452-143317452 GCF_055824585.1 Amblyomma mixtum | reverse complement strand
AAAGGCACAAGCTCAATCGCCAGGCTCGCCTTCGCGTTGCCGCGCTATGGGAGCAGACTCAGGAATAGGCCAAGCGCCTCGCCCGTCAGATTCGTGGAAAATTCTGCGGACTTTCTCAAGGACAGCCTCAGTGCTGCTTAAATATGGGTCACATTGGGCAACCTGTTCGACCCGACCAAGGTAAAATCTGCGCATCACCGCATACTACATGAGATTGCCCACAAGTTTCCGGGGAAGGACCACGATCGCACGCAGGCCGTCTATACCCGCTACATCATCATCATCATCACCAGCCTGACTGCGCCCACTGCAGGGCAAAGGCCTCTGCTATGTCTCTCCAAATAACTGTTTCTTTGCCAGCTACTTATACTGTATCCATGCTACATCGGCACCCACTAAATTCCGCAGTGCACAGTTTCCTACACGGGCACCCCAAACTCCGATATCGACGCCCCCATCACGATACAAGAAATCGCCACTTCAGCGCATAAAATCACGCACGCAATTAATCGACACCTGAGTCCTACACCCATTCAGGACCGAGCTGATTATACAAATGACCACCTCTGGAAAGACGGCCTGATCTCGAGCGAGCGGCGCCACTCCTAAATGATTCTCATTGCCAAACCACGGAGATGGCCCAATCTCAAAAGCTTGCACCGACCTCCAGCACTTCATGCCTCGGAAAGCGCCATGAACAGGTTAGCTAGCACTGCCTCCAAAAGTAGATCGAGGACAATGCTCTATTCTCGTACGCCATGATTGGCTTCAGGAGTGGTCTTTCCATGCAGAACGGTTCTCTTCAGCTCCAGGAAGAAGTCCTGACAAAATTTCCCAAATGCTAGAATACCTTACATTTGCGCTCGATTTGCAGGGCACATTTGATAATGTCTCTGGCGAAGTTCGCTCCATGAGAAAAAAACACTCTCGACTGCGGAGAGCGGATCTCCAGTTATGTCAAAGCCTTCCTTACGGTCCGCAACGCCACGATCGACAATGGGGATAATGAATCCGACACTACCCAAATGCCAAAGAAGTGCGTCCGTCAAGGTCCAGTCATCTGCCCCCTCATTTTAAGCATTGCGATTATTGGTTTGGCTCGTCGGCTGCCGGTCTTGTCATGTACAGCGTTTGCCCTCTCACTGAACGACATGATCACATATACCATCACAGGTTCCCAGGTGCAGATGGAAAAGGCTCTGCAGGAAGTGGCCACGATCGTCGAAAGTATTTGGCGCCAATAGTGTTCCGCAATGCGCGGCAGTAAAATCCGAAGTGATCGGGAAGTCAGAGTTTGAGAATCTCCGGTCCCATCAACCTCCTACCGCAGGGTCACCGCGTCAGAGGTCTCCCTGTCTTTCGCATTTTCGGACTGGTCTGGGTATGCAGAGATGTCCTGCACCTCGTACAAGCGTTCGTCACCATGCTCATATCGTACGGGCTTCATTACCACTACCTGACCAAGAAGTAACGGGACCAAGCGAGTGCTATTATCCGCAGCGCGCATAATACAATCCTTGTTCACCCGCCAACAGTTCTCATAAATGCTTCGCTACAACTTCCTTGATTAGATCAAGGATGCAGCCCTCGCATCCCAAAGGACAAAGCTCCAAGAAGATACTGCAGTTGGACCATCATCGATCGTGTGGGCCGCCGGGAGACTTGTGAGAACACCTGAAAAAGTTCAAGTGGGCACTTTGTTGACCTAAAGTGCGGTGATGGCGACAGCCTTAAGCGCAGTGTTGCTGCTTGTGTCCCTGATATGTGGTTAAGATGTTAAGCTTGGCTTCTAAGAGTGGAACGCGACAGCGTCATGCAACACTGCCAGGGTGTCCGCTGAACGCCATCGCCCGTTCGGCTGTGTGCCCTGCTCGTCGGTAAATTGGTTTTTGAGGAGAGGAAATGTACCTGCCTCGCATGTCTCGATGGACGCTTGGACCTCGCCGTAAGGGAAGGGAGAAAGATGGGAGTGAACGAATACGTCGTATTCACTAGACGCGCCTTTGTTCATTCCAAACTATCGAGCTGGCATGGTGGAATGGTTGCGTGCTCGTCTTGCACACTGGAAAGCCTGGTTCGATTCCCCAACTCGGCAGATTTCCTTCTCGGTTTTATTTATTTACCTGGTCTGACTAGAAAGGTTAATTAGGCTAGTTGGTTGATTAACTAAGCTCAGTCACACTTACTTGGAACATCAGTATACCATACTTTAAATTGGTTGCATGGTTACTAGCCAAAGTACAATTGACCGCGTTTGAAATTCGCGCACTGTGACGTCACGACCATTTCGACCATTTGAAAAGCGTGACATTTCTGTCGACAACTCCTGCTTACAACGATGAGGCATTGAAGGCTTCCGCCTTAAAAGGTTAATTAGGCTAATTGGTTAAGCAAGCAATTAACTAAACTGAGTCCCACTTACTTGGAACATCACTATACGATCCCTTTAATTGGTTGCATGGTTAGTAGCCAAAGTACAATTGGCCCCGTTTGAAATTCTCGCGCTGTGACGTCACGACCGTTTCGACCAATTGAAAAGCGTGACATTTCTGTCGACAACTGCTGCTTACAACGATGAGGCATTAAAGGCTTCCGCCTTAAAAATTCTCCACACCCCTGAGCGTCCGCAGCGCCATTATGGTGACCCACATCTGCATCCAGATGTGCTGGATCACTCATAAATGCCGAGGAGAGGGCTGAGGGGCACAACTCCGCCGCCGCCTCAAGACTTAGAAGAGCGCATTTTTCGACTTGACGTTGTCCGCGGTGTAGTTCGTCAGAGTGCAGCTACGACGTGCTAACTAGCAGGCAGGTTCACTAACATTGCATAGCCGACTTTAAATATTGACAGCCTTGTTGCCAACCATAAGTAATATTGATATCAACCGATATAATTTCGAAAACGCGGTTACCCTCGTCGCCGTGGCCCAACAACTCTGGCTGCATCGCGCCAAAATACAAGCGCTTTTGAGAAGCTTGCAGACAAAACAACCTCCTCAGTGCACGTAACGCGTCGAAATAAGGAAAATTTGTTGGGCCACTGCTTCGAGTATAACCGTGCTTTTGAAATTCTAGAAACTGATATGGGTATTACTTAAGGTGAGCCACATGCTCCTCAATAATTAAGGAGCCTAAAACTAATAGTTAAAAGTTTAACTCTCCCTTATTAGTTCACCAGCCTGCTAGTTTGCCCATCTTAGCTCTGTTTGAAGGTTTATTTCCGCAACTAGGTGTTGCGAGGACAGCCAGGGAAAAAGCTGTATAGACAGCTTGAGAGGTCCTGACTTCCTCTTACAGTGCAGCATTGACGGCGGCGGTATAGGACATCAAACAAATTGTAAGAACAAACTCGTACGTTCTGTACATAGAATGACACATGTACGTTCAGTAAGCAGTACATTCTGCTTGTAAAGAAAAAAGAACTATATTAGGTCAAAGGGACTATAAAGGCAAACACAGGGAGGAGAAAATAAAGGACAACAGAACTGACAGGTGCACTCAAAATGGTAATAGCAAGAAAAAAAAGAACTACACGAATATTTGGGGCAATTCTTTCAGAGAAATATTAGAGACATCAAGATTCTTGTGGCAGTACAACTGGTTCAGAAGTGTCGGTAAGGTATGCTGCAACATTTGTTTGCCATAGTTTGTGCGGCATTTCTTAACATTCCAAGGCTCTGCTACGCGGGTATCATACACAGTTCTGCTTTGCTCTAACCTAGCAAGTGTAAGTAAGAAGTCATCATTTTTCATTATGGCGAGTTTATATCTGTAGCACAGCCTATAGTTATACATGGATTTCATTGGAATAACGTTGTGTCGGTGGAAAAGGCTCGCAGTGTGGAAGAAATACGGCACTTTACATGCAATGCGTATAATGCGTTTTTGTAAGACAGTGAGTTTGTTAATATTTTCAGCTGTTGTTGTTGCCCACACCATACATCCGTAGCTGGCTATGGAAGATAACAAAGAGTGATGAAGTAACATGTTGACTGACGTAGGAAAATTGAAGCAATGGCGGCACATGATACCAACTGTTCTGGAAAGTTTCTGAACGAGGTAATTAATATGGTCATTCCACGACATATCTGCTGCAAAGTAAACGCCCAGAGTTTTCACAGACTGCACAAATTCTATTCTGGTATTGTTTAGTTCAATTAGAGGAAGTTCAAAGTGTTTGTGACGTGGGTGGAACATGACGGCTGCAGTTTTACTAACGTTAATTCTTAAGTGATTATCAGCAGTCCAAGTATTTATTTCTTTTAAGGTTTTATTAGCTCGATTTGCGAGATCAGCCGTAGAAGTACCCGAAAAAAACAAACTAGTGTCATCTGCATAAATTATGTACTTAGCAGTGCTATCGATGCGAACAATATCATTAATATAAAGAACAAAAAGAAACGGACCCAAAATGCTCCCTTGCGGAACGCCAGAAGCTACCGCTTTCAACTGGGAGCATTCACCGGCAATACTAACAAACTGAGATCTATGTCGCAAGTATGAGGAAATCAGCATATGGGCTATGACTCTAATACCGTAGTGGTCTAATTTTTTAAGCAGCACAGAGTGATTAACAAGGTCAAACGCCTTTGAAAAATCTAAAAATAAACCAAGTACCATGTTTTTGGCTTCAAAATGGTTTAGTATGAATTCTTTCTGAGCAAGGAGAGCTAACTCAGTCGATCTATTTTTACGAAACCCATATTGAGCGGTAGTCATAATGTTACATCTTTCAGTGAAGGAGGATAGCCGTTTAAGAATAACTTTTTCGAGGCCTTTGGAAAACACAGGTAAGATTGATATCGGGCGATAGTTTCCCATTTCATTTTTGTTTCCTTTTTTATACACTACTGTGACTTTTGCCCTTTGCATAAGACGCGGAAAAACACCGGAAACTAAGGATAGGTTGAAGATATGGGCGAGGGAAGGTGCAAGAATGTCGATAGTAAATTTTATGGGCTGTATCTGAAAACCTGACGCATCTGTAGCTTTACTATTATTAAGCGCTAAAAATTCTGTTATTACTTCATTTATTGTAACCGGTGTTAGAAATATTGTTTCAGCATTTCTGGCACTCATATAGGACAGATTTACGTCGCCGCCTGATGTGTCAGCAAAGGAAAGAAAGTAGTCATTAAAGGCATCTGCTAGATCAGAACCTTTTAATTCAATCCCTTCATGATTAATTTTTGTGGTCGGTTCGGAAGAATTACTGAAGATAGATTTTAAAACCTTCCAAACTTTTTCAGATTGTCCACCAGTTGAATTAAACCGGTTATAAATATATTGCTTTTTAGCGACGCGAAGTTGCTTTGTGACGAAGTTCCTAAATTTTTTGAATGTTTTCAGCGCTTCAGGACATCTACTTTGTAAAAACACTCTGTAAAGTTTATCGCGTTTTCTTATCAACTGCAACATGTCTTTGTCGACCCATGGTTTGTTACTTTTCTTTGACTGGGAGTATTTCTTAAGTGGAAAGGAAGCATTATAAATGTCAGTAACAATCTCTAAAAAATTTATCTACTTATCTACTTCACCGGTGACAGTGCTACGCCGAAAAAAGCCCTCTTCAAACTCAAAAATCCTTTTTTTTCAAATTTGTAAACTGTTAGGTGAAGCACTTTGTATATACAGACTCAAAATTGTGTTGATGTGTACCTGTCATCCACCCCACTAGGTGGCCCCCTCTTCGCCTGCCCTTGGTGGGCATTGTACCCATAATGTTCCATATTTCATGGGGGTAGCCCGGCGGAACCAGCACACCTCACAACACCACATAGACAATACGAGAACATGGAGGCAGCTCTGCCTAGCCTCGACCTGAACAATCAGCGCAAGCTCATCCGATGCGTACGCGAAGCAGCAAAGCCACCGGCGTCCTGCAATGAGGCTGCCAACCGCCTGACTTGAGACATTCTGTGGTTGTTCAATGAACAATTTCTCTTTTTTCTCTTCGAGGAATACACGTCTCGTGCTAAAGCGCTTCGACAGTGTGGCAGCACTCGGACATGTAGCGCCCTTTTCACTTCTCGTCTGTGCAACATACCCCCTGATAAATTTAGACATGATAAACTAATCTCGAAACTTGCGTAATTAAGGTGGCCGCCGCTGGCACATTGAAGGGTCATTCGAAGTGATATGAAAGAGGCATTGGTACCCCAGTGGAGGTATTTAGGCTCATAAAGGTAATGAGTCACCTCACCCGTTTACACATTTAATTTTTTTTTTGTCTCTCGGACACTAGCGAGTATCTAGCGGCTAATCATGGCAGCTGCGCTTTGAAAAGTATAAAAGGACCTGTAGAGGCGAACTTACTAGATTCTTCTAAAGTTTTTTGGGGTGAAAAATTTATCTTGTCTCCCTGCTTCTAACTCTTTTCTTAGAGCGACATCATGCTCTCGTGCAGGCGAACTACGCTACCAAGCGCAAGACAGCGACAGCACGCACATCCTAACCGACGAGGAATACACAGAGAAAGCCCGCAAAGCAGTCGCCAACCTCGCCATAAAGGTAAGAATAATCGTTGTACAGTCTGACGGGCGTTTCGTGAAGTTAAAAACAGAAGCAGGGAACACTCAAGCCTGGCGAAGCAGGTTAAAGAGATTGGCGGAATATACTGACATGACAGCCTAATACGCGATCTATAAACACCGTAGTTTTCAAGAAATGTGAAGAATGGCAACACTAGGACTGCTACGATGGCCTTTCCATGGCGTAGACACTTGTCTCGTATTTTACTCCTTTTTCCGCAATCGACATACTTGCCGTAAGCCAGAGTGCAACTACACACTCTGCAAGAGCGCTACAAAAAAGATTGGTTTAGAAGGGATTCGAATCGCGGAACTCTTGTTTAGAAGCAGGACACTCAATCACCATTGAATTTTCGTTTGTTTTCTGAAGTGGCATTTATCACACGCTCATGTGCTCAAGAAACAGCTCCCACTATACACATACTATTTAAAATGCGATCAGTTAATGGCTGCGCTGCACTGCCTTCACAAATACACACCTATACACAACACAAATAAAAGGCGAGCAAGCAAAAGATAGCACCTCAGTAATTGTAAACAGTCCGGTGCAAAGTCATTTATAACAGTCGTTTAGCTGGAGCATCATTCATCGAAATTGCTACTGTACGACGTTAGTGCACGTTAGAGAACCACCGGTGGTCGAAATTTTCGAATCCCTTCACTACGGCGTCCCTAGGGCATAGCCTAAGTCACTTTGGGACGTTAAACCCCACAAACCAAACCAATCGTCGAAAATGCATTCTAAGGGAAGCGAAAGGCTCAGCCTTAATGTCCAGCGTACACTTTTTTTTCATACACCATGCGGTGGAATCAGAAAAATTATTTCTTAGGGTTTCTACATAATCATGTTCAGTAGCTACAGTGAATCTCACTAGGCCGGAATTGAAAGCAAGCACGTCCCAAACGAAAAGTTAGTCTTGGCAGGTGATTAACCAATGTCTGATTATTTCCAGTACATAGTACAGATAGCAGTTAACCGATGAGAGGAAAATATTGCTCTAGTGCTGCTACGTGTTCACAAGTATA
The DNA here is from genome assembly GCF_055824585.1 of Amblyomma mixtum. Lineage (NCBI taxonomy): Eukaryota > Metazoa > Arthropoda > Arachnida > Ixodida > Ixodidae > Amblyomma > Amblyomma mixtum. Next base: position 143,309,896 of record NC_143012.1, on the reverse strand, counting down.
TCTTCGGGGTGTCGGTTATAGAAAAAAACAGTGGTGTAATTCGTGCTACGCCTAGACTACCAGAATGCAGGCATGCATGCGTGCTGACCTGTGTTTCGATGCCTTGAAAAAAGACCTCATTCAAGAAATTATTTTTTTATTCATGAACGAGTTTTCTGCTATCGCCCAGAGGGACGACTAGCGTCATGTAAGAAATGAATTACGACAGGTATTTCATGCCGGTCTTCTGTTGTTAGAGCTCTCCCATAAAGCTTCCCTGTTGGACCCCTTAAACCTCGCCTTTCGGTTCCGAGGGCGATCGCGTTCTCGGCGATTGGGAGCTGCACTTTTGGATAGTTTCGACGTTGTCGACGCCACTGTGTAAGGTGATAGCAGCAGAGTTAACGAGTGAAATGTTCCGAGGCGAGTCAATATAGACGGTAAATGTGACTCTATAGAAGTACAGTCCAGCCACTTACAACTGGCGCAAATATAACGAACGCTCGCTTACTACGGGCAAGAATGTCGCTACTATCAAAAGAAATCTTAGGGGAAGGGCACTGCATCTAAGATATAATGATAACTTTGGCCGCATCTCTCGGTTATAGAGAAAAATGGTGCACTGAAAGCTTTCCGCAAGGGTACAAAAATTTGCGTACCTGCCAGTCAGTGCCGAGATCAAACAGGGTACCTCAACTCCGTGACACAATTTCAAAAAGAGCATTGCGGAAGAAGAAAGGAAATGAAAAAGGCGGCTTTGAAATTGTAGGTAGCCGCCGGCAAAGAGCACAGTGTTGGCGTACAACGACGCTCATTTCATCAATGTGTACCGACTGGGCAGAGCGTCAGCAAAGTGCGACAAAGGGGCAGCTTCGAAAGCGAAGCTATAGCTGAGGAGCAAACAATGGCAGTGACTTCAGAAGTTTCAATGCCTGACTGGCCATGCTGGTCAAATAGTACGAGTCGCCTGTCCAGCCAGATCTCTACATTTTGTGTCACTGCCGCATGCAGACAACGCGCTGACCGCAGACTGTGTAACTGAGACGTTTTTTACACACGTGCGCTCGGCTACCTTCGTCTTTGCGGATGCCCACGAAAGACAGGTGGTGTCGAAAACGCACGTGATCAGGCGCGTCTGGATTTGAGGCAATGCGGCGTTGATTCACGACCGCTCGGGTAGCTCCTGGATGAATTAATTGGTGTGGACGTCGACATCACGGACGTGCTCTAATGAAGTCAATGTATGCGAAGTACGAGCACTCTCTATCCAATAGAAGAAGGTCAACTTACCACCAGCTGCCGGTAACGGTTGAACTGCGATAGCGGCCGAAAAGTAAATAGTTGGATTGAAAGATTTCGGCTCGAGAGCATGCTGGGAAGGCGCCCCGATATGGTTTGTTTTTAAGAAATGGACGCACATAACTCACTTAAAAAAACATAAATGCCACTACTGTCGTAGTCATGCAAAGTCATGCAGATCATGCAAAGTCGATTTACGACGAACTTCGGACACAACGAACGCAGTCCGTGTAAGACATGCTCGTGATGTGTGAGCTTCACTGTATCGAGCGCACACAGACAAGAAAGCGTCTTCAAATAAGCCGCTCATTCTCCGCCCCCTCTTCCCCACCCCTCACTGGGGCTTCAAAGTAAAAAGTTATTTTTTAGATAAAGGCCAGATGTCGCTACATCTATCACATATGAGAAAGCTTCTTGTTTACGGAGACTGATGCTGCACACGACGTTGATTTCTAATTTTGATAGAATCCGACAAGTGCATCATTCAAGCGTCGTTCTGAAACAGGAAGACTCAGCGCAAGAGAACCATTTTTTGGTGCGCGTTTAGCGTTGAAACAGTCAATGGGTGGACAGACGGAAACCGGACAGGAATATTTTGCAATCAAGGCGCAGATGTAGCCGTTCACCGCACTCTTGCATTAACATGTTTTGGGACAAGAAAAAATAAGCATTTTACTCGCGCACGCAACCCCATCGTGCGCCTTGAGGCTACAGTAAACAGATCAGTACAGTAGAGGAGGAATGAACATCGTTATAAATTTCCTGTGAAGAGTCTTGTGCGAAACAGATGAAAGGTACTCATTGTAAACCCAGCGTGTCAAAAAATTCGCAGTGTTTTCTGTGCGAAGTCATAGGTTTAGCCTCGTTGACTAATGGTTTCGCTTTTCCGGGTCGTTGGCACGTCTGGCGACGACATTAGGCAAGGTTCAGCTCTGATCTGATCTGCTCGTACCGCAGATGGAAGTTGATGAAGACGACCCTGTGCAATGCAACACGTGAGAGTTTTAACAGGAGGCGTGATCGGCAGCAGCGATAATATTGTGCTCGCGTGCACTGGTCAGTGAATCTGATGTGCTCGCGCCGTAGGGCGCTCGAAGCCCGGTCGCGGCTATTTTACTTATTTATTTATCTCAGGCTTCAGTGATAAAGCGGCTTTTGCAGCTTTGATTGCGAAGTAGGGCTCTCGCTGTCAAGACGCCCCATATACTTCTTCCATAAATGCACGTAAAGAGGGGCGGTAGCTAAATAGGGAAGCCGGCAAATAAAGGCAACCTGGTGGAATGCTTTACTAAATTTATGAGAATAATCTCCAAATAAAATTAAACTAGCAACTAACTGTTTCACATACCGGTGTACTAGGTAGAATTCTTCTGCAAGAAATATCCTCTACAGGTTATTGCGGTGCATAGGCTCGCAATTGCATAGCAAAAGTTTGGTTTGTTTTATTGCTTTGGTTTATTGGGGTTTAACGTCCCAAAGCAACTCAGGATATAAGGGACGCCGTAGTGAAGGGCTCCGGAAATTTCGACCACCTGGGGTTCTTTAACGAGCACTGACATCGCGCAGGGATAGCAAAAGTAACGGGGCAAATATTCGATGGCAAAGTTGAATGTCATGCCCAGTGCAGCGGTGGACCAGAGCGCACAATCTTTTTTGGCAGCAAAAATTGGTCTTCCTTTTTTTTACTATGGCATCTATTGAACGAGTTTTGTAGAAGAACGAGTTGTACACAAAGCCTGTTTACCAAGCATCCAGCTAGTGGCGCTGCAGCAGCGATGTAACCCTAAACAAATCAAGACAACTCTTAAACAAACAACTATCTGAAAGGGGGCGTCGATTCAGGGAAAGTTTCTCCAAAAATGTCAGTCTGGTGGAGCATCATTTGACTGAAATGTGTTTAGAGAAGCTCTCAAACATCTTCAGACCAGAACATGTCAAAGTGCTCAATAACTATATTGTATTGTCATGAACATATGAGCCAAGCGACACGCAGTAGAGAACCCACAATTTCATGCGATAGTTGGCGAGCCCTTTACGGCGCCTTTTGATGCTTGAACCCTACTCCATTGCACCTTGCTGCACATGCCGGTCGGTCAACAGATGGCTAGGGTTAGCTTCTTTCAGGCGTCCGGCAACTACCATGGACGCGGCCAGTAAGCCTTGTCGCTCCAGCGGCTCAGGATGCCACGCCTGGTGGTTGGACCGGTGGAAGAGAGCCCACCTTCCAGCGTGGAAAAAGTGCGGAGACGAGAGCGAAAGGCGCGGAGATGCTGAAATTCGAATTTTGACTTGAGATAACTCATGTTCTAGAAAACGCATTAAAGGATTCTTGCTTGAGGATATTTGTGTAGCGCCGTCCTTTAATATCTTAGGCATAATCGTCTCAATCAATCAATCAGTCATATTTTATTTCAAATCAAGGATGTCAGGAGCAGGGATAAAACGCCTACATAAGCTTGACGGCGGTCCCCTACCCTTACAGCAGCTTCATTGTGCACAAAAACCCACAATAACACAACCCACAACCACGATCACAATCACAACAGCACATGGTATGCCTGTGACATACTCAAATAAAGAGCACATTGCATCGAAATATACATGTGCAGGGCATCAATAGCGGCAAAACCATCAACATTCATGTCAAGAGAGAAGACACAAGAGCATATTGAGTTAGAACAGTAAAGAAAGAATCGATATATTGTTATTCTTCTCGAATGAACGGTATATTATAGGACAGCATTTGTCCTATAATATACCATTAAACAACAGTTAGCTGACGTTAGCGGTAAAGACCATCGTCATCAACCTCTCTTTAATATTTATATAACTTTAGTAATTGATATCAATATTAATTGAGCACTTGCTAGATACGCAGCTGCCTTTGTGTACAATTGTGTCTTCTTCTCAACGAGACGTGCACATGCCGTCAAGACTTCATAAAACGAGACTTTGACAAGCGAATCAAATTTCTTATATCCAAGGCACATGGCTTGGAGTTTAATAATGCACTGCGTAATCTGCAGAGCCATATTTATGCGTTTTTATAAATTTTTGCTGTTCCTTTTTGTCTCCAAAACAACTATTTTTGTGGCAGTATCAGGACCCACGTTTGACTACTAATATAGTGCCTAGTCATTCCTACCCTGTTTGTGCTCAAGCTGCTGTCCTGGTTGGAACTTTTAAATTTATAAGCACAATACAAGCGTCATGAGTATCATATACAGGCCATAAAAGGAGCTACAACGGGATTTTTGGAACGAAAATGGCATCAAAATTAAATCCTCGTTTTACACACCACAACAGGGAACCTGAATGATATAGCATTATCTGCTTTAAGAGTGGTTAAAGAAGACCACGGAGTTTGTTTTTATATAATGTCACTGTTAGAGTGTAACTTCATGTAAAAATACGTAAAGGCTTCAAGAGCCAAAACTCTGTTAAGCGTCTAACTCGTTCCCGCGGAAGCGGTCAGGATGGGGTGCAGATTCTCTTCCTTTCTATTCCCGCTTTCTTGGACAACACTTTAATTGTGAGGCAACTATGGAACATTGTATGATACTATTATAAACTTAGTGTTGAGAAGGGGGAAACATTTCGACCAGTAGCTGGATATTGCTTTTAAAGTTTGCCTTGCGCAGGTCTCCAGTAGTTAAGAGTACCACAAACAACTATTAGTTTGTGCTTCCAACAGTAATTATTAGGCAGCTGTAAAACATTGTTATCAGCATGCTGATAGGAAGTTCTACACTTCTTATGCGTAGCCAAATTTTCCTTTTAAACTTTCTCCTGCGCTCGCACCGAAGTTAAAATTGCCCTAATTAACCAATGGGAGTCATTTTTGAGCAGATAGATAGCAGGAGCCTACAGGAATATCGAGTTGGGATGAATGCTTATACTGAATGTTTTAGTGAAAAACTGTGATATGCGAAAAAACTGGGTTCATAAACAGCTTCCCGTTTAAAAACCCTGGTTTGCAATAACTTCTGGGCATGGCATAGGTGCATGTTATCATTTTATTGGAATCTCTCAAAAACTATCTTTTTATTGCTTCAGGCCTGTACACTCTGTCGTATGGACTCGGAGAAAATATATTCCATTAGTTTTCGACTGGTCCGGAATACAAGTTGTTTCTTTGTCTTTCTGAACCAGGGCTTCTTCTGCATGGGAGACGCTCCGGGCTTTGTTTCCACCCGAAATTTTTCGGGGTTGGACGAAAGAAACTTCGAGGAGAGCCCGGTCGCCGATACACGAAAAACAGTCCTCGCTGTGTGCTACACATCGGGGACCACGGGCTTGCCAAAAGGCGCTGAGCTTAACCACTACAACTACGTGTGCAGCTTCTACACTACCAGGTATGCAAGGGTCGCAGAGCTTCATGCACTTTGCGTAGAGGACAACCGCCCCCGGCTATGCCTTTCTCCAGGAATTCAGTCACTCAGCTTAACGACCATCGGCAACATTGCCTTCTCGGAACATTTCCTGCCCAATCCGATATGTTCTTCTTGATTTCGACTAGGATGTCATTGACCTCTATATTTTTTTTAACCATTGAGCTCTCCTTGTGTCTTACGCACATCAGCACATGTGTCTATCTCTTCTTCTTCCGTACCGTCAGTCAGCGCGGTTTTGCCGTACCATTCTCTAAAGTTACACCTGTCATTTTTCTCCCCATAGGTCGGTGCGTTATCTTTAGTTTACGTTAGACGCTCCTCCTAAGAGTCCTCATTTCGGCTCCATTGACGAGTACCGGAACGAAAAGGACTGATTTACTTTTCTCTTGAAAGATACTGGAAAACTGATTTCGTGTTCTTAGAGTCTGCCAAATGCGCTCTACCTAATTCTTATTATTCCAGTTATTTCGCTCTCGTGACCCTGATATGTGGTCACTACTTGCCTGTATATTGTAACGTACTTGTTGACGAAGGGTGCTATAATACCAGGCAGGAAGAGAAACAATGCCAGGAAAGCTGAGGCAGCAATGGCGACCGATCCCTGACAGCGCGAGCACTACATCGTCGTCGTAAGCGATGCGCCACTTTGTAATGCTAAGGTGGAATCATACCCTCCTTATGAAAAAGAGGAGCGTTGTAATGATTCCCACAATATCGCTGTCGACTTAAGCGTAAAACAGAAAATAAACGAAAAACTAGCAATGTGTAGCAACTGAAGCACGGTACGACATCAACACGTTTGCCGTTACCGTGTATACTACGGCTTAAGCCACACAGCTTGCACAATGTCAGAGCTGGGCTGTCGGCTACGCGGTTGCGAGGCACCGTCCGGAAACACTTCACAGTTATCATCACTAGCACGCCATACAACTTTGTGAGGACCAAAATAGGGGCGGAGTAGTTCCTCAGACAAGCCTTGGCGACGGACAAGAGTGCACGCCCAGACTTTGTAACGTGAATTGAAGTCAGTCTGCCGGTGGCGAAGGTTGTAGCGGCCCGATGTGCACGTGGGCCAGCTGACGTGCTTGTTCAGCATTTTGGCAAATTGTTGGGCGCAAGGGGCGAGTTGGCCATCAGCTGGGCACGGGAGCATGGCACTACGTATGCTCTGGACATCACGTCCGCACACAAGGCGAAACGGTGGGATGCGCGTAGTTTCCTGGAGGGCGGTGTTGTAGGCGAAGTAGACATACGGCAGGACATCTTCCCATGTTTTGCGCTGGACATCTACAGCATGTCCGCAAGGGTCCTGTTCAATCTTTCTGTCAAGCCATTGTTCTGCGGATGGTAGGCTGTGGTCTTGCGGTGCATTGTGCAGCTCAACCGAAAAATGTGGGCGGTAAGCTTAACTGTAATCGTCGTTCCTCTATCGGTAACCAGGTACGAAGGGGAGCCATGTCGCAAAACGATGTTGTGAGTGAAAAACTTCGCGACTTCTGAAGCTATGTCACGAGGGACCGCCTTGTATTAAAAACCAGTGCTTAAGAACACAGACAGAGGACGAGACGAGGCAAACTGGGGGCGCTGATCTCTGTTCGTAAGCGTTGGTTTTTAACACGATGGATCACCAACAACTCGCACAACCCGCAGTTCTTCTACGGATCGCCTTGGTCTCGGCGTAATGAGTCAGATAGTCTGTAGCAACTATGATCCACTTATTGCCGCCCTGCGACCAGACATGGGCAGTATCGAAGATACATGTATCTTCGATACTATCTTTTGATACATTTTGTGTATCGGTATTAGGTATCGCGTGCTGAAATCTAGAGTATCGGAGTATCGGTATCGAAAATACATTTTTAGTGTATCGTGTATTTTACGATACTCGATACAGAAAAAAGACTTCCGCCGTCATGCTCAGAAGCTTACAGAAGCTGTTGTCGACTATGTCAGCACAACACAAGCCGCGCATTCTTCCGCACGCGAGGCAGTGGGATCATCGGCGCCAGCAGCATCAAATGCGTCAGTTGACGCATTCTTTTCATTTGAAGAGACAAGCGGTATAACCAGCCGTAGCTCTCAGAAGGCGTTAGTGAAGCTTCAGTTTCTCAATTATTTACAAGATCTTCGAGTTGATGTGGCTATGCTTCATTCTTATCCACTGATAAGAGGCGCCTTCGTCAAGTATAATACTGCGACGTGCTCGTCTGCTCCTGTTGAGAGGCTTTTTTCATTTGCCTCCCTTATAGCGCGCCCACATCACGGGGCTCTTTCGGACCGGCGGTTCGAGCAAATGTTGTTACTTAAGACCTTCAAGTAAACGTAACGAATACCTTTAGCCTAATAAAAACGTTCAGCCATTTTACTTGTTGTTTTAGTTCCAGCTTTTCAAGAATAGTTTCAGCTTCAGAAGTTTGTTATCGCAGTACTGGCAAACTAACTGTTCGGTTCCCAAGCGCACGGAGCTTGCATCATTTAGTTTGATCCAAGGCACAGGCCATCGGGTAAGTACTCTATAGTATCGAACCGAAAACAGAAAAAGTTTCACGTTTATTCATATAGCCAAGTGCTCACAGACTGGTTCGTATGAGGAACTTTGGGTTAAATGATTTTTCGCTAGGCTCCTTACGGAAGCGATCACTTCAACATATACCAGGTGTGCCAGCTAAATGTAACCAAACTTTTAAAAAAGGCAAAGTGTCCTAGTCATGCAGTGAAATCAACTCAGGGTTGTTCATAGTCGCGTGGCCTACTCTTGAGTATTTTTTTCGCTCTTCAAAGTTAATTAATTAGTTAAGTTTAATTAGCTACATTTTTAATTATTAACTTCCGGAAGAAAGTGTCAATGCAAAAGTTTTAGATCACCTCGAAAAACCGCTAGCAGTGCTGTTTCCGTCAAGTTACGATTTACGTTGCTTCATTTATTGGCCTTGAAAGAAAAGTGTCACGTGACCAGCTGCTCGCTCACTTCTCTGCCCCAATGTGCACCCAAAGTCTCATCGAGGTGAGGACTTCAGAAAAAGCGGATTTTATTCTTTAAGGCGCGTCTTGGGAGGTTGAAGTGGCAGAGTTGTCATGTGGAAGCTTTTTCTTATTGTGCGGGTTATGGTTAAAGGGCGGTAAAAAAACTACTTTACGTAAATATTACTTTGCTGCAAATGTCTCAGTAAGCTGTTTCTCGAAGCGATCTACAACTTTTCCATTGACACTTTGTTCCTACAACTTTTCCATTGAGATTTTGTTCCTGAAGTCAATAAATAAAAAGTTAGCTAATTAAGCTTAACTAATTAGTCAACCTTGAAGAATGAAAAAAATACTGCGGACTAGGTCACGCGACTCTAAACAACCCTCATTTGGTTTCAGACGGCTAGGACACCCCGTGTTTTTTAAAAGCTTCGTTACATTTAGCTGGGACACCTGGTATATGGCTTTAGTCCAAATTAAAGTTCTAACAAGGCCAAGTGCGCAGACAGCGGAGCTTCAACAGATCCATGCCGTCGGATTCATTTATAAGTCCTTTCAGGAAAAGTGCTCCATAGAAATACACTAAAGGTTACAGAAACCACGCGTACATTTGCTAAGTTCTCCAATTATATTACCGGAATTATTAGACAGTGATTTCAGTTATGTAAACTTTGTTAGTCGTAATATAACCTGTATTATATTTGATATTTTAGTGATGTATCGAAGTATCGAAGATACAGTATCGAGTATCTGTATCGAAAATTGATTTCGGTTCTGTATCTTGTATCTGTATTGGAGATACAATTTTCAAAGATCCATGCCTATTTGGTCGAACGGAGTGCGACGGGCTGTAACGGGCCTCTAAAACTCCGCCGGCTTAAGCGGTGGCGTCTTCCGGCGCTGGCATTCACAGTAACTTTTAAAAAACCCTGCCGGCTTAAGTGGGGGCGTATTCCGGCGCTGGCATTCACAGTAACTTTTAAAAAACCCCGCCGGCTTAAGTGGTGGCGTATTCCGGCGCTGGCATTCACGGTAACTTTTGAAAAACCCTGCAGGCTTAAGTGGTGGCGTCTTCCGGCGCTGGCATTCACGGTATCTTTTGAAAAACCCTGCAGGCTTAAGTGGTGGCGTCTTCCGGCGCTGGCATTCACGGTATCTTTTGAAAAACCCCGCCGGCTTAAGTGGTGGCGTCTTCCGGCGCTGGCATTCACGGTATCTTTTGAAAAACCCTGCAGGCTTAAGTGGTGGCGTCTTCCGGCGCTGGCATTCACGGTATCTTTTGAAAAACCCCGCCGGCTTAAGTGGTGGCGTCTTCCAGCGCTGGCATTCACGGTATCTTTTGAAAAACCCTGCAGGCTTAAGTGGTGGCGTCTTCCGGCGCTGGCATTTACGGTAACTTTTGATCTGGAGTTTGACAGCCGTAGAGAGTCCAGACCATTAATACAAGTTCCGCACTCTGGTGAGCGTTCCTGAGAAGCTGAAGTGGCCAGATGTGGGCACATCGTGGCAGGCAAAAAGAATGTCAGCTCGGAGATCGGCTGGAATTCCGAGAAGTTCTTTCGTGGCCTCTGGAATTCTTCTTGTATAAGAGACCTTGCCGGAAACAAAAGTTGCCAAGACGTCGAGAGAAGTGGCGCAGTGTAGTCGTACCGCTACCTTCAAGGGTGCCAATTATAGGGTGAATGTCCTCGTCCGCCCGCTGCCGGCACTGACGAACCCTCCCTTGAAAACGTCGACATCAACTGCCGCCTGTCCCGGAAGTAACGACTGGCTTTGAAGCGACTGCTGCTGGAATTCAAGAAGTGCTTCGCTTCATCCTCGAAGGTTCGTCAAGCGCCCATCACGTAACACCGCATCATCACCTATGATGATGCTCACCCTACACGATAGCAGCATTGTCGTACTTCTGCTGCAAAACGAAAACTCATCCAAACGCAGGTTCAGGAAATGCTTGACGATGGCGTCGTCAGTCCGTGGTCCTCAAAGTCTGTGGTCCTCACCTGTCATCCTTGTTCGGAACAAGGGCGGCAGTCTTGTGTCGACTATCGAAAATCGAACAGTGTGACCAAAAAGGACGTCTATCCGCTCCCGCGCACTGACGACTCGCTGGACAGATTACGGCGTGCTAGTACTTCTCTTCCATTGACTTCAAGAGCGGCTACTGGAAAATTGAAGTAGACAAACGGGAAGGCGCAAAAACTGCTTTGTGATTGTAGATGGCCTCTATGAATTCGAAGTTCTTCCTTTTGGCTTGTGCTCTGCCTCGGCTACGTTTCAACAGATGGTAAGCACCGTCCTTACAGGCCTCAAGTGGCAAAGCTGTCTTGTTTACTTGGACGATGTCGTCTTTTTTCGGAAACGTTTGGTGAGCATCTCCAGCACCAGCGGGCTGTCCTGGATGCCCTCCGCTTGGCTGACATTACGGTGAAGCCCCAGAAGTGCCATTATCAGTCTGTAATTTTTCAAGTAGCTGGCGCCCTCCTTCGTATAGAATATTTCTGCCTATACCTCATTTTCTTTTGAAAACTTTTAGGCTGCCTCCATTCTTTAAAGGATGCTCTATTCTCGCCATATTATAGTTCCTTATATCAGCTACCTTGCGCTTTTTATGAGGTTCTGAACTCTGCGACTTCTGTCATTTGTTTTGGATGGTTTCATCCTTTAATTCTTTAATCCTTAATCCTTTCTTTCGTTTGCTAAAAGAGCTTAGTGGCATCGCGTCTAACTGTACTGCCACCTGTGTCTGTTGCTTGATCCATAATGGTATCTCTGTGATTATCCTCGACTGTTTGAGCGCTAAGGCCGTCTTCCTAGCTTAAGGACGAACATCTGTAGTGGTGAGAGATAGTTAATACTAACTCTCCCTCTTACCGCTATCTCGTGATGGGCTTCCTCCTTACTACTTTCGTCCGTCCTCTCGTCAAGTCAGGGCTAACTGGAGTCCTTACTATCCTAAACTCACTGCATCGCACCTTCTCATGGTGGGCGAACCGCGGTGACCCCACAATATTGTCACGTAGTGGTGACGGCAGTGAGTAGGGCACCGAAGAGGGCCTCGAAAATAAAGTGTTTAGGGCTGACTCACGCCCAAAAAGGACTAAATGCCTCGGCTGCGGCGATAGTCAGCAAGCGTGCGAAAGAACGCCCGCCGCTCACGGTCGGGTTCAATTCATAGCGCCCTGTAAGCTTTCTCGATACACATAAAGAACAGTCTCGAACAAAGCAGAACCGCTCCCGCATTTCTGCGATCATTCGAGATAAATTTTGTCGCATTTTGTAGCACAAAGTCATAAAGCCGTAAGAAGTGGCATTGAGCATGACAAAAATTATTAGAAAACTTTGAGGCAATATGACGCCTGTTTCACCTCTAGTCACGCCAATAGGGCGCACTCACGGCCACTTCCGCTGGTGCCATTTGCGGAAGAAGGTATTCATGATCCGTAACATATTTCATTCGTTCTGTAAACTAACAAAAATGCTCCCTGGCAGTCCGAGAACCTCTGCCATAGTCACCAGCTGCCTAATCTTATGCCTGAATCTTGCCTACGCTGGCATTGAAGTTGCTTATCAGTACAGTTTATTGTGCATATTTTTTTTACTCATTACCGGTTACACCTATTCATCGGAGATTTTCACTATGTTCTCATCACGGCTGGATGCCCGCGCGTGTGCCTCTGCCACTTTAAATTTGTAAAGATTAATATGCTAAATTAGGTTGACTGGAAACCTATCGTTAATGGTATAGAATTCTTCTATGTTGCCAGAAAATTACTAATTGCTCGGAGATCCCACTCTTAGCTCTCGTCTGCCCGCTAAACCACAAAAGAATAGGGAAGCCACGACGGAGCGTTTGTGGCAAACCGGGTGCACAGAATTTAATTCCTGCGTGCAAGCTGAGGCACGAGCTGGTGTCTGTCAAAGACAAGATAAAGAAAGAGAAGTTTCCTGGAGTCATCTACAAGATTCCCTGCGCAGATTGCGACTACAGCTATATCGGCGAGAGCGGGAATTTCGAGAGACGATTGAGGGACCACAAGAACGACGTCAGGAACAAGAGGATGCTTCTAATGCACTTGCGAAACACGTGAAAGCCGCGACGAACAGAATAGCCTGGGAAGTAGCTTCAGTCATCGCAGGAGAAAAGAATTGGCTGTCACGTCGATATCTGGAATCCCTAATAATTCAAACAACGGAAAAAACCCTTAACCACAACACAGGCAATCTCCCGCCTACGTAAGCAAGATGCTTGGCGCGATTACCGCAGCGCACTTAAGCGATGTGCTTTGGGCTTTCTGCCCAGTGATCAAGGCTTCCGTAGGGAAGCCGAAACGTCTTCGTCTTCATATTAAACAACAACCTTGGAGTCAGCGTTCCTTCTATTGAATTCATGAATATTCTTCCCGACCACGCGAGTTTTCGTCGAACGTTAGATTTCTACACAAAGCTTCCCGTGATGCACAAGGCGACGCACCACATAGACACTACCGGACCACCTGTCGCAGCTCGACCCAGACGGCTTGCTGGACAGAGGCTCGAAATCATCCGCCATGAGTTTGAACATATGCTCCAGCTCGGCATTATTCGGCCGTCTTCCAGGAATTGGTCATCTGCTCTGCATCCGGTTCCTAAACAAGAATCGGGAGACTGGCGGCATACTGGCAATTACCGTGCCCTAAACGCTAGGACTACGCCCGATCAATATCCACTGCCTCACATTCATGACTTCAGTGCCCGTCTCGCCGGGACCCAAATCTACAGCAAAATCGATCTGTTGACCGCCTACCACCAAATCCCAGTCGAGCCAAGTGACATCCGCAAGACTGCAATAACAACGCCTTTCGGCTTCTTCGAATTTGTGCGCATGCCATATAGCTAGAAAAACGCGGCACAGACATTCCAATGCTTCATGGACGAGGTCACGCGCGGACTGCCCTTTGTGTTCGTGTACCTGGACGATATATTGGTGGCCAGCAACACACGAGTTGAACACGAGAACCACCTCCGTCTCCTCTTCGAACGCCTTGACGAACATCGACTGGTGCTTAAACCTCAAAAGTGCATCTTCGGCGTCGAAAGCCTCGACTTCCTTGGACATCGTGTCACATCTCAGGGTATCCTGCCGCTGGACTGATGTTCCTCAGCCACTTCCTTATTCGTGAGGAAAAGGCGGAGGCTTTTATTTGTTTGGTCGGGATCCTCGGCATCCTTGCCCTGCCAAGGATGGCCGCTGAGGCTACCTGACCTTTTTAAAGCTTTTACCATTAGCCATTACTAAATCTCGTTTTCCCCATTATTACTAGGTAGTTAAATTTTTAGGCCCTTTAAACTACTGAGAGCTTCCACATTTTTATTAAATCTCACAGAAAACAGTTCCTATACCTTGTGTTTGGCGCATGATGGCCTTAGCTGCCTATGTGCCATTAAACCCAACACAACACAACCAGAGTGCAAGCAGTCATGGACTTTCTCGGCCCAACTTCCTTCCGCGAGTTTCTCGGCCTCATCAATTTCCATCGGCGCTTTATCCTCTCCTGTGTCCAAATTCTCCAGCCACTCACTGACCTACTCCGCGGTGACTCAAAGAAGGCCAAGCAGTTTTGCTGGAAACAGGAACACGCCGACGCTTTTCTCAAGCGAAGCAGCAGCTGGCCGACGCCACCCTCCTGATGCACCCTCTTCCGAATGCCCAAACACGTCTGATGGTGGACGCTTCAACAACAGCAGTAGGGGCGGTCCTTCAGCAGCACGACGGCTGCACGTGCCAACCAGTTGGCTTCTTCTCAAAGCGCCTCAAGCCCGCGGAGGTACGGTACACCACCTTTGGAAGAGAGATGCTGGCAATATACTGCGCTACAAGCATTTTCGCTTTTTTTCTCGAAGGCTGCACTTTTTATATCCTAAGGGACCACAAGCCTCTAACCTTCGTGTTCAAAAACAACAGCTCTTCCTACTCCGAACGTGAACACCGACAGCTGACTCTCATCTCAGAATTTACCACTGACATCCGCCACCTCCCAGGTCCCGAGAATGAAGCAGCCGGCGCACTTTCCCGAATTGACGCACTCTCTACCAATCCTGCCTCCATGGATTTCGAAGCGCTCGCCGCCGCCCAAGTCGATGATCCTGATCTATGCAAGCTACGTAACGGAAATTCGTCGCTGGTACCGGCAGAAATAGCGCTTCCGTACACCACGTGCAAGGTGACGTGCGACACCTCTAAAGCAAACCCGCGACCTTTCGTGCCGCTCATCTTCCGACGAGCGGTGTTCGATTCGCTCCACAACATCAGCCGTCCTGGAATCCGCGCCACGCACCGACTCATAACCGACCGCTTTGTTTGGCCTAGTGTCAACGTGGACGTTCGGCGCTGGGCACAGACATGCCAGAAGTGCCAGTGCTCCAAAGTCACTCGCCACACGCGGACAGCGCACCAGCCGTTTCAACTGCCTGAGTCCCGTTTCGACCACGTACATTTGGACCTGGTAGGGCCATTGCCCCCTTGCCAAGGCTTCAGATACCTTCTGACGTGCGTCGATAGATACTCGAGGTGGCCAGAAGCCATCCCGCTCACGGACATCAGCGCCGAAACTGTCGCTCAACCTTTCATCGCGACATGGGTATCACGCTTTGGGTGCCCGCTTCGTCTTACAACTGATCGAGGCAGACAGTTTCAAAGCAGCCTATTCTCCGCGCTCTCAAGGCTTCTCGGCGCGCGCGTCTACAACACTACTGCATACCACCCATCAAGCAACGGCATGGTGGAGCGCCTGCACCGACAGCTGAAAGCCTCCCTGACTGCGAAGCTCGACCGGCAGCACTGAGTGGAAAAGGTACCTCTCGTGCTCTTAGGCCTGCGATCCACCATAAAAGAGGACCTAGGATTCTGGGCAGCAGAAATGTTGTACGGATCGCCGTTCCGCCTTCCCGGAGAATTCTTCGGAGAGCAGCCTAGCACCACGCTAACCCCAGCCCAGCACATAGAGCGCCTGCAAGCTTGGCTCCAGCAGCTCCGGCCGGCAGCCCCGCGCTCCCCCACGCAGCAGAAAGTATTCAAGTTTCCCACTATGGACTCTGCAAAGCACGTGTTTGTGCGCCGCGACTTGGTCAAAGCCCCACTCACGCCAGCCTACGACGGGCCGTTCCGGGTGCTGCCGTTCGGCGAGAAAACAGCAACCATCGATGTTGGCGGGAGGCAGGAAACCATCAGCCTGGACCCCTTAAAGCCAGCGCATTTGGAAGCGGTTATCCTGTCCCCTTAACCATTTTCATTTTTTTTCCTATGCCTACCTAGTCTTTCCTCTTCTTTGCTCCGCACTTTAGGGGGGTGTGGGGGGGGAGGCCTGTGGGGGCGCGAGGAGTAAGAGCCGGCTACGCAGGTGCCGCGAGGAGGGGTCGCTGACTCGCCGGATATGCGCTTCGCGCGTGTCTTCAGATGCCCGCTCCCTTTCTCCCCGCGGCAGGAACAAATGGCTCGCCGCTCACCGCTATCGCCGCTTTCTCTCTCTCTCTCTTTCCCCCTCTCCTGTTGTCCCTTTCTTCCCGCGGGCGCTTCTTGGAAAATAAACCAGTCTGCACGGAAACTCTACGCTGTCGAGACGTCTCTTCGTTTGCTCTCGGACTTACCTGACGCGCGCTATAAGGTCGATGCCCACAAGATCAAACGGACAGGCAGCGCAAGGTAAAGGCTCCAATGGTCCACAAAGGTGCTGCGGTAGTGACTTGACGCGTTGGAAGTCAAGCCATGGGCGAATTCACTTTCGTAGAAAGGTGTACATGCCGCGCCAGTAGTACCGGTGCCGAAGTCGCGTGTACGTTTTTATGACACCAGCATGAGCGTTCCGGTGTTCGGCATAAAATGATGCGCAGACTTCAGAGCGTAAGTGGCGAGCTATAACAAGTAGCCATCTTCGACCATCTTGCATATAATTCCGGCGCTAAAGAAGACCGTCTTGCAGAGTGAAGTGGACGGCTTGACGACGAAGCGAGCTGGAGGGCGCTGGCGTAGTGCGGCCGGAAAGGAGGTGCACGAGAGAGGTTATCCAGGCGTCTTTGCGCTGCTCCAGATGCATGTCTCGAGGGCGTAATGAAGAGACCACGACATCAGTGCTAGAGAGGGTCGCATCGTCTGCAAGTAGCTGTGACTGGGAGATGGCGTCGGCGTCAGAGTGCTTGCGTCCCCAATGGCAGATTACTCAAATGTCGTGCTACTGAAGTCGCAGTGCCTAACGACAAAGTCGGCCGGATGGATCCTTCAAGGACGACAGCCTGCACAAAGCATGGTGATCGGTGACTACGTCGAACAGGCGGTCTTAGAGATATGGTCGAAATTTGGTTATTGCTCATAAAATAGCAAAACATTGTTTTTTGGACACGGAATAATTGATCTCGGATTTAGTCAGCGTGCGGCTGGCGTAGGCGAGAAAATATTTATAAATCTAGGCTTCTGTTAAGCAAGCACAGCACCAATGCCGATGCCACTAGCACCCGTGTGGATCTCGTTTGGAGCGTCCGGGTCGTTATGGCAAAGTATGGGTGGTGAAGTAAGGAGCCGGCGCAATGTAGTGAAAGCATCATCACATTTGGAGCACCATGACGATAAGAAATTCTGGGCTTGAAGTCGTGTCAAAGGTGGAATGGTGGTGGCAAGATTCCGGATGAAGCGCTAAAAATATGAGCATAGGCCAATAAAACTCCGCAGTTCATTGGGCGTGGACTGCTTCGGAAACTCGGCAGCCGCACGAAGTTTTGCGGGAAGCGGAAGGATGCCGTGTTTAGAGACGACGTGACCGAGGATGGTCAGTGGGTGAGCTCCGAAATGGCATTTTTTTTTCAAATTTAATTGCAGCCCGGCGGTGGTAAGGCAAGTTAGCACTTGGCGCAGACGAGTCAGATTTGTCGAGAAGTCGGCCGAAAACACGACGACGTCGTCAAGGTAGCAGAGGCACGTCTCCAGCGTAGGCCACGCTGGACATTATCCATCAGGCAATGCAAAGCCCAAATGGCATTACGTTAAAATCATATAACCCATTAATTAATTTATTTATTTCGCTACTATCAGGGCCGTTGAGGCGTTACAGATAGGAGTTACAGGCGTTACGAATGCCTTTTTTTCGCGGTCGTCTTCGGCCATGGGTATTTTCCAATAACCAGATCTCAGATCGGGTGAAAAAAATTATGCTCCTTGTTGGGAATCGAGGACGTCATCTATGCGTGACAGAAGATAAACGTCTTTCGTGGTTCCAGTGTTCAGCCGTCGATAATCCACGCAAAATCGGATAGAGCCGTCTTTCGTTCGAACGAGAACGACCAGGAAAGATCATGGACTCTTCGAGGGCTGTACTAACCCGCTCTCTAACATTTCGTCCACCTGCTCGGGTATGAAGCGACGCTCCGAAGCTGACAAACGATATGGTCGCTGGCACAGAGGAGGATGGCTGTCAGTACCGATGGTATGTGTGACAGCGGAAACACGGCAGAGTGGAGTTTAACGCGCATCAAAAGGCGAACTAAATTCGCACAAAAGGGCGAACAGCTGGTCACGGCCCGTCGAATGAAGGTCTCGATCGATAGCACTATACACAACATCAGAAGATGGTCGGTGTGACAGGGGAGCCGGGGTTAGAGCATCGAGCGACGGCATAGGAGCGGCCTCGATGTTGTAGAGGACTTGTAGAGATTCAGCGGATGCTACGTATTCATCGCATTCAACACGAAGCAGAGTCATAGGAGAGGGTAGATGATTGCTGGTGAGCACGGTTGCTGTTCCGGAGGTCACCGTGAGGACAGTGAAGGGAAGCGGTAGGTTCGTGCGGTTAACGAACAATTTCGAGGGACTAAAGAGCAGAGGTGTGACAGGTGGGTCGGCTGGAGAGACACACCACCGGGAGACTACAACGGACGAGGAAGGAGGAAGTTTGACATCATGGGAAAGAAGAAGTTTGTCCAGATATTCAGGGGTTTCGGCTGGGGAATAGTCGGGTAGGACAGAGAGAGTTCCGACAGTCCCACCCAAGAATGACGTCATGCGAGCAGGAGGAAAGTACCACGAACTCAATTGAGTACATGACGTCTTGGATAACAACGCGTTAGCAGTACGGAGTAAAATTGCAGAAAATGGTGTCAGAACTTTCTTGATGCGGCGCCAAAATTTCGCGTCCATAACTGATACGGCTGCTCCGGTGTCAATCAAGGCACACGTCGCAACACAGTCTACGACCACATCAACGACGTTGGCGGGGGACGTCAGAGGCCTTGTAAAGTTCGCTGAAGGCGTAGCTCTTGCGTCGGGGACTGCGCTCACTAGTTTTCCGCTTCGTTGGGGCTGACGCGGAGGCGCATCGGGGAGATGGAACGGCGCGGCGGAGAAGGAGAGCAGCGCGGCGTTGCGGACTGGCTGTCAGTTGGGAACGAAGACGGTGGCGGACTATGCTGCATGCGGCAGTGCTCCATGTAGGATCCGTGCGCAGATGGCGCCATGACGTGAGTAAGCGGATAGGGCTGACTGCTGCAGTAGCGAGCGACATGTCCTGCAATGCCACAGGCAAAACAAAATGGCCTGTCGTCGAGAGTGCGCCATGGACGACCGTAGGGAAGGGGTACCGGCGCCATGCGCGGCAACGACGATGGTGCGGGATCCCGATAGGACCGAACAGGTCGCTGTGCCAAAGGCGGCGGAGCTGCTGTGGCGTTGGAGAAATTGCCCGAGGAATGAGGGGCCGGGCGGGACAGAACGGCGGCGTATGTTAGCGGGGCAGCCACTGCCTGCTGAGGGACAGGTGGCACGGAATCCGCGATCTGCAGGGCGTCCGCTACCTCTGCCTGGATAGTCTGCTGAAAGGTCGGACGAAGTGCTGGTGACAGAGCTGGAGCCCCATGCACGAGCGCGAGTTGACGTGGGACTTCTTCACGGATGAACCGTTTCAACTCCTTCATGAACTGGGGCTCTCCAGCGACCACGACATCAGCGGTTAGTACCTCGGCCTGTCGTATAGGTTGACGAGCGAGGACGCGTTGCTTGCGGAGCTCTTCTTAGCTCTGGAACAAGCTGATGACGGAGGCAACGGTGTCCGGCTGCCTGGCAAGAAGCATTTGGAACACGTCCTCGTCGATGCCTTTCATCATGTGCCTGTCTTCTCGGCCTCAGACATTTCCGAGTTGACGCGCTTGCAAAGGTCCACCCCGTCTTCCACGTACCTGGTGAACGTCTCCCCCGGCTGCTGCGCCTGCTCACGCAAGCTATGTTCAGCGCGGAGCTTGCGCACACCAGGACGGCTAAATACCACGGCGAAGGTCGTCTTGAAAGCCGACCAGGTGGTGACGTCCGCTTGATGATTGCGGAACCAGAGGTTGACGACATCAGCAAGGTAGAAGATGACGTTGTTAATCTTCATTGAATCGTCCCAGCGGTTGTGCATACTTAGCCTCTCGTAGGACGCCAGCCAGTCTTCGACATTATTGTCGCCGGAGCCGATGAAGACAGCTGGGTCCCGCAGCCGAGGCATGACAGCGCAGATAACAGGTGCTGGCGGCGGCGGTGGTGGCGGTGCTGTGTGTCTTGGTATTTGGGTGGTAACGGTGCCGTTTCTCAGCTCCAGGACACCACCTCCACCACTTGCAATGGGTTTTTCGGGCACAAAACACAAAGCACAGCACAGCACAAAGTGCAGAACGGCGTTCACTAACAGTTGGCGGTTGCAGCAGCACCAACCTGAAGCGCGCGCTCGCCGGGAGCAGTTCCGCTGCCGCGAGAGCACTCCGTTATTAAAATCTTACACGAATGAACTACATGAAAGGGAAAGTTTTCACTGTTCTCCGAAGCGCTTTTTTGAATCCTAGATTGTTCCACGGTAATTTGAAGTGTGATGCAAATATGTCTACGCGGACTGTCCATTTGTTAGAATATAAGTATACTCTGAACGAATTAATTGCGTATTTAGGGAAGTGCACTTTAAATATAATGCCAACATTCAAATGCGATTACCCAAAGCTAGATTTCCGGCATTAAATTGTTTAAAGGGCAGTTTTAAGCGTGCTGCAAATATGCTTATGCGGAGTGCCCATTTGTTAGAATTCAAAAGGCTGATTATCCATAGAACTAAACGAAAGCTCAATTATTCTTTAAAATCTGTGCTCTTTTGTATAAATAAAACATAATAGCTGCCACTGTGTCCTGTCTGAACGAGAGCAAAGTATCGGTAACGTACTTCTTGGCAACGGTCAGGCACGGCTTACGCAGTGTAGGAATAGCTCACAGGTGCCGAAAGTGTACAACTGGAGGCAGCATTTTCGGGAAAAATATGGCTCCTTAGGCAGCGCCGCTGATAGGAACGAAGATCAAAAGTGTAGTACTGGTCCAAAAAACGTGTCATGTGAGTGGACGCTGTTTGCATACACATCCGCGGCTACAATTCGACATGATTAATGTGTTTCTGCAGTGTCGTTATCTCTTTCGCTTTTAGGGAACCTGTGTGTTGATGTACACCAAGCCGCGATGAAACATCCGCACCGCAGGACAGCAATTCGGTGAACGCGCCGGACGGAGACTATAAGTGACTGGCATTTTAAAATCAATCAAATAGTTGCTTTAACAGATACGCTCGAAAAAAGAAAATTACACCCGATGTATATACCCGAGAACACTTCAGGGCTAAAGAAAACACTGAAACTAAATCACAGGGCACTGCAGCGATCTTTACACACAAAAGTGATGATGATACCTTCTAGGGACCGAGAGAAAGCAGCATGAATTAGCGCAGAAAGGTGAGGTAATAACATTGTAGCTAGAATTTAGCGAGCAAAATGACTATAGGTAAAATCCTGATAGCAAAGAACATATCACAGTTGTCATTTTACGGCAAGAAAGTACATACCAGGCGAGTAGGGACTCTGTCAAGTTTTAGAGACGTTTTATAAAAAATTATTTTGGGAAATTCGACATATTGATACAGCTCAGAAGTGGACGAAGAAGAAGTGCTTCGCCATCTCGCATGTGACGAGGAAGAAGAAGTGGTTCGTCTTCTTGCTGGTGACCGCTCGGCAGACTGGAGCAGTTCTTGTGTCTCTGTGTGCTGTGTAATATTCGTGACAAATCTGGTGGAGGTGCTGGGTACGCTTCCAGACCCGCGTAGGCTACCGACCAATACGGATCTCACCCCAGTTCACCAGCGCCGTGGCCGCCGCCTCCGTGGAGCGTCCCCTGAATTTGGACTCCTTCCGGCTGCAACCAGGGCGACGCAACCCCGGCCTTCGGAGGCACCAGCTGCCATGGCAACTGAGACCACGCTCCCGGCGCACATCCTCTGTCATCAGCCACGAACACCCCCGTCGTTTCATGGCGACGTGTTCGAGGACGCCGAGGATTGGCTCGAGATATTCGAACGGGTTGCCCGTTACAACGGCTGGAGTGACAACCGTAAGCTCCACAATGTCTATTTTGCACTTGAAGAGTCGGCTCGGACATGGTTCGAAAATCATGAAGCTTCGTTTACGTCCTGGGAAGCTTTCTGCCGCAATCTTAAAGCCACTTTTCCGAATGCAGACCGTCGAGAGCGAGCAGAAGCTGCGTTACACTCGCGCAACCAACGCCACAACGAGAGTGTACGCATGTACTACGAGGACATGACTCGCCTTTTTAAGCGCGCGGATCCCAACATGACAGAAGACAAGAAGCTTCGCCACCTCATGCGGGGTGTCAAGCAAGAGCTCTTCGCAGGACTCGTGCGCAGCCCACCAAGCACTGTGGCAGAGTTCCTCACCGAGGCGGCAACTATGGAGAAGACGCTGGAACAGCGAGCCCGCCAGTACAATCGCGACGTCAACATCTTCGGGCCTGATCCCATCTCCATGCCTCCCGGTATCGACGCGGCCTTTCTACGCGGGCTGGTCCGATCTGTCGTCAGAGAGGAACTGCAGGCCTTCCGTACGCCGTCCGAGACGCCATCTTTCACGCCACTGAGCGAAGTCATCCGGGACGAGGTGCGCCTGGCAGCACAACAGCACCAGATTTCCGAGGTTCCTCGCCAGCCTGATGCAAGGCCCACGTATGCGTCCGTCCTGCGCCAGGCCCCTGGGTACGACGTCACTGCCGCGACTCCAGCAGTGCTCTCGTCGAGCTCCCCTCGTGGTGACGCTCCGCCAGCCTATCAGCGGCCGCGAAAGAGTGAAGTGTGGCGTGCCCCGGATCGTCGGCCCCTCTGCTATCACTGTGGCGAGGCGGGTCACCTCTACAGGGCGTGCCCATACCGCCGCGTGGGCCTGCGTGGTTTCGCGCCGGACGACCCGTGCCCTCAGAACGGGGAACGACCGCAGGAGAAAGCATTCCATCTGTCGTCGCGCCAGAACCACATCACGTCAGGCCACCAGGAGGCTCGATCACCGTCGCCGCGACGCTACCGTTCTCCAAGCCCCCGTCAAGCCGCAGGCTACTCCGGACGCCGTTCTCCCAGTCCACGCCGGGAAAACTGATTCCAGCGGCCTCTGGAGGCAAGGCCGCTGATGCCGGGACTTGTGAAGATCCTCCTGCGCCACTACCACGCGACGATGTTTCTCCGGGAGCGAGTAGCGACAGCATCCGACGCGCTACTTCCGATTTGTGCGTCAAAATTGACGGAATCGACGTGACCGCTTTGCTGGATACTGGTGCCAACTATTCTGTCATGTGCCTGGCCCTTGCCGTACAACTGAAGAAAGTATTGACGGGGTGGTCGGGGCCTAGCATTCGCACTGCTGGGGGTCACCTGATTATCCCTGCCGGCAGGTGCACAGCTCGTGTCGATATCCGTGGTTTTGTGTACGTCGGCGAGTTTGTAGTCCTCCGTGAGTGTTCGAGGGACTTGATCCTCGGTCTTGACTTTCTCCACACGAACGGTGCTGTCATTGACCTCCACGAATCACGGGTCACGTTCTCGACGAAACGGGCCGTGGCACGCACTGACACAGACGATTCACGCTTCACTGCTCTGCGACTTGTTGACGACGACGTAATGGTGCCACCCCGGTCCAGTGTGCTAGTTCTCGTGAGGAATGATTTATTCCACGACTACGAAGGTGTCGCTGATAGCCACGTACCCCTGCTGCTCGAGAAAGGAGTAGCCATCGCTCGCGGGCTCGTCCAACTACAAGACGGTTGTGCTAGTGTGCTCCTTACAAATTTTGCCAACGAGTTGCAGCACCTCGCCAAGGGCACGGCTGTCGCCTTCCTGCATGACTTCGCTGTGGTGCCTCAAGTGTGTGCCCTGGAGACAAGCCCTGAAGACCAGGCCCCACCATGCCCTGTCCTTCCGTCCGTCAGAATCAACCCCGATTTGGCGCCTGAGCAGAAGGCTCTTCTCTCGGCGCTTCTAACCGACTTCGCGGGTTGTTTTGCCACAAGCTCCAGGGTCGGTCGTACGCCTGTCGCAAAGCATCGCATTATCACCGACGAGACTACACCACCCGTATGCCAGCGCCCATACCGCGTTTCTTCGACGGAACGCGAAGCCATTAAAAGGCAAGTGGACGAAATGCTCGCCGACGATGTCATTCAACCGTCCACAAGTCCATGGGCGTCACCGGTAGTCCTCGTGAAAAAGAAAGACAACACCCTGAGATTTTGTGTCGATTACCGCAAACTGAACAACGTGACGAAAAAGGACGTTTACCCGCTCCCCAGGATTGATGATGCACTCGACAGACTACGTGATGCCAGGTTCTTTTCCTCCTTGGATCTCAAAAGCGGCTACTGGCAGATAGAGGTGGACGAGCGAGACCGTGAGAAAACTGCTTTTGTGACGCCTGATGGTCTATACGAATTTAAGGTGCTCCCGTTTGGACTATGCTCAGCGCCGGCCACTTTCCAACGCATGATGGACACTGTCTTGTCTGGGCTCAAGTGGCAGACGTGCCTCGTATACCTGGACGATGTCGTCATTTTCTCGGCCACCTTCGAGCAACACTTGGAGCGGCTGCGCACAGTGCTGCGGGCGCTACAATGTGCGCAACTTACGATCAAGCCCGAGAAATGCTATTTCGGTTTTGAGGAGCTTCGTTTCCTCGGCCATGTTGTCAGCGCGCGCGGTGTTCTCCCAGATCCCGACAAGACCGCTGCTGTCTCCAGTTTCCCGCGTCCCACTGACAAAAAGACCCCTCGACGTTTTTTGGGACTGTGCTCTTACTATCGACGATTCGTCCAAGATTTTTCCAAAATAGCTGAACCCTTAACAGCGCTGACCAGAGACGACACACCCTTCTTGTGGGGAAGCGACCAAGAGGATGCTTTCGTGGAGCTCCGCCACCGCCTGCAACGTCCACCGATACTCGCCCATTTCGATGACGCCGCAGCAACTGACATACACACTGATGCTAGCAACGTAGGCCTTGGGGCGGTCCTAGTACAGTGGCAGGATGGCGCCGAACGAGTCATCGCATACGCAAGCCGTACACTTTCGCGCTCGGAATGCAACTATTCAACGACTGAGAAAGAATGTCTTGCGGTAGTCTGGGCCATCAGTAAGTTCCGCCCATACCTATACGGAAGACCATTTCGCGTTGTCAGTGATCACCACTCGTTATGCTGGCTGGCCAGCCTCAAAGATCCATCTGGGCGGTTGGCGAGGTGGAGCCTCCGTTTGCAGGAGTACGACGTAACGGTCGTGTACAAGTCGGGGCGGAAGCACCAAGATGCGGATTGTTTATCACGCGCGCCAGTGGACCTTGCTTCCCCGGAAATCACTGAAGACTTCTCTTTCCTTGGTGCTGTTAGCGCAATCGATATGGCGCAGCTTCAAAGGGAAGACCCAGAGTTAGCGCCGCTCATCGCGTACCTGGAAGGCTGCGACGGTCCCCGCATTCCTCGTGTTTTTCTTCGTGGACTCAAATCCTTCACTCTGCAGAACGGCGTCCTCTACAAGCGCAACTTTGAGAGCAACACTGCAACATTTCTGCTCGTAGTCCCGTCCGAGTTGCGACCTGATATCTTGAGCGCTTGCCACGACGAACCATCTGCCGGCCACCTGGGGGTCAGTCGTACCTTAGCGAGGATTCGGCAGAGGTACTACTGGCCAAGATTACTTCCATCAGTGCGGACATACGTCAAAACCTGTCGCGACTGCCAGCGCCGTAAGTCTCCTCCCTTCAAACCCGCAGGATTTCTTCATCCCATAGCGCCTCCGAAGACGCCTTTCCAACAAGTGGGAATGGACCTACTCGGCCCTTTCCCGAAGTCATCCACTGGAAAACGTTGGATTGCTGTCGCGACGGATTATTGGACGCGGTACGCTGAGACAACGGCGCTTGCAAACGGAACTGCTGTCGAAGTGGCTACGTTTTTTGTACACAACATCGTGCTGCGTCATGGCGCTCCTGCGGTTATAATTACTGACCGTGGAGCTGCTTTCACAGCCCGCTTGACTCAGGCAGTCCTAGATCTGACCCACACCAGCCATAGGCGTACAACAGCGTACCACCCACAGACAAATGGTTTGGTAGAGCGCCTTAACAGAACCCTGGCCGACATGCTCTCCATGTATGTGGATGTGGAGCATAAAACATGGGACCAAATTCTCCCATACGTAACGTTCGCTTACAATACGGCCCTGCAAGAGACAACGCGGCTCACGCCCTTCCAGCTTGTCTTCGGTCGTCCAGTTGTTACTTCTTTGGATGCCATGTTGACCGTCGACCCTCAGTGTGACCTAGAGCCAGATCTTGACGTCGCCACTTTCGTTCAGCGGGCTGAAGAAGCACGTCAACTGGCCAGGCAGCGAATACACCGTCGACAGCACGCCGACGCTGACCGCTACAATCTCGGACGGCGATTTGTTACGTACGAACCAGGCGACCACGTGTGGGTTTGGACACCAGTTCGTCGCCGTGGGTTGTCCGGAAAATTACTGCGCCGATACTTCGGACCTTACCGAGTTCTCCGCCGCATTAGCGACGTGACGTACGAAGTTTCACTGGCAACCCCAGGCCGCCCTTCGCGCAGACCACCGCATCCGGATGTTGTGCACGTCGTTCGTATGAAGCCGTACCACGACCGTCCTGCTGATTGTACTTGCCGCTGAGTGCCGCCGGTTGTGTGTCGTGATAGCTGTGTCTCACTTTCCGTGTCTAACCCATTTTCCCCTCTGTGAAAGCGGCCCGCATCGAGGCGATGCTGCAGGGGAGGGAGCAATGATACAGCTCAGAAGTGGACGAAGAAGAAGTGCTTCGCCATCTCGCTTGTGACGAGGAAGAAGAAGTGGTTCGTCTTCTTGCTGGTGACCGCTCGGCAGACTGGAGCAGTTCTTGTGTCTCTGTGTGCTGTGTAATATTCGTGACAATATTTCGGTCGCCGCATTTGGCACTAGGCAGTGAGGGGCGCTAATCGAGCCGATGATGATGGCAGCCTAATCGAGCCGATGATGATGGCAAAACCATGAATTTGTATGTTCCCTGATTTCAATTTTGAAAACTGATACAGGGGCCTAAATATCATCGACGCTTTTTATATTGCCCACTATAGAGTTTTTGTCGAACGTTCAGTGCTTCCTGCTCAATAAGTAAATGAAAACGTTATATGAGTTCTTTTAAATGCGCGTCTTGTTCTGTAGATACTTGATTTCTATGGTAAGTTGCGGCAATTGACAAAAATCCAGTTGGAAATAGATGCGTACAAAGGGCAGGAAGCACAGAAGAACGACGCTGGAACACCATGCTCACATTTATTTTCTAGCAACGTTTTTGTTCTTCCTCGAAAAGTGTGCGCTTTGTTTGCCTGCTTTTTTTTCTTTTTTGAGTGCATAAGTTATTTATCAAGTTTTGAATAGGAAAAGCTGCATTAATTACAAGAAAAATATATGGCTTGAAACATCGTCTTTCGTGCATATCCTTGCTATATGAGATGTTATTCCAGTTGCAATGAAGAAGGCAGTGCGCCAGCACCAACGACGACGAAGCGTTTTGTGCGTCGCGTGCTTTTCGCGCGCGTGGAAAGCTCGAGCTCGCTCTTGGTTCTGTCCTGGAGCCACCGCTACTCGACCAGCCTGTACCATCGCTTCGCTGCCAGTCCTTCGAGTTTTCCAATAAACCCCTCTTCATTTGGTGGAGCGTGCGGGTTCGCCTAGTACACTACCAACGTGGAGCTCCGCAGCCGCACAATTCCGATGGCGACGACCGACGGAAGCCACTAGCGAGCAGTCCCATCGCAGCCCGTCATTTGCCCCGGTGCCGTCCGGCAGAGAGACCCCGTCGTTTTCAACGGACACTGCGACCAGGATGTCGAGGATTGGCTGGCTTCGTATGAGCGGGTGAGCCGTCACAACAACTGGGACGACCGCATGAAACTCAACAACGTAATATTTTACCTGAGCGACGTCGCGAATCTCTTGTTTCGCAATCACGAGGCTGATATTCCAACATGGGATACTTTTCAACGTACGCCGAAGTTTTTGGCCGTCCCGCCGTGCGTAAACTTCGCGCTGAGCAATTCTTGCGCGCTCGTGTTCAGTGTGTGGGTGAAAGTTTCACCGCCTACATCGAAGATGTGGTCGATCTATGCAAGCGTGTCCACCCGTCTATGCTTGAGGCCGACAAGATCAAGCATATTTTGAAGGGACCAA
Source organism: Amblyomma mixtum (assembly GCF_055824585.1). Classification (NCBI taxonomy): domain Eukaryota; kingdom Metazoa; phylum Arthropoda; class Arachnida; order Ixodida; family Ixodidae; genus Amblyomma; species Amblyomma mixtum. The sequence goes on along the minus strand of NC_143012.1, from coordinate 143,281,683 downwards.
CGAAGCGACCAGCACCAACGACGACGAAGCGATTTGTGCGTCCTCCGATACCAGCGGCCGCGCGCGTGGAGAGCTCGAGCTCGCTCTTGGTTCTGTCCTGGTGCCGCCGCTACTCGACCAGCCTGTACCATCGCTTCGCTGCCAGTCCTCGAGTTTTTCAATAAACCCCTCTTCACAGGATTCATTTCTGAAGGGACCCAAATCACAGCAACTTATTTCTTAGGTTAGCGGCGTTAAAAAAAATTTCTGCGAATAATATGAAGCGATATTGTTCAAGGGGACAATTAATTTCACTTACATTTGTCGTTACATATTATTAAGGAGCGCTTTGTTGGGTTCTGCTAACGCATGTGTTTAGATCTTTTTTGACGACGGATGTCAGGTATGTACAGTATTTGTCGAAAGTAGCCAGGCCGCATGGTTTGCCTCTAGGTTGTATAGTGGAGCCCTTGTGGCTTTCCTAAAGATCAAAACGTGTTGGAAGGTAAGAAGACCTCCAGTCCTTACCTTTAACGACCATTTCAGCTTCAGGGAAGCTGTAAGGGCTCCACTGTACGAGCTAGAAGCAAACCATGCAGCCTGGTTTCTTTTGACAAAGACTCTACATCCGATCAGTGTTTTGCACCGATACCAGTGAAGTTCGAAAAAGAACGATCATACAGCAGTGTATGACGACAAAAACAAGTGAAAAAAAGTAATAATGATGAGTGGGGAGTAACTGCGTAAGGTCTATGACCTTTTCCACCACTCTCCTTTTTCTCCTTCTTGTGCACGGCCATTACGCGGACGTTGTCGTGATGTTGTTTAAGGATTAGCAGGCTGTACAGGTAGTTTCAATGCTAAATGAGACATACTTGGGGCACTGAACGAGCTATTAGTTGATAAGTATTTATGGCAAGCAAATTTATCCTGTTTTGCGAGCACTTCTAATCTTGGCGCATCCGAGCTAAAAGGTCCTTTCAACCTTACCATATAATTAAGAGCGTAGTTTTTGCCTGCAAAATCACCATTCTCTTTCACAATGGGCATACCTGAACGTTGGAAATAGAAAAGAGTGACCATAATTTGGCCACTCGAGGGGGAAGCCTAGATTGTCAACCAATTTTTTTGGGTATAACAATGCAATTTGTACATTTCCAGAAACGAACTAATCTACAAATGCCTATAGCTTCCTCCATGTAAAACGCTGCGTAGGCAGCGGTTATTTATGTTACGAATACCAATATTTCACTAGTTCTGAAAAATAACTTTAGCTGATGGCAATCAGCGTTTTCTTTAAATAACGAAATGTTCCTACCGCGAGCTACTCTTTAGCCACTTAACGTCAGGTTGGCGGGACAGAGTGCCGGGGGTCAAACCTCAAACAACAAAGCATAGGTATTAGTTTCCAACGGTCCACATTTCATGATACTGCGCAGCATGGATGCCAGTGTGCTTGTAAACGACAAGTATTCAGTATTCAAGTGTTCTTTACTTCACTCTCACGTCTTAGAATGTTGCCGTTTACAAAGAATGTGTAGGGTGGTACTCGCTGCAGATACTACTGGCGTCTACGTTGGTACGCTTCGGACGTTAAGTTTTTCAAAACGTCGTGCCTTTCTTCTCTGCAGGGTGCATGTCCCTTACGGCGAAAATGATGTGCTCCTGGCCATTAGCCCAATCATGCACCAGTCCGGGATGATGTACACCGTCTTAGGATTGCTGGACGGCGCCACGTGCGTTGTGACATCCGCGAAAGGCCCCCAGGATATCATAGATGCCATCGATAAGTACAAGGTAGCAAACCTGGGGTTGACACTTGAACACACTGTAGTTCTGAGTCACAGTGCACCAGCTGATTCGCTAATCATCATCAGCCTGATCACACCCACTGCAGGGCAAAGGCCTCTCCCATGTCTCTCCAATGAACCCTGTCCTTTGCCAGTTGCGGCCACTGTATCCCCGCAAACTTCTTAATCTAATCCGCCCACCTAACTTTCGGCCATCCACTGCTATGTTTGCCTTCTCTTGGAATCCACTCCGTCACCCTTAAGTACCAGCGGTTATCTTGCCTTCGCATTACATGCCCTGCCCAAGCCCATTTCTTCCTCTTGATTTCAACTAGGATATCATTAATCCGTGTTTGTTCGCTCACTCACTCCGCCCTCTTCCGATCTCTTAACGTTACACCTATCATTTTTCTTTCCATAGCTCGCTGCGTTGTCCTTAACTTAAGCTGAGCCCTCTTTGTTAGCCTATAAATGCTGCGATCTTTTGGCATTAAGCTTTTAAAGGTGTTTTGAAGCATAAAACGTTTGGCTTGCTTAAGTAGAGACTGCGGAGAAAGACAGGGAGAAATAATTAAAGAGCGAAAGTAGGCACAAGCTGGCTGAAGCAACATCTTCTAGCGTCCTACTGCACATTGACAGAAGCAAAGGCAAAAATAATCGAATAGGGAGATATTATTTTCAGTCAATAAAGCGGCATGCACGAGTTGAACTGAATCTAAGACTTGCACAGCAGCTTTGGCAGTGGCTGTAGGCCCACCAGCAACAACTAAGCTCATGGAGCCAGCCAGCTTCGACGTCATATCGAGTAAACCGTCCAATCTTGGTTCTTCTATATGATCTACAGGCGAACAAGCTTCAGCACTAGCAAAATGTGACATTGCAGGAGGCCTTGCCGAAGGGTCCGGCTTGATATGCGCCAAACACAGCACCATTGGACCATGCGGAGCCAATGGCTTCTGCAAAGAACCATGCTGAACTCGCGTTCCGCAAGTGTAGCTTTCGGCGCGATAAATCGTTGTTCTCTTATCGCTGTGTGCGAGGCGAACTCTTCCCATTTTCTTCAGTAGTTTATATTTCTTTCCAGGTTGAGGTACTGAGCACAGAGATTACGAATGTTCTGAAATGGAAGCGAGGTTGAGTTTTATGCAAGTGGTCATGAGACGGCAAAATAAGTGTCGGATGAAGTCAGATATGTTCAGAAGGTACGCCTTTAGGATATATGTAGATTTTAGATCATGCTTAAATAATCATGCTCATACCCGCGACGGTTATTTTGACAGACATTGAAACTGAATTCTGTATTTAAATATGTCAAATACAGAGTTCATAATGCAGTGTCTGAAGTGCATAGACACGTCCGCGACTTCCACTGGCAGCAGAAACCCATTTCACTGGCTCAATTGCACATCTGTAATTTACATGTTCACAGTAACTCATGTACTCCTGAGTAGAGATCTAGAAGATACGTTTCTCAGAAACCCGTGCATTCCCTGAACGCGCCTTTATTCGTTCAGACGTCGAGCCCTCGTGGCGGAGTGCAAGCGGCCCCGTCTCGAATGCCAAAGAAAAAAAATGGAACTTTGTTGGTTTATGGGGTTCAACGCGCCAAAGTGTCTCAGGCTATGAGGTACGCCGTATTGAACAGCTGCAGAAATTTCGACCAGCTGGGGTTCCTTAACGTGCTCTGACATCGCACAGCACACGGACTCTAGAATTTCGCCTCCATCCGAATTAGACCGCCGCGTCCTAGATCGAACGCGCGTCTTTCGGGCCAGCAGCCGAGTGCCATAACCACTGATCCACAGTGGAGGCAAAAATTTAAAATTGGTTTTTGAGGCAACAAATGAGGCAGTAACTGTCTCACTTATCTCTATAGACATGCGAACTGCCCCTGAACGAAGGGTAAAGGAGGGAGTGGATGAAGAAAGGAAGAAAGAGGATCCTTAATGGAGGTCTCCGCAATAGTTGTGCCGGGCCCTGAAAGTATTGGTGAGAAGGCGGAGAAAGAGCCGCTCATCCGCTTTCTTCAGGCCTTTACATGGGCGAGGGTAAAGGCGATGACTATCTTGATAGTAGGTTGTACTATCTTTGAAGGTTTAGACCGGATTAAAATCGGGTGGGGAGGAGAAAAGGTCGCCTACTCGAAGGCCACCTGCCGGGCCAGTGCCGTGCATGCCGAGGGGGGTTCAGTGGGCGCCACATCATGGCGCTACGACTGCACGCCAAGCACTTAGGAAATTTACAGGAAACGCACGGTACTCGCCCAGGTCGGACATCTGTGACTTACATGCTCATAATTAGTCATGTATGCCTCAGTGCAGATCTCGAAGATACGTTTCGAAGATATACGCGTATTGACTAGACGCGCCTTTATTCATGTTCAAATGTCGAGCCGTAGCGGCGGAGGTTTTGCCAGATTAATTTGAATAAGAGCCGCTTGACTGACCTCAGCTGTCACTATCTCTAACATGGAACGTGAGATATAGGTATGGTTTGTATGGCTTTGATTCCTTGCGCTTGCTGCGGCCCTAATAAATGTAATGCGACAAGCTGCATTCGAGGAGAAAGAAGCTTCGCCGATATCTTATAATTCTCGTTGCATAAGGATATCGGACGATGTCCTTCAAAAGTTTTCAACTCACCTGCGTCTGTGCTTTTCGGGATGAGTTTCATGTGACCAGCATCGAGCGTGGGACGGAAAACACCCATGTCGTAAGCTGCACAGGCGCTGGCTGCACTGAAAACTTCCAGAAAGGCAGGTGCTATATAGCTAGGCATAAGAACTTATTTATCTGGCAAAAGGTTTTGATATGGTGCTCGAAAGCATATGCTTGCTTTAGTTCGCAATTCGAGATGAAACTGTAGCGCCAGCAAGTATGAGGCCGGCACGCGGCAAACTTCGGCTGATTTATAGGCAGCAGTGACAGAGTTCCATGCGCTGCATTGAGCCAGCCGAAACCAACATTTTTAGTTCCCTTTCAGCTAGCAAGCTCTCCCGAGCCGCGCCCGAGAAAGCGGCCTCCGTCCGCTTCCACTCACCACGCGGCGCTGCCAAGCCGCCGGAGCGCTTGGCAGTTGCTGTGACAGCCTGTTCTCATCCGCGATAACATTCCGAGCGAACACGTCGAACTCAAATTTGCTGTACGTTTGAAGCTGTCACGTTGAAACTTCAGTCTCATGGTTAAAGAACTGTTTCGCCTGACTAGTAAGGGTGAGATGAAGAGCAGGCTGATGGCAGTTCGCAAAAAACCAATCGTTTGCATTGCGCTTTATCGCACCGCGTTTGCGACGTTTAGTGCTGATGATATGCATATGTTGAAGTAAAGCTATCAATATTTCTTCGGGAGAATGCACGAAACATTAATGAAAGATAAAACTAGCGATGTTCCGCTTCTAGATCAGTCACGAAATTCCGCGCTATGTTATCAACGAAGCACCGCACACACGAGCAGCGTTTTGCACGTTCTTTAGAATTCCAATTTCAGTGAACAGAAGTATAAATGCAGACACACTTAGCGGGATGCAGGGATTGAATAACTATAGAAGAGATTTTTATTTGCAATGATCGCACAGACGGGAGCAGCGTCCAGCACTTTCATTTTTAGAATGTTAATTTCATTCAACACAGACAAGCATTAAATGCAGACACACTAAGTCGGGAGCACGGAGGGAATGGCTACAGAAGGCGAGCTTATTATTGCGAAAGCAATACTACTTGCACTTTCAAGCCTTTGCCGTGCCGTGGCGGCGCCACCATTGACCTTTCGCATGAACTCTGTGCGACGCCACGCCGAAGAGCTGGGCGACCATCTCGCGCCGTCAGCGAGTAGTGGCGGTGCCACCACCGGCGGCCTAACTCCCGCGCTGTCCGCCAGGAGCGCAACAGGTGTTGTGACGTCACGCCGAAGAGCTGGGCGACCATCTCGCTCCGTGTGCGAGTAGTGGCGGCGCCTCCGCCGGCGGCTTAAGATCTGCTTCGACGATACCACGTACCGCTAGGGAAGCTCGTCGCAACGAGCGTAAGAGACAGCAGCGAGCTATTCATCCTTCTCTCAGGGGCAGAAACAACAGCCGTTTACGCAGAGCGGCGGTAGACACGGCGGATGCCGGCTGAAGAAACGGATGAAGTTGCTTTCGCAATTTCCGGGCTTAACCAAGCTGAGCCTCTGCCAATTTTTATTTGCAATGACAACCTTTGTCTGTTCTTCAACTTAAAACAGTGCGCAGGGACAGGACACAGTCAAGAAACACACAGACACAGCACTGACTGACAACTGAGGAATTTACTGCTTTGCTTGCAATAAATACAGAAAGTATCGTCTAAAATACAAAGAAAGCCTTGAAATCGTCATTTTGTCACTTCTGTCGTCATTGCTTGTCCAGATAACCCATTTCTTTTTTCGTCAACGTTAGTGATGGTGTGCTTTCGCAGGTGGAACGATTCTTCTGAATGATGAACGCTTCGTATATATCTCGCGCATGAGCTTTCGGGGGTATCTTCTCAGAATCTTGCAGCGTCGAAAGTGTGGAATGCATTCGCAGTCTGACACGTGTCCCGCTAGCTTGCTGCCATATCCTTTTTCGATGTTGCCGACGTGTTCCATGAGACGTATGTTGACGCCAGGGTGTCGAACCTGCATTTTTTCGGGTTCGGTTCGGGTTCGGGTTCACGCCTTTCGGGTTCAGTTCCGGGTTCGGCTCCAGAGGGCCATTTCGTTCCGGTTCGAACCGGTTCAGACCGTCCCGAACCGGTTCGAACCGGTTCAAACGGGTTCAGGACAAAAAAAAATTGAACGCAGATGAGTTTGTCATCCCTGCTATGCGTTTTCATTTTTCCGGCACATCGGTATCCATAATAAAAAATGCAAAGATTTGTTTACAAGAACATAAAACTGGGCTAGCTGGTAAGAGTTCATGCTTAAGCAGCGCAATAAACAGGACAAAGGAAGCCTGTGTTTTGTCCTTCTCTTGTGTCTCGTCTTTGATTGCGCTGTTTTTCCAATTCGTATAACAACTGGTTGTTACATTCTAGGAGAAGTGTATGAAGGCGCAGGACACAGTGAACAATGCAAAAAACAGAAGAACAAAGATTAAAACTAAAAAACATACTGCGCATGCCCAGCATAGTCGAGTCGTGACATCTTTTTCAACGAAATACGAAGACTATATTCCATAGTAGACAGCAATTCCCTATCTTCTGAACCTCACACAGTTGCCAAGAAAGCCTGACTCCTTCTCTACAAATTGACGGTTGGTGAAGCAACACGCCCATCTGCTTCCTTCCCGATCATAAAGGCCTCCACCATGTCCCTACAAATTCGATCTGGGTGAATAAGCAGGAGACTTGTCTTTCTAAATGGGTAAGCAATGAGCATTTGTTCGAACATCACAGAATGGTGAAAAAGTAGCAGTGTCGTACAACTTGGCTTTGCATTGCAGCGAGTGCAACGATTGCTTACCCCGCAGATAAGACAAGTGTCGTGTTAATAACCCTGTTTGCATAAGTAGGGAGTTGGTCGAGGCCTATATGACCAGGAAGGAAGCTGATGGGTGTGTTGCCTCACCATCTATCAATTTGGTAGATAAGGAGTAAGGCTTTCTTGGCAACCGTGTGAGGTCCAGGAGATAGGGAAGTGCCCTCTATTATGGAAGATAGTCTTAGATTTTCGTTGAAAAAAACGTCATGACTCAACTGTGGTGTGCATGCGCAGTATGGTTTTAAGTTTTAACCTTTGTTCTTCTGTTTTTAGGGTCGTTCCTTGAGTCCTGCGCCTTTATATACTTTTCCCAGAATAAAATAACTAGCTGTTAGTCAGCGGTCGTGTCGTCTCCCGTCTTTCTTTTGTCGTGTTTACTGCGTTAATTAAGCATGAAAAATTGTTTAATGCGAGATGTTCTCACTTTACCCATTTTACTTATTGTCCGCAGCAAAGACGAATTTACGGCAAGAGCCGCAAAATGAAATGAACTCGAAATTGATGAAAATCGGCTATGTATATATACGCTATAATCCACCTTATGAGGTGTAAGGCGAAAAGCCGGTGGATTTTCAATCTACAAGACCCTCCTGCTTGAGCAATTTGGGAGACGCCGTTGCGCGAGTAATAGGTCTCTTTTGAAGCTTGAGTCAGTTGGGACTTTCTCGTACGCAGTGTAATTACGGGGCCCCAAGATTGCCGACGCACGGCTCTCTACGTTCCCGCGCACTACTGAGAAAAGAAACTGCCATGTATCGGTAACTACATACAGACAGACACACTTCCGTCGCCCCGAAACCGACTTGCCAGTCACCCCTCCTTTACTAAATGGTAAGAAAATGTGCGAGAATCCCTCCACCGTCCATCTGCCACCCAACGAGAGCCTCGTGGGAGCACAGGCTCTCCCTAACTTGCAGAACTTACCAAACATATTTTATTTAAATCACCTATTCGACATCACCTTTGTGACTCACGTTATATATCCCGAACCCATATAGCTCAGTATCTTCAAAAACACAGCTAATCGTAGCTTCTCACTATAGTACAGTAAGAAATTACGACATTGACTTATTATGATGACGTCAACCTCCTCTCTTCTGATAAAAATAGTATCATAAAAAACGCACTCTTGGATGGGTTGAGAACGCTTCGTTTTTGCACGGACACAAAATGTCAACAGCCCCGCCGCGGTGGCTCAGTGGTTACGGCACTCGGCTCCTGACCCGAAAGATGTGGGTTCGATCCCGGCCGCGGCGGACGAGTTTCCATGAAGGCGAAATTCTAGAGGCTTGTGTACTGTGCGATGTCAGTGCACGTTAAAGGACCCGGTGGTCGAAATTCCCGCAGCCCTTCACTACGGCGTCTCTCATAGCCTGAGTCGCTTTTGGTCGTTAAAATCCAATAAACCAAACCAAACCAAAGAAATTGGCAACATGTTTGTTGCGACGTTGAGCTGCAGCATTCTTGCAAGTGCAGCATTGTGCGAGGAAGGAGATATACTTACACTACATTGAATGTATGAGACTTTTCCTGGGGCGCTATCAAAGGGAACCTTTGCGTCAACAGAATTTTTTACGCCCTTGATAGAGTGATAAAGAGTGGTTAATCTGGCGTGCACCATTTGTCCACCAATTTGTTTCACGCATTTATTTTCAAAACTACAAACAACCCCTTTCTGGCAGCTATGCTTTCTGGGCGTGATCACTAACACATGCCAGCGAGCGCATATATTTCCGCATTGCCCTTTTGATTATCCGGTATTTAATTTTTTTTTCTTATTAGTGCATCTCCACCGTTGCCAAGAACCCGCCTTTCGTTGCTTATTTCCGTCGCTGCAAACAAGAATATGCGGATTCCAAAAAAAAAAAGAAGCTGCACCAATTTATACATCCCCCTTTTGGTAATACTAGTAGTATTATCGCAGGTTTAACGTGTCGAGTAGACATTGAGGCTATAGGATAGACGGTGTAGTGGAGGGCTCCAAATTAACGGAGATCAGCTGAGGATTTTCGGCGTGCGAGAGAGCAGCGGAGCTCCACAGTCATTGAGGCATTTTTTTTCTTTGTTGCCCTGCATTGTGAGGGGTTTTATTTAGAACCTGCTGTCTGAGACAATGAGCGCCTACAAAAGTATATGTTGCACTACCCACTGCGGTGGCTCAGTGGTTACGGCGCTCGGTTACTTATTCGGTGTATCCGGGTTCGAACCCGGCCCCGAGGGACACGTTTCAACGAAGGCGAAGCGCAAAAGGCACCGTGTGCTGCGCGATGTCATTGCACGTTAAAGGGCAACTGCGCCACTTTTTGAGAATATCGAGATACTCAAGAATTCAAATCTATATAGGCTGTAGGCAGGGTGTCGAACCGGAACCGAACCCTAAACCGGAACCGAACCCGAATTTTCGCCCGGAACCGGAACCGAACCGAACCCATAATTTTTTCGCCATCTTGGAACTGAACCCGAACCGGAACGATTCAAAGGAACCGTTCCGAACCGGTTCGGTACCCGGTTCAGCCCCATTGTTTTTTTGCATCTCGGCATACTTCTTGTTTCCGGACAAAATGAGATGATCTGGCGCATAGATTTAACCACCAGTAGCTGTCTGCGCTGGGAAGTGCGATAATGGTACCCATTATATGCGACAGCAAACTTGCAGGAAGTCTGGAGCCTGGGAAGATGCCTAATTGACGCTTTTGTAATGTACTACCGCCAATTCTTTGTACTTCAGGTTTATGTGAAATCTTGAGCTATTATTCCTCTCCTTTTACATATTTGCGTAAATCTTTAACCAAATTGTTAGCACTGCTCTAACTCAATGAAGGACTATAGACATCAAATTTTTGCTTGCGTGCACATCTTTCAAACGATGCGTTAGACATTGGTGCACATGGAGCACCGCATGGTATTTCACCAACACATAATAAATAATTTATATTTGAATTTCTTCATGACCCTATTTCGGTTTCACCAACATAACGATGGCTGTGACGTGTAGAGGAAATTAGGTCGCGTGAGGTGCAATAAAATGGCAATACAACTGCTGATACGTCGTTCGTTGTGATTATAGATCTTGAAGCCAGCTGATTTAAGTGCTAGAGTGAGTCAAAACAACGCATCAGTGTTTGTATTAGTTTTCCCTTGCCTCACGTGACCTAATGTTAATTAATTTATTTATTTCAGAATACTGCAGGCCACTGCTTGGCCCAAGCAGGAGTGAACTTACATTGTTACATAACCAAAAGAATGAAGTTATTCAATATTAGCAGCACACGAATACCAAAAGAATAAAACCAAAAGAATAAACTTATACAATGTTAGCAGCGCACGGATACCAAAAGAATAAAACCAAGAGAATAAACTTATACAATATTAGCAGCACACGGATACAAAACATGCATATAAGCAATATTAGCAGGTAAGTAGACGATTTAACGCATCAGAAAAATGTTCCGAGGAAAAAACAGATTCCGGTACCGAATTCCAATCTTGCACTGTTCTAGGGAAAAAACTGTATTTAAAACTGTGAGTTTTGGCGAAAAGGGAAGTAAGTGAATGTTGATGAACGTTCCGAGTCCTTCTCACTAGAGGACGCTTAATGAACTCCGGAAGCTTCAGTTTATTTTTACCTGTTAAACTATTAAACAAGAATACCAATCTATTAATATTTCGGCGGATTTCTAGTGTAGGAATGTTATTTGACATCATTAACTGCGAGGGAGAATCTTCCCTTTTGTATTTTCCGTATATGAAGCTAACCGCTTTCCTATTGACTTTTTCAAGGACCATTATGTCCTATTTTGTGTACGGGTCCCACACGACTGATGCATATTCAAGTAAAGACCGCACACGAGTTTCGTAAACCAATTTTTTCATGTGTGCTGGGGCAGTTTTTAGCTTTCTTAGTATCGCAGCCTTTCTTCACAGCCTTGGTATCACAGCCTTTCTTAGCTTCATTCACATCACAGCCATCATTCGGTTGATGAAACCGGGACAGCATAGAAGAAAAAATTAGTTTCGAAATTATTTAGTGGCAGTAGGCGAATACCACACGGTGATCCATGTGTTCTAATATCTATGGCGTCATTTGAAAGGAGAAACACGCAATAAAACTGGGTGTCTCCCGAGGCCCGCTAAGGGTCTCGTTAAATCAGAGGAATGTCACCTTCGGAGGCTGCAAACTTTGTCTTTCAATAATCCAGCTACGCTTCACGCAATTGAGCCCGAGTCCTTTTCGGCACAGTGCAAATTTTGTGGCCACAACGCAAACTTGTAACACATGGTATGGGCTTGTCAGAAAAATGACAGCATTGACATCATAAATCAGCCAACTCGGGAGGGCTGGGAGGCGGCCCTTTCCAGCTCGGACCTCGAGGAACAACGAGCCCTCGTCGCCAGAGCACGGGCAGCGGCTTTTACCAACGGCGTCCCGGACTAGGGACCCGATCAGCCTTCCCTTCAACTAAGGCATTGTGGCTTTAAATAAACGTTATCATCATCATCATAGTCATTTAAGCACCGATTGAGAATGCCTTCCTCTTATTTGCGTCATTTCTCACAAATAGATGAAATATTAGCGCGAGGATCCAACAACGTTGTGAAGGTGGTTTTTGAGGAAAGGAAATGGCGCAGTACCTGTCTCACTTCTTGATGGACACATCAACCGTGCCGTAAGAGAGGGAGGAAGGTGGGAGTGAAAGAAAAAAGAGAAACAGATGCAGTAGGGGAGGCCTCCGGAATAACTTCTACCAGCTGGGGATCCTTAATAAAGAGCAACTGAATAGGTTTTAGAAATCGACGAGCTATACTCCGTTTCATACATAGCTGTCAACGCTGCCAAAGGTACGAAAGTAGTCCGCTGCAAAAAACAAGCAAAATGTATCCGTCCGCCTCGCGTCGTGGCTGAGTGGTACGAAGCGCGCGCCTTTCTGTTCATTTTACAAAGGGCCTAGGTTCGACTCCCGGCTCGGGTGGTTTTTTTATTATTTTTTTTTTATTTTTCTTAAAAGATTCATTAGGTAGAAACTCGAAACTGTCAAACTCTAATACCTACTTTGAAAAACACAGCGCTGTTTACTTGTCTCGAAGGGAAAAGGCAGTGTAGTGTAGATACCGGCGCCGCCAGGCTACGATGTCAGATCGCTCGATGAGTGCAAGACTTCGCTTTCGTTTTTCGAACTTAAAACCGATATCTTTTAGTAGCCTCCACAAGGTAGCCTTACTCATGTCCGGCAAATCGGCATCTTCGTTCACTTCATCCAGGATTCTGTCCAAAGTAGGTATTTCGCGTTCGGCATACATACGATGTAACTTGAGTCGGATGGCGTTGACTGCAAAGCTGTCATATTTAACACTGCGAGAGCTAGATATGGTCACCTGGCTAGGTCGTTTTTGCGGTGATCTTATTCCAGTAGCGAGACCTTCCTTCTTGAACCTCGCAACTGTCCGAGGGCTCAACCCGGTCATCTCGCCCACAGTTTCGAGAACTTCGCGCACAGTCTTCTCCGGGAAGCGCTTCCTTACGCTAGAGTAAACGTTGACAATAACCTGCTTGGAGTCTTTCGAAAATTTCGGAGACTTCAGCTTGGAGAACAGGCGAGCAGGAGATGTTTGTGAAGCCGCAGTGGGCGAAGAAAACAAGCGAGTAGGCGATAGCGTTGCCATTTTCTCCATACTCGGAAACCGAAAGACGAACGCGGAAGACATCACCGGCCGGCCTAGCTGCGAAAACCTGATACAGGAGGAGCCGAAAAAAAACCAGAAAACTAAGGCACTCTGTTTTGAAGAACATTAAAGAAAAAGCAATCTTTTTGCAACATAAAACACCATTATTATTATGCTGCAATATTAACCAAAAATAACTTTAATTTTGAGTTCATTACTCTTGTCACTTTCGACGCACTACATTACGATGCGGACGAGGAGCGCGAACAGGCGCCGTAGCCTTGGCTGTGTTGACAGCTATGTATGAAACGGAGTATAAAAAGGGTCGAATGTGTGAAATTTCCAGGTAAAGTATGCGAAATCCTTTTGGCCTAGCATTTGAAACGCTGACGTAATCACCATTAAAATTGGGACGGCCTTCAAGCTTCTCCGCAGCGTACAACGCTAAGTGGGGGGACACATGATGACGTCATCGAAGGTATCGGTACATTTCCAACGCATAAACGCCTGCTTTGAAGGAAAAAAAACCAATGCCACCGAAGGCAAAGCCCGCCGAACGTTGTTTGGCCTCGTCCAACGAGACACGGCAGGGCGTGGCTGACGGCAGCGGTAATTCGAAATCATACCTTCCGTGACGTCACACTAAACTTCCCCGCACTCCCCTGTTGCTTTGAAAATTGCAAAATTTAATCGTCGATTACGTCACTATTTTAAATGGTAGTGCAAAAAAAACTTAGCATGTTTTACCTACAGCCAGGGTGTCGAACCGGCATTTTTTCGGGTTCGGTTCGGGTTCGGGTTCACGCCTTTCGGGTTCAGTTCCGGGTTCGGCTCCAGAGGGCCATTTCGTTCCGGTTCGAACCGGTTCAGACCGTCCCGAACCGGTTCAAACGGGTTCAGGACAAAAAAAAATTGAACGCAGATGAGTTTGTCATCCCTGCTATGCGTTTTCATTTTTCCGGCACATCGGTATCCATAATAAAAAAACGCAAAGATTTGTTTACAAGAACATAAAACTGGGCTAGCTGGTAAGAGTTCATGCTTAAGCAGCGCAATAAACAGGACAAAGGAAGACTGGAGACGACACAGACGTTGACTAACAACTGGTTGTTACATTCTAGGAGAAGTGTATGAAGGCGCAGGACACAGTGAACAATGCAAAAAACAGAAGAACAATGATTAAAACTAAAAAACATACTGCGCATGCCCAGCATAGTTGAGTCGTGACATCTTTTTCAACGAAATACGAAGACTATATTCCATAGTAGACAGCAATTCCCTATCTTCTGAACCTCACACAGTTGCCAAGAAAGCCTGACTCCTTCTATACAAATTGACGGATGGTGAAGCAACACGCCCATCTGCTTCCTTCCCGATCATAAAGGCCTCCACCATGTCCCTACAAATTCGATCTGGGTGAATAAGCAGGAGAATAAGCAGGAGACTTGTCTTTCTAAATGGGTAAGCAATGAGCATTTGTTCGAACATCACAGATTGGTGAAAAAGTAGCAGTGCCGTACAACTTGGCTTTGCATTGCAGCGAGTGCAACGATTGCTTACCCCGCAGATAAGACAAGTGTCGTGTTAATAACCCTGTTTGCATAAGTAGGGAGTTGGTCGAGGCCTATATGACCAGGAAGGAAGCTGATGGGTGTGTTGCCTCACCATCTATCAATTTGGTAGATAAGGAGTAAGGCTTTCTTGGCAACCGTGTGAGGTCCAGGAGATAGGGAAGTGCCCTCTATTATGGAAGATAGTCTTAGATTTTCGTTGAAAAAAACGTCATGACTCAACTGTGGTGTGCATGCGCAGTATGGTTTTAAGTTTTAACCTTTGTTCTTCTGTTTTTAGGGTCGTTCCTTGAGTCCTGCGCCTTTATATACTTTTCCCAGAATAAAATAACTAGCTGTTAGTCAGCGCTCGTGTCGTCTCCCGTCTTTCTTTTGTCGTGTTTACTGCGTTAATTAGGCATGAAAAATTGTTTAATGCGAGATGTTCTCACTTTACCCATTTTACTTATTGTCCGCAGCAAAGACGAATTTACGGCAAGAGCCGCAAAATGAAATGAACTCGAAATTGATGAAAATCGGCTATGTATATATACGCTATAATCCACCTTATGAGGTGTAAGGCGAAAAGCCGGTGGATTTTCAATCTACAAGACCCTCCTGCTTGAGCAATTTGGGAGACGGCGTTGCGCGAGTAATAGGTCTCTTTTGAAGCTTGAGTCAGTTGGGACTTTCTCGTACGCAGTGTAATTACGGGGCCCCAAGATTGCCGACGCACGGCTCTCTACGTTCCCGCGCACTACTGAGAAAAGAAACTGCCATGTATCGGTAACTACATACAGACAGACACACTTCCGTCGCCCCGAAACCGACTTGCCAGTCACCCCTCCTTTACTAAATGGTAAGAAAATGTGCGAGAATCCCTCCACCGTCCATCTGCCGCCCAACGAGAGCCTCGTGGGAGCACAGGCTCTCCCTAACTTGCAGAACTTACCAAACATATTTTATTTAAATCACCTATTCGACATCACCTTTGTGACTCACGTTATATATCCCGAACCCATATAGCTCAGTATCTTCAAAAACACAGCTAATCGTAGCTTCTCACTATAGTACAGTAAGAAATTACGACATTGACTTATTATGATGACGTCAACCTCCTCTCTTCTGATAAAAATAGTATCATAAAAAACGCACTCTTGGATGGGTTGAGAACGCTTCGTTTTTGCACGGACACAAAATGTCAACAGCCCCGCCGCGGTGGCTCAGTGGTTACGGCACTCGGCTCCTGACCCGAAAGACGTGGGTTCGATCCCGGCCGCGGCGGACGAGTTTCTATGAAGGCGAAATTCTAGAGGCTTGTGTACTGTGCGATGTCAGTGCACGTTAAAGGACCCGGTGGTCGAAATTCCCGCAGCCCTTCACTACGGCGTCTCTCATAGCCTGAGTCGCTTTTGGACGTTAAAATCCAATAAACCAAACCAAACCAAAGAAATTGGCAACATGTTTGTTGCGACGTTGAGCTGCAGCATTCTTGCAAGTGCAGCATTGTGCGAGGAAGGAGATATACTTACACTACATTGAATGTAAGAGACTTTTCCTGGGGCGCTATCAAAGGGAACCTTTGCGTCATCAGAATTTTTTACGCCCTTGATAGAGTAATAAAGAGTGCTTAATCTGGCGTCCACCATTTGTCCACCAATTTGTGTCACGCATTTATTTTCAAAACTACAAACAACCCCTTTCTGGCAGCTATGCTTTCTGGGCGTGATCACTAACACATGCCAGCGAGCGCATATATTTCCGCATTGCCCTTTTGATTATCCGGTATTTAATTTTTTTTTCTTATTAGTGCATCTCCACCGTTGCCAAGAACCCGCCTTTCGTTGCTTATTTCCGTCGCTGCAAACAAGAATATGCGGATTCCAAAAAAAAAAAAGAAGCTGCACCAATTTATACATCCCCCTTTTGGTAATACTAGTAGTATTATCGCAGGTTTAACGTGTCGAGTAGACATTGAGGCTATAGGATAGACGGTGTAGTGGAGGGCTCCAAATTAACGGAGATCAGCTGAGGATTTTCGGCGTGCGAGAGAGCAGCGGAGCTCCACAGTCATTGAGGCATTTTTTTTCTTTGTTGCCCTGCATTGTGAGGGGTTTTATTTAGAACCTGCTGTCTGAGACAATGAGCGCCTACAAAAGTATATGTTGCACTACCCACTGCGGTGGCTCAGTGGTTACGGCGCTCGGTTACTTATTCGGTGTATCCGGGTTCGAACCCGGCCCCGAGGGACAAGTTTCAACGAAGGCGAAGCGCAAAAGGCACCGTGTGCTGCGCGATGTCATTGCACGTTAAAGGGCAACTGCGCCACGTTTTGAGAATATCGAGATACTCAAGAATTCAAATCTATATAGGCTGTAGGTAAAACATGCTAAGTTTTTTTTGCACTACCATTTAAAATAGTGACGTAATCGACGATTAAATTTTGCAATTTTCAAAGCAACAGGGGAGTGCGGGGAAGTTTAGTGTGAGGTCACGGAAGGTATGATTTCGAATTACCGCTGCCGTCAGCCACGCCCTGCCGTGTCTCGTTGGACGAGGCCAAACAACGTTCGGCGGGCTTTGCCTTCGGTGGCATTGGTTTTTTTTCCTTCAAAGCAGGCGTTTATGCGTTGGAAATGTACCGATACCTTCGATGACGTCATCATGTGTCCCCCCACTTAGCGTTGTACGCTGCGGAGAAGCTTGAAGGCCGTCCCAATTTTAATGGTGATTACGTCAGCGTTTCAAATGCTAGGCCAAAAGGATTTCGCATACTTTACCTGGAAATTTCACACATTCGACCCTTTTTATACTCCGTTTCATACATAGCTGTCAACACAGCCAAGGCTACGGCGCCTGTTCGCGCTCCTCGTCCGCATCGTAATGTAGTGCGTCGAAAGTGACAAGAGTAATGAACTCAAAATTAAAGTTATTTTTGGTTAATATTGCAGCATAATAATAATGGTGTTTTATGTTGCAAAAAGATTGCTTTTTCTTTAATGTTCTTCAAAACAGAGTGCCTTAGTTTTCTGGTTTTTTTTCGGCTCCTCCTGTATCAGGTTTTCGCAGCTAGGCCGGCCGGTGATGTCTTCCGCGTTCGTCTTTCGGTTTCCGAGTATGGAGAAAATGGCAACGCTATCGCCTACTCGCTTGTTTTCTTCGCCCACTGCGGCTTCACAAACATCTACTGCTCGCCTGTTCTCCAAGCTGAAGTCTCCGAAATTTTCGAAAGACTCCAAGCAGGTTATTGTCAACGTTTACTCTAGCGTAAGGAAGCGCTTCCCGGAGAAGACTGTTCGCGAAGTTCTCGAAACTGTGGGCGAGATGACCGGGGTGAGCCCTCGGACAGTTGCGAGGTTCAAGAAGGAAGGTCTCGCTACTGGAATAAGATCACCGCAAAAATGACCTAGCCAGGTGACCATATCTAGCTCTCGCAGTGTTAAATATGACAGCTTTGCAGTCAACGCCATCCGACTCAAGTTACATCGTATGTATGCCGAACGCGAAATACCTACTTTGGACAGAATCCTGGGTGAAGTGAACGAAGATGCCGATTTGCCGGACATGAGTAAGGCTACCTTGTGGAGGCTACTAAAAGATATCGGTTTTAAGTTCGAAAAACGAAAGCGAAGTCTTGCACTCATCGAGCGATCTGACATCGTAGCCTGGCGGCGCCGGTATCTACACTACACTGCCTTTTCCCTTCGAGACAAGTAAACAGCGCTGTGTTTTTCAAAGTAGGTATTAGAGTTTGACAGTTTCGAGTTTCTACCTAATGAATCTTTTAAGAAAAATAAAAAAAAATAATAAAAAAACCACCCGAGCCGGGAGTCGAACCTAGGCCCTTTGTAAAATGAACAGAAAGGCGCGCGCTTCGTACCACTCAGACACGACGCGAGGCGGACGGATACATTTTGCTTGTTTTTTGCAGCGGACTACTTTCGTACCTTTGGCAGCGTTGACAGCTATGTATGAAACGGAGTATAGCTCGTCGATTTCTAAAACCTATTCAGTTGCTCTTTATTAAGGATCCCCAGCTGGTAGAAGTTATTCCGGAGGCCTCCCCTACTGCATCTGTTTCTCTTTTTTCTTTCACTCCCACCTTCCTCCCTCTCTTACGGCACGGTTGATGTGTCCATCAAGAAGTGAGACAGGTACTGCGCCATTTCCTTTCCTCAAAAACCACCTTCACAATGTTGTTGGATCCTCGCGCTAATATTTCATCTATTTGTGAGAAATGACGCAAATAAGAGGAAGGCATTCTCAATCGGTGCTTAAATGACTATGATGATGATGATAACGTTTATTTAAAGCCACAATGCCTTAGTTGAAGGGAAGGCTGATCGGGTCCCTAGTCCGGGACGCCGTTGGTAAAAGCCGCTGCCCGTGCTCTGGCGACGAGGGCTCGTTGTTCCTCGAGGTCCGAGCTGGAAAGGGCCGCCTCCCAGCCCTCCCGAGTTGGCTGATTTATGATGTCAATGCTGTCATTTTTCTGACAAGCCCATACCATGTGTTACAAGTTTGCGTTCTGGCCACAAAATTTGCACTGTGCCGAAAAGGACTCGGGCTCAATTTCGTGAAGCGTAGCTGGATTATTGAAAGACAAAGTTTGCAGCCTCCGAAGGTGACATTCCTCTGATTTAACGAGACCCTTAGCGGGCCTCGGGAGACACCCAGTTTTATTGCGTGTTTCTCCTTTCAAATGACGCCATAGATATTAGAACACATGGATCACCGTGTGGTATTCGCCTACTGCCACTAAATAATTTCGAAACTAATTTTTTCTTCTATGCTGTCCCGGTTTCATCAACCGAATGATGGCTGTGATGTGAATGAAGCTAAGAAAGGCTGTGATACCAAGGCTGTGAAGAAAGGCTGCGATACTAAGAAAGCTAAAAACTGCCCCAGCACACATGAAAAAATTGGTTTACGAAACTCGTGTGCGGTCTTTACTTGAATATGCATCAGTCGTGTGGGACCCGTACACAAAAAAGGACATAATGGTCCTTGAAAAAGTCAATAGGAAAGCGGTTAGCTTCATATACGGAAAATACAAAAGGGAAGATTCTCCCTCGCAGTTAATGATGTCAAATAACATTCCTACACTAGAAATCCGCCGAAATATTAATAGATTGGTATTCTTGTTTAATAGTTTAACAGGTAAAAATAAACTGAAGCTTCCGGAGTTCATTAAGCGTCCTCTAGTGAGAAGGACTCGGAACGTTCATCAACATTCACTTACTTCCCTTTTCGCCAAAACTCACAGTTTTAAATACAGTTTTTTCCCTAGAACAGTGCAAGATTGGAATTCGGTACCGGAATCTGTTTTTTCCTCGGAACATTTTTCTGATGCGTTAAATCGTCTACTTACCTGCTAATATTGCTTATATGCATGTTTTGTATCCGTGTGCTGCTAATATTGTATAAGTTTATTCTCTTGGTTTTATTCTTTTGGTATCCGTGCGCTGCTAACATTGTATAAGTTTATTCTTTTGGTTTTATTCTTTTGGTATTCGTGTGCTGCTAATATTGAATAACTTCATTCTTTTGGTTATGTAACAATGTAAGTTCACTCCTGCTTGGGCCAAGCAGTGGCCTGCAGTATTCTGAAATAAATAAATAAATTAACATTAGGTCACGTGAGGCAAGGGAAAACTAATACAAACACTGATGCGTTGTTTTGACTCACTCTAGCACTTAAATCAGCTGGCTTCAAGACCTATAATCACAACGAACGACGTATCAGCAGTTGTATTGCCATTTTATTGCACCTCACGCGACCTAATTTCCTCTACACGTCACAGCCATCGTTATGTTGGTGAAACCGAAATAGGGTCATGAAGAAATTCAAATATAAATTATTTATTATGTGTTGGTGAAATACCATGCGGTGCTCCATGTGCACCAATGTCTAACGCATCGTTTGAAAGATGTGCACGCAAGCAAAAATTTGATGTCTATAGTCCTTCATTGAGTTAGAGCAGTGCTAACAATTTGGTTAAAGATTTACGCAAATATGTAAAAGGAGAGGAATAATAGCTCAAGATTTCACATAAACCTGAAGTACAAAGAATTGGCGGTAGTACATTACAAAAGCGTCAATTAGGCATCTTCCCAGGCTCCAGACTTCCTGCAAGTTTGCTGTCGCATATAATGGGTACCATTATCGCACTTCCCAGCGCAGACAGCTACTGGTGGTTAAATCTATGCGCCAGATCATCTCATTTTGTCCGGAAACAAGAAGTATGCCGAGATGCAAAAAAACAATGGGGCTGAACCGGGTACCGAGCCGGTTCGGAACGGTTCCTTTGAATCGTTCCGGTTCGGGTTCAGTTCCAAGATGGCGAAAAAATTATGGGTTCGGTTCGGTTCCGGTTCCGGGCGAAAATTCGAGTTCGGTTCCGGTTTAGGGTTCGAGTTCGGTTCCGGTTCGACACCCTGGTTGACGCAGCGTCCTGACTGCCCAACATATGACGCCCCGCATGACAAGGGGATCTTATAAACTACATCACTGTCGCATTCGGTGAATTTGTCTTTGTGCTTTGTTTTTGTTTTACAACGTGCTGTTTTTTCAGCGCCTTGGTTGACCATTTTGCACAACTTGGATAATTTGCTGGGCGCATTGAAAACTAAGTCCACTCCAGCTCGCGCCACCACTTTCTTTAGTGCGTGGCTGACACCGTGGACATATGGCATGACGGCTACCTTCCGCTCTACTTTTTGAGGCTTCTTGGGGTTCCGTCGCCGGAACTCTTTCAGTAACTTGAAGCCAAGGCTACAGATGAGCTCGTCCGGGAAACCAGCTTCACGTAACCGTGTAAGCTGTGTCTGGACGCTTTGCTGCTGACGGTGAATGCAGGATCTATTCACGGCACTCCTCAATGCGCCTGTGGCCACAGCTCTTTTTACCAGTTTCGAGTGCGCCGATGAATATGGTAGCAGGCCTTTTTTTGACCGCGGTGCATAACACCAGCACAGATGGGCTTCTTCGATGAACAGTCGTAGATCAAGGAACTGAAGCTGATTCTCCGTCGGTAATTCTTTGGTCAGTTCAAGGTCAGCAAGACCTTCACAGAAGATCTTGAAGATGCCGTCGACAACGTCCTTGTGCTGCTCCTGGTTTGGAAGCTTGTGGATAACAAGGAAGTCGTCCACAAACCGGAATGTCCTCACGACAGTGGTATTAGCCAGAGTTTCTTGTAGTTGACGGTCTCGGCGAGCTAGCAGAAGGTCACTGAGAATTGGTGCAACGCACGAACCAATGCATACGCCTTGCCGTTGGAGGTATAGGTCATCATTATGCTTTACAAATGTCGAACGTAGATAGAAGGCCAGCAACTCAAGGAATCTATCCGCATTGATTCCGCATTCATTCTGGAACCTTACAGTTCCCATGGCATCGATTCCTTCTCTCACTGTCTCAAACAAGGCAGTATGTGGCAGAGTGTAATAAAGATCTTTGATGTCTATTGAGAAGACACTCACTTTTTCCTGGCAGCCGTTCATGAGAAATGCGGAAACTTCTTCTGCCTTCTTGACAAGGAAAGGGTCTTCGACGGCGAGGAAGGAGAGCGATTCTTGCAGGTATCGTCCCAAGGGTTCCTGCCACGTTCCTCTTTCAGACACAATTACTCTGAAAGGGCAGTCATCTTTGTGGGTTTTTGCCGTGAAGAAGGCATTCAGGCATAAGCCTTCACTGCTCTTCACAGCTAGTCCTAGTTTTGTCAAGTTGTTGGCTTCACACAGTTTTAGGGCTTCGTTCCTTACTTTTTGGGGTTTAATCTTGTTCAGTTTGCGGAAGTTCTTTGCGATGGCCTGGCTTGCCTTCTCGCCAAAGGAAGCTGACGACATGACGACAAATCCTCCTTCTTTATCCGACAATAGAAGGCTGAGGTCCGCCTCCTGTAAAGACTTGGCCGTCTTGTCAAGGCGTGGAAAGGCTCTTTTCTTCGAGGCTCGACTTAAAACGTCTACCCCTTCGCTTATGCACCTGCTTACTTCTTCAACATTTCCTTTGCCGGCACTACTCCTCACAAAGGAGAGCAGCTGAACTTTGTCCAGACGAGGTTCCATGCAAAACTTCGGTCCTGTTCAAGCACTTCGCATGCCTGGAGAGGCACTTGCGTGTTTCCAAGGACATGGAGTGTCTGCTTCGGAGGGGAGCGAGTGCCCTGTTTTGAAATTGATGCCAACACCTTTTTCCACAAAAAGTCCGTTACCTGTGACGCCGTCCGAAGGGCTAATTGCAGCCTTCTGGCCCCGCCGTCAGGCGGCGATTCTCGAAGGCAAGCGATCTTGAGGCAATCTTTGAAATATTCCACTTGGTGCCAGGCCTCCGAACGGAGCAACCGGCACAGCCTGATGCCATGCTTGCTTGAAGGAGGTAGTGGTCCTACCAACCATTGTAGGTCAGGCCGAATGTATCGATGCTTGATGGAATAAGAGTAAAAGCGAGCTCTGCACGTTGCTGCTACGACCAAGGAAGAGCAGGCTGACGAATTCAGAAGGAACCATTTAAAAGAGGAGCCCGATGTAGAAGAAATTAAATGCATCATGGGAAGTAGCGGGGCCACTGGCGTTGGTTCATTTTTCAACTTAAAACAGTGCGCAGGGACAGGACACAGTCAAGAAACACACAGACACAGCACTGACTGACAACTGAGGAATTTACTGCTTTGCTTGCAATAAATACAGAAAGTATCGTCTAAAATACAAAGAAAGCCTTGAAATCGTCATTTTGTCACTTCTGTCGTCATTGCTTGTCCAGATAACCCATTTCTTTTTTCGTCAACGTTAGTGATGGTGTGCTTACGCAGGTGGAACGATTATTCTGAATGATGAACGCTTCGTATATCTCGCGCATGAGCTTTCGGGGGTATCTTCTCAGAATCTTGCAGCGTCGAAAGTGTGGAATGCATTCGCAGTCCGACACGTGTCCCGCTAGCTTGCTGCCATATCCTTTTGCGATGTTGCCGACGTGTTCCATGAGACGTATGTTGACGCAGCGTCCTGACTGCCCAACATATGACGCCCCGCATGACAAGGGGATCTTATAAACTACATCACTGTCGCATTCGGTGAATTTTTCTTTGTGCTTTGTTTTACAACGTGCTGTTTTTTCAGCGCCTTGGTTGACCATTTTGCACAACTTGGATAATTTGCTGGGCGCATTGAAAACTAGGTCCACTCCAGCTCGCGCCACCACTTTCTTTAGTGCGTGGCTGACACCGTGGACATATGGCATGACGGCTACCTTCCGCTCTACTTTTTGAGGCTTCTTGGGGTTCGGTCGCCGGAACTCTTTCAGTAACTTGAAGCCAAGGCTACAGATGAGGTCGTCCGGGAAACCAGCTTCACGTAACCGTGTCAGCTGTGTCTGGACGCTTTGCTGCTGACGGTGAATGCAGGATCTATTCACGGCACTCCTCAATGCGCCTGTGGCCACAGCTCTTTTTACCAGTTTCGAGTGCGCCGATGAATATGGTAGCAGGCCTTTTTTTGACCGCGGTGCATAACACCAGCACAGATGGGCTTCTTCGATGAATAGTCGTAGATCAAGGAACTGAAGCTGATTCTCCGTCGGTAATTCTTTGGTCAGTTCAAGGTCAGCAAGACCTTCACAGAAGATCTTGAAGATGCCGTCGACAACGTCCTTGTGCTGCTCCTGGTTTGGAAGCTTGTGGATAACAAGGAAGTCGTCCACAAACCGGAATGTCCTCACGACAATGGTATTAGCCAGAGTTTCTTGTAGTTGACGGTCTCGGCGAGCTAGCAGAAGGTCACTGAGCTGGCTTCAAGTTACTGAAAGAGTTCCGGCGACCGAACCCCAAGAAGCCTCAAAAAGTAGAGCGGAAGGTATCCGTCATGCCATATGTCCACGGTGTCAGCCACGCACTAAAGAAAGTGGTGGCGCGAGCTGGAGTGGACTTAGTTTTCAATGTGCCCAGCAAATTATCCAAGTTGTGCAAAATGGTCAACCAAGGCGCTGAAAAAACAGCACGTTGTAAAACAAAGCACAAAGACAAATTCACCGAATTCGACAGTGATGTAGTTTATAAGATCCCCTTGTCATGCGGGGCGTCATATGTTGGGCGGTCAGGACGCTGCGTCAACATACGTCTCATGGAACACGTCGGCAACATCGAAAAAGGATATGGCAGCAAGCTAGCGGGACACGTGTCGGACTGCGAATGCATTCCACACTTTCGACGCTGCAAGATTCTGAGAAGATACCCCCGAAAGCTTATGCGCGAGATGTACGAAGCGTTCATCATTCAGAAGAATCGTTCCACCTGCGTAAGCACACCATCACTAACGTTAACGAAAAAAGAAATGGGTTATCTCGACAAGCAATGACGACAGAAGTGACAAAATGACGATTTCAAGGCTTTCTTTGTATTTTAGACGATACTTTCTGTATTTATTGCAAGCAAAGCAGCACATTCCTCAGTTGTCAGTCAGTGCTGTGTCTGTGTGTTTCTTGACTGTGTCCTGTCCCTGCGCACTGTTTTAAGTTGAAAAATGAACCAACTGGCCCCGCTACTTCCCATGATGCATTTAATTTCTTCTACATCGGGCTCCTCTTTTAAATGGTTCCTTCTGAATTCGTCAGCCTGCTCTTCCTTGGTCGTAGCAGCAACGTGCAGAGCTCGCTTTTACTCTTATTCCATCAAGCATCGATACATTCCGCCTGACCTACAATGGTTGGTAGGACCACTACCTCCTTCAAGCAAGCATGGCATCAGGCTGTGCCGGTTGCTCCGTTCGGAGGCCTGGCACCAAGTGGAATATTTCAAAGATTGCCTCAAGATCGCTTGCCTTCGAGAATCGCCGTCTGACGGCGGGGCCAGAAGGCTGCAATTAGCCCTTCGGACGGCGTCACAGGTAACGGACTTTTTGTGGAAAAAGGTGTTGGCATCAATTTCAAAACAGGGCACTCGCTCCCCTCCGAAGCAGACACTCCATGTCCTTGGAAACACGCAAGTGCCTCTCCAGGCAAGCCAAGTGCTTGAACAGGACCGAAGTTTTGCATGGAACCTCGTCTGGACAAAGTTCAGCTGCTCTCCTTTGTGAGGAGTAGTGCCGGCAAAGGAGATGATGAAGAAGTAAGCAGGTGCATAAGCGAAGGGGTAGACGTTTTAAGTCGAGCCTCGAAGAAAAGAGCCTTTCCACGCCTTGACAAGACGGCCAAGTCTTTACAGGAGGCGGACCTCAGCCTTCTATTGTCGGATAAAGAAGGAGGATTTGTCGTCATGTCGTCAGCTTCCTTTGGCGAGAAGGCAAGCCAGGCCATCGCAAAGAACTTCCGCAAACTGAACAAGATTAAACCCCAAAAAGTAAGGAACGAAGCCCTAAAACTGTGTGAAGCCAACAACTTGACAAAACTAGGACTAGCTGTGAAGAGCAGTGAGGGCTTATGCCTGAATGCCTTCTTCACGGCAAAAACCCACAAAGATGACTGCCCTTTCAGAGTAATTGTGTCTGAAAGAGGAACGTGGCAGGAACCCTTGGGACGATACCTGCAAGAATCGCTCTCCTTCCTCGCCGTCGAAGACCCTTTCCTTGTCAAGAAGGCAGAAGAAGTTTCCGCATTTCTCATGAACGGCTGCCAGGAAAAAGTGAGTGTCTTCTCAATAGACATCAAAGATCTTTATTACACTCTGCCACATACTGCCTTGTTTGAGACAGTGAGAGAAGGAATCGATGCCATGGGAACTGTAAGGTTCGAGAATGAATGCGGAATCAATGCGGATAGATTCCTTGAGTTGCTGGCCTTCTATCTACGTTCGACATTTGTAAAGCATAATGATGACCTATACCTCCAACGGCAAGGCGTATGCATTGGTTCGTGCGTTGCACCAATTCTCAGTGACCTTCTGCTAGCTCGCCGAGACCGTCAACTACAAGAAACTCTGGCTAATACCACTGTCGTGAGGACATTCCGGTTTGTGGACGACTTCCTTGTTATCCACAAGCTTCCAAACCAGGAGCAGCACAAGGACGTTGTCGACGGCATCTTCAAGATCTTCTGTGAAGGTCTTGCTGACCTTGAACTGACCAAAGAATTACCGACGGAGAATCAGCTTCAGTTCCTCGATCTACGACTGTTCATCGAAGAAGCCCATCTGTGCTGGTGTTATGCACCGCGGTCAAAAAAAGGCCTGCTACCATATTCATCGGCGCACTCGAAACTGGTAAAAAGAGCTGTGGCCACAGGCGCATTGAGGAGTGCCGTGAATAGATCCTGCATTCACCGTCAGCAGCAAAGCGTCCAGACACAGCTTACACGGTTACGTGAAGCTGGTTTCCCGGACGAGCTCATCTGTAGCCGTGGCTTCAAGTTACTGAAAGAGTTCCGGCGACCGAACCCCAAGAAGCCTCAAAAAGTAGAGCGGAAGGTAGCCGTCATGCCATATGTCCACGGTGTCAGCCACGCACTAAAGAAAGTGGTGGCGCGAGCTGGAGTGGACTTAGTTTTCAATGCGCCCAGCAAATTATCCAAGTTGTGCAAAATGGTCAACCAAGGCGCTGAAAAAACAGCACGTTGTAAAACAAAAACAAAGCACAAAGAAAAATTCACCGAATGCGACAGTGATGTAGTTTATAAGATCCCCTTGTCATGCGGGGCGTCATATGTTGGGCAGTCAGGACGCTGCGTCAACATACGTCTCATGGAACACGTCGGCAACATCGCAAAAGGATATGGCAGCAAGCTAGCGGGACACGTGTCGGACTGCGAATGCATTCCACACTTTCGACGCTGCAAGATTCTGAGAAGATACCCCCGAAAGCTCATGCGCGAGATATACGAAGCGTTCATCATTCAGAATAATCGTTCCACCTGCGTAAGCACACCATCACTAACGTTGACGAAAAAAGAAATGGGTTATCTGGACAAGCAATGACGACAGAAGTGACAAAATGACGATTTCAAGGCTTTCTTTGTATTTTAGACGATACTTTCTGTATTTATTGCAAGCAAAGCAGTAAATTCCTCAGTTGTCAGTCAGTGCTGTGTCTGTGTGTTTCTTGACTGTGTCCTGTCCCTGCGCACTGTTTTAAGTTGAAAAATGAACCAACTGGCCCCGCTACTTCCCATGAAACCTTTCTCTGGTCTCCAGCCGGCGGTTCACGTCTCTCGCATAGAAGTGCATGCGTGTCACTCTGACAAAATGGAGCACTTGGCGTGTAAAAGTGGCCATATGCTCCGCAATTCCAAGCCGAGCAAGGTTGTCAATTCCACGTCGTCTAGTACCTCCCAAAAAATGTCTCCGGATACGGGACCTTGTTTCAAAGAAATCGAGATTGCTTTGTTTACAATGTTGGTAAACTCTAGCATCTTTTTGGTGGGATGCTTTGCTTGAAGGTTTTGCGTACTGTAAGATATGCGTCACTGCCAACAACTGGCAGAGGAGAGCTGATATCTTTCATGCTGATATCTGCTGGCTGCTCCAAATCAGGCGGCGGCGACGATGGCGTAGACGCGAAAGGCGACGCTGGTCGGGCAAACAGCGTGGCGAGCGGCACCGCGCGGCAGGAAACGGAAAGACGACAATCCGAGCGCCGCAGCTTTCAAACTGAAAGGGATCTCAAAACGTTGGCCGAAACAGACTCGCGTGAAGCACCAGCGTGAGGATGCTCCTCGTTGTCGTCTTCATAAGCGGCCCCTGCTATCTTTGCTGCGCGAGACCGGTGTTGCTGCTACAAAAGAAGCGGATTATCTTACTTTTTCGCGGAAGTAATCGTTTGTAGGTTTGGTTCACACTCGAGCCGCGGCGGAGACGCCGATCTCTCTTCTGGCGTTGATCGTGTGGGTAAGAGACAACGCTTAGTGTTTATCATATGGTAGGTGTCGGACAAAGACAAGGAAGTCTTATGGACACTGCCTTTAAACATTCTGAAGTCTGGGGCCAAAGATTTCACGGGAAGGAAATGTCAACGTTTCCACCATGCCGTATAATGGGGGAAATTAGGAGATAGCAGTATCGCCTGTCCGCGCTGCCGAAGTTTCACACTTGGTTTATAGCATAACTCGTGGCCCGAAAGTTTCTGCTCTGCCTTAGACGAAGACAGAGCGCTTCTTTGTAGGCGTTTTTTGCACGCTATGCTGCTCTTACAGTGGGTGGACATGCGAATCGTTTTCTGAAGGAAGTGGGTGAGGCTGGAAGAAAGAGGAGAAATTTAGAGAGATGTCGTTTCTTGCTAACACTTAATTTTTTAATTTAAGCAGTGAGCATGAACGCTGTAAATGTTTATTTTGTAAACACTAGGCACATGTGTAATCTTGCAACTAAGGCCCATTGTTACTTCCTGCTTCAGTTTCTCGTGACATCTTCTTAACTTTTCATAATTTTCGCTCTCTACTGACTCTCTTTTCAAGAAAAGAAAGCATGGCTACTGACAAAAGAGGGAACAGAAGGTGGCAGCCTGTTTTGAACCGCATTTTCTATTCTGAAACTTGTCAATATGTAGCCAACGCACATGAGTGATCAGAACAGAAATGAAAAATAAAATTATAGCGACAGGGGTGACATTAATATGACATCTGTAACTTTACAGAAGAACATTTCTCAGGTGGAATGCCTTTTTATCTTCGCATTTTCGCCACTTCACTGAGCTTGTGTATAACAAAGGTTCACAACAAAAAAAACTTTAGTAGGACGCTCTCCTGCCCTTTTATTTTTGCCACCTTTACTACACGAACAAAATTGTGGACAAGCGCACTTTGTCAACGGGAAACTGTTTATGAATGCAATTTTTCGCATATCAGGATATTGTAAAATATCAATCAGTATATTTGCAGATAACTCGGGACCATTATAGGTTCAGCTATTTTGTTGTGAGAAACTCACGCCATTGTTTTCCTTTGGCAGTCTCAATTGTCAGAGCACACAGCGCAGGATGAACTTTAAAAGGAATATTTTGGTACGCTTTGGAAGGTTAGACCATTGCGATCAGCATGCTCATAACAGTATCGTACAACATTTCACAGTTGCCGCTGTATTAAACGTTATGTGCAAGAAAGCTGCACTGTGCTTCTTTATTCTGTTCAGCCAAGAGGCACCTGCTTGACGAAGCAACCATTATTTACCGCAATCAGTCTGATACGCACATAAAAGTGGGGAACTTGTCAATTCACATACCACAGAAGGTGACCGGCCATTGCGTATTGTCATTATCCTCATTACTGTGTCCAGTGAAGTACAAAGGCCTCGTATCTCCCCACTTACCTCTTCCCTGCGCCCTCTGCGGCCACCTTACGGTCATAAACTTCCTGATCTTCCCCGCCCACCTGGCTCTAGGATGCCCCCTACTACGCTTGTTCTTTCTTGAAATCCACTCAGTTACCCTTAACGACTGTCTCTAATCCTGCCTTCGTAGTACATGTCCTGCGCATGCCGGTTCGGTGTCCTTTATCTGAACCTAAATAACAGTTACTTCAGATTGTCCCATGACCCATGCTGCTCTATTTTTGTCCTTTAACATTCGACTTATCATTTTGCTTTCCATAGCTCCCTGCGTTCTCCTCAGTTCATGCCCCATAAGCGAGTATCAGTAAGAAACAGCTCTTAGGTACTGTCCATCTGACCAGTATTCTTTTTCTAATATTCTTTCTACTGCATTATTATTTTCTTAGTTATTTTATTTTTGTGGACGGATCCGATATAATTACGTGCCTTAATTAGGTGTATGTTAACTTGTGAAACAACGTGCTACACTGACACACAAAACGGCAGGACGACAAAAACAGGCGCCAACTTACAACTGTTAATCAATGCCAAAGCATTACTTGTCGACGATTTCCTGTCCGTAAAACTTATTGGCAGCTATTTATCCGTTGTGATAGGTAATCGAAAAAGAATGGAGGCTAATGTGGGGATAGTGCACGCCAAAATTTGGTCGATGGGGAGTAATAGTAAATTAATCAGAGCCAGAAATGTCATTTAGACGTCAAATTAGTATAGGACGTCGACATAGTGCTAGGACGGGAGATGAGTACTAGACGCCAAAATTGTGGCAAAAAATGAAACCAAGGTCCAGAGGATGAGAAAATATCGTTGTACACCAAATTTTATTGATTAATTTCATTAATTAAAGGCCAAAAGGTCGTCTATAGACGTCCAAATAACCCTGGGCGTGCATATAACTCTACGACGTGAAACTAGTGGTATACATCAAAATTCTAAGAAGTAAAGAGAGAGGCAAACGGTCGAAAGCGAGAAAATGACGCAGAAGGAGAGTTAGGCAGTATAAAGTGAAGCAGAGAGTCGACGAGTGTGAAGGAGGCATCAGTGCTTTCGCATTCTCCCAATGAGGGTCGCCATACAACTGCCAGCCACGCGAACATTCACAACTTTGTGGTTCGCAATTGCCGATACTTATCACGCTGCCTTATCGTATCTTAACAGAAAATCCACCTCGGCCTCGTATAAGTTCGTCGATGCATCGCTTACGCATAAGCTTTTCTTTTTCTTGACATAGTACGCCACTATCACAACTCACGACTTTAGGATACTGCTTCTGCCTAGAACACTCGCTCTACCAAATTGTGCCTCGCACTTACAGGTGTCAGCGTGCATAACAAAACTGGAATATTACTTTAACGTAAGAATTTGGGCTAGTAGGTACGTATTCATTGCTAACGATCGCATAAAAGACTAAGAGAAGACGACAACACAACGCAAGCGCTTGTCTCGTGCCGTGGTCTTCTTCTATTCGTCTTCGTCTTTTTACGCTCGTTAACCACGAATGGCATATTACTGTCGTTAATTTCTAACTTATAATCTAATGGCTCGTACATTAACCAGCTGCTTAGAGAGCATGACAAAAAGTTGTAAAACAATGACGATAAATATGCCAATTTGGCAGCGTATATTGGCACGTGAAAGTGAGAGGAACGATTTTACAGAGCGGAGGTTCTAACAAGCAGCAGGATTCAAAAGGAGCTGTTGTGTTAGAGGCATACTATTTTTTTAAAAAAGCTAGCTAAACTGCAAGCGGTGCTTCGACGACCTTGTATAAGGCCGAGTTGGATTTTCTGTATCGTAAACTGCTAAACACAAAGTCGTGAATGTGGGCGTTGGAGGCTATTATAAATACACGTCTTTCTATGCTGCAGTACACAGCTGCAAGCTCACGTGTATGCTTGTCGAGCTGTCTTTTTGCGTGTCCCAGGGGAGCACCTTGTTTCATAATTCAACATGCAGAACAAACTAGCCCGTAATCGCAACTTACAGCAATTCATTTATTCTCTAGCCTTGCAAAGCGCTAGCAGTACAAAAATCTTAGACCAATATCTGTAACATCCAGCTTAGGGAAACTATTCGACGTGCCACATTGCCAAGACTTCAACGCCTCACCGAAAGCAGTGGCTTCTTTTCCAGACACTCTATTTGCATTCGTGCCATGTATATGAATCCAAGATTTCCTTATACTACGAAAACAGGACGTTCTGGATTGTCGCTGTACGGATCTCGCACGTGCAGTGCTGGCCCTCGCTTTCAGAAGGGCCTTTCACGAGGTGTCGCAAGGTGCGATACTAGAAGCCCTCTCCTCGTCGTGCTGCGGGGCGCGTACATGCAACTACATACTGGCATTTTTCTCTCACCGCACCGCCACCCTAGGAAACTCTCCGATGGGTTCCGATCTGCATCACGGGGAGGGGGCACCGCAGGGATGGGTGCTCTCCTCCAACTTGTTTAACAGGTCAACGACAAGACTGCCTCCGCACCCCTTCGCTGGCACGTATCGGCAGCCTACAGCACGTGCTCTACGCTCATGACGTTACCATTTGCACAATGATACAACCCGAAGGTGACATGCAAGGCACCCCTCAAGAAGCCGTTAGGTGGCCCAGTGGTACGCCTGCAACTGCGGTCCCACCGGTGCGGGCAAGAAATCAGAGCTACTCGTGATCCGTCCACGACTCCTGCTGGGAAGCACTGCCTCCCTTGATATCTTGACAGCTTCACGGCACGCAGATACCGCGGGTCGGCAGGCAGTGTTTGGCATTCACCTCGAGATCAGCGGGCTGCTGACTCATATAAGACAGGAGCTCATAAATAAACTTGTGCACATATTTCACCTTATGCGACACGTCTGCTGTAGGCAAGGCAGGCTCAAAGAAGGGGGCACAATGCCGATCGATCACTCCTGGTCAGCCCCATAAGTTACCACGCTCCTTATCACCGCCTGCAGCACACTGCACAGGACCTGCACAGCATGCTGTTGCGATCGGCGGTGAAGCCGGCTCTGCATCTCAATCGACATACAGCTGCTCATTGCCTACTCCGACCAGGGCCTGCGCAACATGTCAGAGGAGTCATCGAGGCCCCATGGTGGGCCACTTCACCCACCTCCGCAGTACTCGCGCGGCTCACGCACTCTACCGTTACGGGTAACCTGAGCAAGACGACACCTTCCTTCAGATGCCGCGCTGGCTAGCCCCGGCGCTTCAAGCCAAATTCAAACGCCGCCTTGAAACAGAAATTAGCACACCGAGGGGAGCACAGGACACGGATGGGCACGTATCCAGGCGCTCTAATGCCAGTACGACACCGACAAACTATCCTTCTACGTGGACCCGGCAGGCTAACCTTTTTAAGTTCATGCCACGGAACAAGCCGTCACAGATGCCAAAGGCTGAAATCCATGGCAGGCATCCGTGAGCTCCACTGATGCCATAAAGCTTCCACTAAGCGGTCTAGAAGCGACATCCATGGTTGTTTACTTTTTACAAACACACTACTAAAAATATGACTAGAAACGTGTTTCTTCCAATTCTACTGCCCGCATACATCGCGAATCAGCAAGATTCGCTCGGTTGTGCATTTCTCAATCCGGTCACTTTAGACTGACTGATGTTCATACGAAAGGCACACCTGCTGGTCGGCTCCTGTTACAAAGACCTCCATTCCTAAATACGTCCAATGTGTATGAGCAGTGGAGGTCACGTAACGTTTCAGGCGCATGTTGAATACGCTACTACAAAGACGGGCTCAGCCACCGCCTTTCTCCTTCTTTCTACATCTGTTTCGTGCAGGCGACGGCTACGGTACTTTTCCCGTCCCTGCTACAAGCTGTGGTGCGCGAGATGCAGCGCACAGGCCGGTGTCTACCTAGTATTAGAGGCCTCCTCGTGGGTGGAAGCGTGCTCCCATCGCCCGTGGCAGAGGCAGCTCGCAAGGCCTTCGTTGGAATAGAGAACTTGATGAATTTATATGGCATGACTGAGTCTTGCGGCATCGTTACAAGTCCCCCGAAAACCGGGAAACCCTATACCGGCACTGACGTCGGCGTGCCAGGAACGATGGTGGAAGTAAAGGTACGTCATTTTCTGCACTGGTAAGAGGAAGAGTTCTTTGATGAGATGGCAATGACTGTTGAATATATGACAGCATGAGCAAATATAATGCAAAAAAGGCTATATTTGGTTTAGATCATGAGTAGGGTCTTTGGTACCATGGGAAAAGAGAACGTCCAGATCACACTTCTGCGCACTGAAGCTCAGAAAGGAATTCCAGTCGAATTTTTGTGTCTTGGGGAACTTGTTCGATGTATACATGTAGATTCGACAAGTGCTTGTCACAGAATATTATGTAGAAGCTGAAAATCCCAATCCTTCTGTAAGCTTGCAACCGGAGTAATTTAAAAGTAGGTTATTTATGTGTTTTACGTGTGGCTTTCACAGAAGCCAAGAGGTCTCGTTTCACTTTATACTGCTCAGTACTGCAATAACAGGTGTGCAATGTATCACCACAACTTATTTTACTTCACTGCAGGACGGGGGCTTCTTCGAATGACATTTTGTTAGTTTGTCTTGTGCAATTAGCGGACATTTATCCCAGGCACACTTCTGCATAATTGTTTCTCAATCTTTCGCTGGTGCTGTAACGCTAAAGCTTTATTTCTTGGTCTGCATAGTCGTATGTTTCTACAACTTGCAGCATACTTCGGCTTGTGCTCTACTGTGATTCTAGAATCATACGATCAAAGCTATATATAAGGGCATGCATTTCATTTTTATTTTTGCCGCTACGTTTTGCTTCCGTATATCTACCTTAATATTGTGTAATTCGTATCCTGAGTAGCTCACGAGGTGAAAGCCGACCAGAACTTTCGCAGGCTCCTGAAATACACTCTGTGAAAGGGAGCGCATAAATCCTCAGCTTCTTGCGCTGAATAGTTCTTGCTTAGAATATACAGAATACAAATAGAAGTTAGTAACAAAGGAAGCGTTATATTTCTCTAGATTACACTTTAGTAGTAACAATTTCTGGCTGCCGCTATAGAAGCCAAGAATCAGTTACGAGTCCTCGTAGGTATTTTATAACATATTTACATAGAATTCTTAGGGAGGCCTGATGGCACGAAATCTCCTTAGCCGCCATTGTTGCCTCAAATGCACATCCACTTTGTCAGTAAATGAACCGGGCGGCAGGTGTCCCTTGCATTTTTTAATCGCGTCATAATATGGCTGACTCGTTGCCAACTGCACCTTCAGAAAACATGATTATCGGCTATGCTGTTCAACCCATACATTGTCCAAATTTATGAACAGTTACCTTGACAAATTTCGTGTACACCAATTGAAATAGACTACAATGCCTTTTCTAATTTTTATGTGACCGCATGTTGCCATTTTTTGCTTGCTTATAAATGCGCATTCAAGGTTCCAAGCTCCTCAGAAACGCTGTTAGCTACTTGGGATCAAGTTAAACTCTGCATCAACTGGCCTTAATATCCAGCATTATTTCCGAAGCAAAGTGCTTGGTTGAAGAGCTGTCGATCTGAACTTGCTGTACTAGAAACCCTTTAATAAGTTCTAGAACAAATTCTTTGTCTGTGGACAAGCGCGTTTTTATGTAACGAGATTCTGTCAACGAAACCTGGTTCGGGCTAGCGCTATTCTGATACCATGCGGAGTAATATAAAGCAGACGAATACAGGGACACAACAAATTCTGTCGTGGTATGAGTATAACGCACCACTTTAGCTAACAGACATGTGTGGTAATCTACTGAAATCTAAGACCATTCTGGATATTGGAAATATAAAATATAGACGTAATATTGGGGCATGAAATTCCGATGGCGTAGCCAAACAGAAGAGCGGAAATTTCACTAAAATAATGTGCCGCGCGTTTGCATTTACAGAAGACACACCGATTATAAAACTTTAAAGGGATGTATATTGCTACTTTCAGCGGCTTTATTGACCAATAGAGACAGAGAACACGCCCGAGGTCATCTCTATTAATTGGCCACCCTTGAGGGCAATTTGGATCAAAATTTAAATTGAAAATTGATTTTTGTGAAAAGGAAATGGCACAATATATGTCTCACATCTCGGTGGACACCTAGCCCGCGCCGTAAATGAAGGAATAAAAGAGGGAATGAAGGCAGAATGGAAGAGAGGTAGCCGTAGTGTTGGGCTCCTGAATAATTTCGACCACCTGGGGATCTTTGACGTGCACTGATTTGCACAGCACACGACCGCATTTTACATTTTCCTCCATTGAAACACGGCCACCGCGGCCGAGTTCCTGGGTTCAAACCCGACCTCTGCGGCCACATTTCGATAGAGGCGAAACGCAAAAGGCTTTCGTGTGCTGTGTGATGTCAGTGCACATTATAAATCCTTAGGTGGACGAAATTATTCCGGCGCCCTCCACTACTGCACCTTTCTTTCTTTCTTTCTTTCTTTCTTTCTTTCTTTCTTTCTTTCTTTCTTTCTTTCTTTCTTTCTTTCTTTCCTTTTTTCTTTCTTTCTTTCTTTCTTCCTTTCTTCCTTTCTTCCTTTCTTTCCTTCTTTCTTTTTCCATTCTTTCTTTCTTTCTTTCTTTCTTCCTTTCTTTCTTTCTTACTTTCTTCCTTTCTTTCTTTCTTTATTACTTTCTTTCTTACTTTCTTTCTTTCTTTCTTTCTTCCTTCCTTCCTTTCTTTCTTTATTACTTTCTTTCTTACTTTGCTCCTTTCTTTCTTTGTTTCTTCCTTTCTTTCTTCCTTTCTTTCTTCCTTTCTCTCTTTCTTTCTTTCTTCCTTTCTCTCTTTCTTTCTTTCTTTCTTTCTTTCTTCTGTCTCTTTACCACTTCACCTTTACGCCTTCATCGAGATGCAAGACTGATACTGCGGCATTTCCTTTCCCCAAAAAACCGATTTTCAATTCAAATTTTATTATACATTTTGCCGTCCAAGGTGTCCAATGAGAGACAGATGGCGTCAGGCGTATGGCTCTGTCCCCACTCGGTAATAAAACCACCGAAAGTAGTATTATACGTTGCTTTATGTTTTTAAAATATGTATGTTTTGGGGGAATTGAAACGTGGGGCCAATTTACTTGGGCAGCGTTTACGCTCTTGTGTTCGGCGATGCCATGGGAAGGTCGTGCCTGGGTATTACAAATATAGTTTATATTTCCAGTGAGCCGAATGGTCCCCTGGGCTGAATGCTAAATAGCTGTGTCATCCGGGAGATCACCACAAGGCAACAGTTCAAAATGCATAACCATGAAGTACCATCCACCCGAAATGTCCAAAAACGTTAGAAGAATATTTTATTACTATATACGCGTCTTATACAGCAGAAGCACATTTCTGTCTCCCAAGCTTGAATACAAACATCGGCCTACATTGGCACATAAAGTACCACACTGTGAATAAATTGATGGACTTGCCAATTAAGAAACGATATCCGCTTACATTACTTTACAAAATGGAGTTCCAAACAACATCTTTAGCTTGAAACCGCTGATGAAATAATAATTGTTAGACGTACCAGCAAGGTTCTGTGTCATCGCCTGGTGTCTAAAAAAAGATGGAAACGCGGGGTTGTTCATATTTTCATGTTTCTTGTGTACATCCTCATACATGGAATTTTCGCTTTAAAGGCAGCAGTGATGCTATAATATCTGTATTTATGTGAAAGAGTAAAAGCCTGCCTGTATCATACTAAACGGACTCAAATTAAGCGCGCTTTTTCTTTAAATGAGGATCATTTTGAAATTGTGTACATAGATTTAATTTTTGCTGTAAACGGATTTGCTTCTTTTCGATGACTGCAAACTTGTTTAACGTATATATTGTCATTGTCTACCGTAATGAAGACGACGCTCAGTCAGAAATAAAGTATTACATAAAGTATTACAAGCCTTGCTGCTAACTCAATCATCCTGAGGCAAAATGACACAACATTTGCGATTTAAGATTCCTCCAAAGGTATTGTAGGTATACGTATCATCTCTAGAATAATACTTTTCTGCCCTCAAAATAAATCAGTGATATTTGAAACTGCCTTGTTGTTCCAATTTCTGCACTCTAATTAGGATTGACCCCGATACGATTGGACTTCTACAAGGCACACATACCAGTCATTTTATTAGATTCATTATGTGTTGAACATCAAATAAAGTCCAACAGCAACGAAAACTTCCATCCCATAAAAAGAAGTTTTTTTGCAGCACAATACCAAAAGAGTACTGCCTACAAAAGATGGCGTTCCTAATAGTGTGTCAGCGATTCCTTGAAAAAATGTCATTTTTCAAATCTAAACTCACAAAAGGACCACCATTAACTACAGTTTTTACAATGGCGTAAAAAGGATAGCACTTAAACCACTCGGCTCGATTGATGTGGCGTTCCGGAGCCTAAGTTATTACTGTGGACATCACAGCATGTGGGTACGCCTTAGAAGCTCCTACTGTGAACGATTCAAAAGCCAATCGCAAGAATTTACAGCACTGCGAACGAACGCATCCGTCCATTTACTTTTTACTCGTTTTCTATGCTTTCTTCCCTTTGTTACCAAGATGGCGTGGCGTTGCTTGTACAGCTTTTGCGAAAAACTCGTTTTTAAATCCTCACAGATGATGTCGACTTTCAAATCATTGTGACCAAACCAGGCAATGGCACATCTAGAACACAACTTTGAAAAAGAGTAGCGTTCTACGCTCGCTGCTTGCCGCTTTTTCGGAAACTTATGTGGCGGCTTCCATCGTGGCTCTGCCATGTACACAAAGTTTCGGCGCTGTAATCTCCCCTAAAATGTTGGATTACTACAGCGCTGTACAACAGTAGAAATGACAAACAGCATTTTAGCATCCACACTTTCAATCCACGAAATCCCTAATCTCTTCAGTCTCTATGGGTCCGGCTTACTGAAGACTCTCGGTGATTCATGCCCTAGGTCGGGCCCGACAAGTTGCGTGTGTGGTACGGCGCCAGGAGTGCGCGTCATCACCTGTTCAGCTTTTAAACACTTGTGTCAACAGTTCTTTCTTTAAGAATCGTGGAACGTTTTTACGAATAGTGTTATGGCGTAATCAACATTTTAAATCCGTATTAAAGCCAAAGCAGTTTTTTGTTGCAGCTGACCTCAATATTGTTTTAATCGATGAAGCGGTTAAGTTCTTTCGAAATGGGTTAAATAATAACTAGCGCCTAATTGCCCTTTTTCATTTCTCAATGCACGTATGGTGGGTACTAAATGCAATATTCCACTGAGTGAGTGTTAAAATAAAACTGTGGAGTCAGCACTTCTAGTGAACCACATTTTATTACCTGTTAAAAACGTTTCAAGCAGGAAAGGTGTTTCTTTCAGGCCCAAAGAATTTGATATCACCTTTCGTGCACTTTTAGGTGGTAGATGTGGGCACTGGCCAGAAGCTTGGTCCACATCAAATAGGAGAAATCTGCTACCGCAGTGTGTCCATGCTCAGGAGTTACTACAAGAGGCCGAAAGAAACCGCCGAGCTCATCGACAAGGAAGGCTGGAGCAAGTCAGGTACGAAGCATTTTGCGTAACCTGGCGATTTGTTTCTTTTTTATGCCTACTCTGCGTATACCTATGTTCAGAAAAAATTCTGAGAGAGTATGTCAGGGTGCTATACGCGCACTATTGGCTTGTGGTTACTGCAAAAGAAAATAAACTGCGCCTGTACGTCGCCTGCGGAATAAAGAAGGATGAGCAGGGGAAATGTAGGACACAACATCCACAAAGCATAACAAAACATCCAACAGCTATTAGTGAACCAACACAGAATCAACGACTGAATCAACACTGAATCATCACAACACCCAACATCTACAAGTAACACAGCACAGAGTCAACGACGCAATCTAATGAAGCAAAAATTCTTTTGGAAAGGCTTATTACTCGTTTCGGGGTGTTAAATCGTAATGGCTAGCATCAAAGAAATGAATTTGTCATTGTCGACAGGGCATTGAAATATGTACCGCGTCTATCTGTAGGCGTATCTGGTCTACTTGTTTCGCAAAGCGATGAAGCCCCTTGAGTATTTCAGTTGACTGCATTTCTCTTTATTTATTTCATTCTGATTTCAAATGGTCTCTGTATGCAACAACAAGTAATGTTTCTGACAGAAAGAGACACATAATACCTATACCCTATTCACCAATGTGGCTCTCTGGTTGAAAGCATTCCCGATGTAAAACACGAAATACGTTTTCTGGTCTAATATAAGTGATTAATTATTAGTGCTCTGCATTGTAGCTTTTGACGCCCCGGCGTACGTAAAAAAAGACCTACATGCAAATGGCGCAAAGAAGATGTGCGTGTATCCCAGTGGCATCAACATTGCTACGCGTGTGGCTCTGGTCGAGCTATCTCTCCTTGAACTGCGTGAACCATTTTCCCATTTTTCTGAATAAACCTTCACCTCACGTTCGATAGAGGCGCATGAGTCGCATCGTCGACCAGTCCTAGCACCCCGCAGTCGCACACTATCGACGGCAGCAAGCTTCAGGGCGCCAGCCAGTAAGCAATCTAAATGATGCTCGCGGTCATCTGTGCCGGCTCTCTTCGCCGGCAGGATGGATGAAAACGACGTAGAGGAATGGCTATGCACCCTGGCGAATCCCCCGCCGTGGGTATCTACCATTAAGCCTGAGGACATCATCATCATAATCACTTGTATCCGCTATGCACCCTGCTCAATCCCCCGCCGTGGGTATGTGCCATTAAGCCTGAGGACCTCATCATCATAATCACTTGTATCCGCTATGCACCCTGGTCAATCCCCCGCCGTGGGTATGTGCCATTAAGCCAGAGAACATCATCATCATTATAATCACATGTATCTGCTATGCACCCTGGCCCATCCCGCGCCGTCGGTATGTACCATTAAACCTGAGGACATCATCATCATAATCACTTGTATCCGCTATGCACCCTGCCCAATCCCCCGCCGTGGGTATGTGCCATTAAGCCTGAGAACATCATCATCATAATCACTTGTATCTGCTATGCACCCTGGCCAATCCCCCGCCGTGGGTATGTGCCATTAAGCCTGAGGACATCATCATCATAATCACTTGTATCTGCTATGCACCCTGCCCAATCCCCCGCCGTGGGTATGTGCCATTAAGCCTGAGGACATCATCATCGTAATAACTTGTATCCGCTATGCACCCTGCCCAATCCCCCGCCGTGGTTATGTGCCATTAAGCCTGAGGACATCATCATCATAATCACTTGTATCTGCTATGCACCCTGGCCAATACCCGCCGTGGGTATGTGCCATTAAGCCTGTGGACAAGATCATCGCAATGTCCAACGAATGCGACAGCGCTCGGAACAAGCGGGATGACTATACGCAGCTGAAAAGCTAATCGTTTACCTCACAGGCATGACTAACTTGTGCTACGTAAACTAGGAAGCGGGCATCCGACCGTGGTCCACTTTTAGGACTTGCTTCCGCAAAGTAATCGGTGGTCTCGCCGTCAAAAAGCAGCGCGCCGATAAATGCCTGCACGGAAGGTAGGAGATGATAAAATTTCGCCAGTAGATATATATCGAGAACATGGTCGATGCATCCGAGCAGGTGAATGAGCACATTTCGGAAGCCCCCTAGGTGAAACACATCTTAACAGCTATCCATATTGGCCCATTTCACATGCTGTAAGAGCGCGTCCTCCAACACCAACACCATCACCATGCGTAAGCTGAGCCGTCTGCCTGCCTGATGACTGCCGCAGAGCACACCTCAACGCTTCTCTACATCGAAGAGCTCGTTTTCAGTAATTGCCGCCGGCCTTCGTCTTGTAAAGGCGCGAAGTGCCATCGTCACCTCTCGCTCAAACTCCCCGACGTGTCAGTGAGTAAAAGATTATCGCATATTAACAGATATCCTAAGTAGATATTTAGCGCCTGTAGGACTGCTACTTTCTACGTTACGCTCCTACTTTTTTCCTAGAGCGTAAGTGAACGTTCGTTGCGGCGGTATTCGTAGCCAAGTTTTCCGGTGCATAAAAAAAAGAAAACTGGATGACGATCGCGGAACTGTCTTTTCACCACACACGCAGTCTTCGCATCTTTTCATAAACGTTTTCTGATATGCACTCCTTGTAAATATTATTTTGGTTTTGAAGTGATGACTCGAGCGAAAAGTTTTCCTTGCCACCCTAAGACTTGAACACCGGTAGACTTGCTTCCTGCGACATACTTGGCATCAATTTGCTGCAAATGAAACTCAAAGAGACATAACAATTTTCGGGTTTTGTCCTAG
Source organism: Amblyomma mixtum (assembly GCF_055824585.1). Classification (NCBI taxonomy): domain Eukaryota; kingdom Metazoa; phylum Arthropoda; class Arachnida; order Ixodida; family Ixodidae; genus Amblyomma; species Amblyomma mixtum. The sequence continues at coordinate 143,239,704 of NC_143012.1, read as the reverse complement.
GTAAAAAAAAATAAATGTAAATTACATCCCTCGAATTAAGTGCTGATGACCAGCGCTGGCTCGTGTGCATTGTGCTTTTCAAACTCTTGTATTTGGTTAGAATGTTATAGATACATTAGTCCCGCTGGAGCGGCCTCCGTCTACTGCCTCACCCAATATTCAGCCACGCGTAAAAGTGTGATGATTGTGGTTTTGTTTTGGGACGGTTACAACGAGCGGTTCATGGCGTAAGAAATGTCTTCGACTTCACTTGCCCACCTTGTCACCCAGAGAGTTTGAGGTCAGAGTTCCTAAAGCTTTCGTCTCCGGTTCGACGCACCCCTTGCTTCGGGCTTTATTGTCCAGCATACGTGAGCGTTAGAGTAAAAAGCTCGGCCTCCGTTGCAGCTATGGCCCTCCCGCAGAGCAAATGATGTTCCCAGTCACCGCAGGCAGTTTTATCCCATCTCCAGCCACTAATTATGTGGCGCGTAGAACGACGCTGCATGTAGTTAATTCATTCATTCATTCATTCATTCATTCATTCATTCATTCATTCATTCATTCATTCATTAAGTCCTCAAAGGCCCCATTTAAGGGGTATTACATGAGGGGTGGGCGGGGAGTACGGCAGTTATGACAAAAAAAAATGATTTTCGATGGCAGACTTGAATTGTTGAAGATCTTCAAAGGAAGCGATATGGCCGGGAAGGTCGTTCCAGTCCAGGACAGTACGGAGGAAAAATGATTTTTGGAACGTTGTGGTATGGGCGCGCTGGGGGTAGACTGCTCTGAGATGGCTGTGACGGGATAAACGATGGGCTGGGCGGATGAGTGCGTTGTTCGGTGGCAAGCTGTGAAAAAATGTATGATAAAGAGAAAGGCGAGCTAGTTGACGACGGGATGCTAGGGTACGAAGTTCAAGTCGAGATTTTAGTCCAGTTACACTAGCGCGATATGAGTACTCTGAAAGAATAAATCGCGAAGCGCGATTTTGAATAGATTCCAGTAAATTCGACAGGTTGGTTTGGTGAGGATCGAATATAGAACTGGCGTACTCTAGTTTAGGTCGGACAAGTGATATATAGGCAATTAGTTTGACGGAAGGGGGTGCTAAGGAAAAGTTACGCCGTAAGTAGCCAAGGACGCGATTGGCTGAGTTAGCTGTATTAGTAACATGACTGTGCCAGGATAGGTCACTGGAGATATGGACACCTAGGTACTTAATATTGTCGGTTTGAGTTATGGGACAACCGTAAAGGAGGTAGTTGGGAGGTGAGTAGTTACGTCGGCGGTGAAAAGAGACTAAAAAGGTTTTATTGACATTTAGTTTCATGAGCCAGGTATCGCACCACTCTTGCACTTTAACGAGGTCGTTCTGTAGGACGGCAACATCTGATTGGTTATTTATGGAGCGGTAAATCACACAATCGTCGGCAAACAGGCGTATGTTCGATGACATGTTATTTGGCAGGTCATTAATATAAATTACGAAAAGAAGGGGGCCTAAAACAGTACCTTGAGGAACACCGGACCGGACATGGGAGAGAGCGGATGAATGGGAGTTGGCGACAACAAACTGGAGACGATTGGTTAGAAAACTGCTGATCCAGGTGAGCACACAAGGGTATAAATTAAGGCGTGACAGTTTGAGTAGCAGGTGACGATGCGATACTTTGTCGAATGCTTTCTCGAAATCTAAAAAAAATGCGTCAGTGGGTGTATTAAGGTCAAGGTTGGCGTGAATATCATGAAGGAAAAGAGCAAGCTGTGATCCACAAGAGTGACCTTGACGGAAGCCATGCTGATTGGGGTGGAAAAAGTTGACCGATGAAAGGAAAGATGCAACCTGGGAATAAATAATATGCTCCATGATTTTTGAACAAACACTTGTGATAGATATTGGTCTGTAGTTGGTGGGGCATGAACGGTTACCTTTTTTGAAGACAGCAACGACCTTCCCAATCCTCCAGTCAGCAGGAATGGCACCAATAGTTAGCGATTGCTGAAATATGAGTGACAAAACAAAACTACTAACTTGTTTAGTATTTTAAGCACTTTGGCATTAATGCCATCTGTTCCCACGGCGGATGAATTTTTTAGTTTGTCGATTACATTATAGATACCGAACGGGTCGAAGGTTATGGGATACATTTGAGGATGAGCATAATTCGGGGGTGAAGGGAGGTGCACAAGTGTCTCATTGGTGAAGACAGCGCAAAATGCATCGTTTAGTACACCAGCAACTTCGTGTTCAGGAACGTTGCAGCCGTCGTTATGGAACAAAGAAATACTGGTTGAAACTGAAGGATTGATTGTTTTCCAGAACTGTTTTGGGTCGTTACGCAGCATAGAGGGCAGAGTGTTGTTGAAAAATTTGTGTTTGGCGGTATATAAAGATTTTTTGTACTCGCTGGCGGCGCGAAAATACTTATCCCATGCAGCGTCGTTGTTAGAATGCTTTGCAATGCGAAAGAGCCTTTTTTTCTTGTTATTCAACCGGTTTAGTACAGAATTGAACCATGGCGATTGTGCACGCTCTGTTATTGTGATAGTGGGGATGTACTTTGCGATTAGACGGAGCATTTCGGTTTTAAATAGTTGCCAGTTAGTATCAACAGGACGCTCTTTATAACTGGCCGCGAAGGTGTCACAAAAAGATGCCAACTCTGTATTCATACCTGCATAATCACCTTTACCATAAAGAGTCAGTTTTTTCTTGTTTTTTTTTTTTGTTTCTGAGTGAACTGCACTGGAAAGAGCCACAGATTACAGCGTGATCGCTCGGGGACGGGAGAAAGATAAGCGAAGAAAAAATATCGGCGTGGGTTGTTAAAATGAGGTCCAGGATATTAGAGGAGTGATCTGTAATGCGTGTAGGTTCTGTGACCAGCTGTGATAGACCGAAAGTCAGGCACGTGTTCATGAATTCACATTCGTTGTTGCACTTTTACAAGGTGGAAGCAGGATTAGTCCAGTTTATCGAGGGATAATTGAAGTCACCAAAAAGAACGACGGGGGTGTTATGATACATGGTTGTTATAGCTTGCAACGATTCGTAAAATAAAGGTAAGAAAGAGTCGTCGTTAGTTGGGGGTCGATAGCAAACACCAATTAGGAAGCGCGGAAAGGTAGCATTGCAACATATCCAGATTATTTCTAAAGGGGTCGAAATATTAACGAGCGTGCAGCGCAGCGATCGGTTAGCGGCGATTAGAACACCGCCACCGCGCGCATTGCCGGGTCTATCTTTGCGAAAGATATCAAAGTGAGCGAGTGAAGGCAATATTTCGAGATCAGTTATTGATAGATTTAGCCAAGTTTCTGTAAGTAGTACTAAGTCACTCGAAGAAGAAGAAATGAGGCTGCAAATTTCAACACGTTTCGGTATAACACTGCGGATATTAGTGTACAAGAATTGCACCGGGGAATAATTGACGTTGGTGATTTCGTGTTGAATTTGAACTTCGCAAGGGGGGGTACTGCGCACAAAAAGACAAGGACAAGAAGATAACACAACAAGCGCAGACTCGCGACATCGCGAGTCTGCGCTTGTTGTGTTATCTTCTTGTCCTTGTCTTTTTGTGCGCAGTACCCCCCCTTGTATTCACCATGATTGACCGACTAGCCCAACAACGTACGCTCTTGAACTTCGCGCTAGGATTTTTCGACAACGTTTTGTGCGGCGTGATCATAAATGTATGTTTTGTTGTTTGCGATGAGCTTGTCATTTCTTAATTTGATTTTAAGGTTACGTTCCTTCGCAAACTGAAAAAGCTTTTTCCGCGCAAGACGAGTTTCAGGCGAGAAGTCTTCACTGACGCTGTAATCGGTTCCCTTAAAATTTTTGCACAAAGAAAGCACAAAGGCTTTGTCTTTGTAGCGCTCAAACTCAACGATGATCGGCCGCTTTTTTCCTTGTGTGTAAGTACCCAGTCTATGGGCACGTGCAATATCTCGTGGCTGAATGTCGACATCAAGAAACTGATGACAGTGGTCCATGATCAACTTTTCGGATTCAGACCAGGATTCGCTTGGGGTGTCCGTCAAACCAAAAAACCCTAAGTTGTCGCGACGAGACCTATTTTCAGTATCCACAACGCGGGCAGTCAGAGCAGATACCTGAGCCAAGCACTGATTTGTTGCCGATTGAACTGCGCTCAGGTCGGACTTCAAGGCTGTAAGCGACATAAACTCGGACTCAATTTTTCCTAGCCTGTTACTCAGGTCCTCGAACGTTTTGTCGTGGTCAGATAGCTTTTCGTTAATTGATTTAAGCTCGCCGAGTATGGTTCATTGCCCGCATTGTAGATTTGTAGATCCTGTAACATCTTGACCAGTTCAGGAGATGAGATAGCGTCAACACTATCAAGAGGCCCAGGGTTCGTCTCTACATCTCCCGCTAACAACAACAAGTTCAGCAACATCCGTGTACAGTCATATGCAATTTTGTGCCAACAGCGTGGGCTCGGCAACACAACAATACCCCTATAGCTAGATTTCGTAGCAAAAAGGGAATGCCGGTTGGTTACCTGCAACATGAGGACGAAATGTCGGTAAGCTGGAGCCATCACTGTGCTGCCGAGCCCACTGAAAGGCGCTTCCGGGTGAACTGGCTTTGTATCCTGATCGGCTGTGACGCTTGTCGAACGATTACGGTGTGGCAATCGGGTTTCCAGATATGGGGATGATTGTTGGTCAGGCTGGGTTGGTCGTGACGAGTTGCTCCGCAGTGCGCCGTAATCCACCGGTAGTAGTTCGAAAGGGCACCACGTTCCGGGAGGCCGAGACAGCAAGGTAGGTGACAGGTAGTCTTTCGGGCTGGCATCAGCAGGGCAAGGCGGAACACCGGCCAGGCAGCCAAAGAGCGGCAACCAAGGTACCGCGCTGAGGAACTGCAACATAAGGACGAAATGTCGGTAAGCTGGAGCCATCACTGTGCTGCCGAGCCCACTGAAAGGCGCTTCCGGGTGAACTGGCTTTGTATCCTGATCGGCTGTGACGCTTGTCGAACGATTACGGTGTGGCAATCGGGTTTCCAGATATGGGGATGATTGTTGGTCAGGCTGGGTTGGTCGTGACGAGTTGCTCCGCAGTGCGCCGTAATCCACCGGTAGTAGTTCGAAAGGGCACCGCGTTCCGGGAGGCCGAGACAGCAAGGTAGGTGACAGGTAGTCTTTCGGGCTGGCATCAGCAGGGCAAGGCGGAACACCGGCCAGGCAGCCAAAGAGCGGCAACCGAGGTACCGCGCTGAGGAACTGCAACATGAGGACGAAATGTCGGTAAGCTGGAGCCATCACTGTGCTGCCGAGCCCACTGGTCGAGCCAATTCAGTCTGTTAGCTTTTGCAGCGTTCCAAGGCGTCTATCGCTGTCTTGCTACAACCATGCAGCCTTATAGCTAACACTGTTGCTACAAGAGCGATGCACTGGCCATGTGCACTAGCGGTGAAGCGATCGCGGACGCTGGATGGTAATGGCGATACCTACTACATTGAGGCCGGGAACTGTTACATTGACAGCTAGCGAAGTAAAAAATGCTGCCAAGTATAAGCTTCTGGTTTCAAAAAGTGTTTCCGAGTGTAAGCTTGTGGTTTCACACGGCATTCATTGGTGCGAAATGGAAGCGAGTGCAAGCGTTTCTGCTAGCAGCAAATGACCGGGACGGGAAGCTACAAACCACTGACTTTGTCGCCCTCATTCCAGAGTGGAAGAAAAAGCCCGTACGTGCCGCAACTGATAGTCGCTCAGCAGCGCGAGGAAATTTTTGTCCCTACTTCGTGCTGTGACGAAGGCGAGCATCACATTCGGCATGCAGGGGTGCATCTTATTCCGTGATTATAAATGCATGCATCTTATTCCAAATCAAAGATTTGGAATAAGATTCCTTGTGCTCTCTTAGCCATGTCTGATCGTTCGATTTTAATTGAAGAATTAGTTCATCTTGGAAATGACTGCCTAATGCGCAAAGTCTGTTACATGGAGCCTTTTTCATTGCCTTCCTTTTTATTGTCGATATTGACCTTACTGCTGAAATTTTTGAATACTGCTTCAGAGGTATGCATTCCTTATTTCCTGTACACTAGGTGCTTCCTCCTCCTCCTCATCATCATCATCAGCCTGAATAAGCCCACTGCAGGGAAAAGGCCTATTCCATGTCTCTCCAATTAACCATGTCCTTCGCCAGCCGCGGCCAACATATTCCCGTAAATTTCTTAATCTCATCCGCCCACCTAATTTTCTGCCGCCGCCTGCTACGTTTGCCTTATCTTGGAATCCACTCCGTTACCCTTAAGGACCAGCGGTTATCTTGCCTTCGCATTACATGCCCTGCCCAAGCCCACTTCTTCCTCTTGATTTCAACTAGGATATCATTAACGCGCGTTTGTTCTCTCACCCACTCCGCCCGCTTCCGATCTCTTAACATTACACCTATCATTTTTCTTTCCATAGCTCGCTGCGTTGTCCGTAACTTAAGCTTAACCCTCTTTGTTAGCCTCCACGTTTCTGCCCCATAGGTGAGTACCGGTAAGATACACCTGTTGTATACTTTTCTATTGAGGGATATTGGTAAACTGCCATTCATGATCTGAGATAACCTGCCATAAGCGCTCCACCCTATTCTTATTCTTCTAGTTATTTCCCTCTCATGATCTGGATCAGCTGTCACTACCTGCCCTAAATAGACATATTCTCTTACTACTTACAGCACCTTGCTACCGACTGCGAACTGCTCTTCCCTTGCTAGGCTGTTGAACATTACTTTGGTTTTCTGCATGTTTATTTTTAGCCCCACCGTTCCGCTCTGCCTGTCTAACTCATTGATCATGCTTTGCAGTTCATGTCCCGAGTGACGTAGCAAGGCGATGTCATCAGCGAATGGCAAATTACTCAGGTATTCTCCATTAACTCTTATCCCCAACTGTTCGCATTCCAGGCCCTAGAATACCTCCTGTAAACAGACAGTGAATAGCATAGGCGAGATCGTGCCTCCCTGCCTGACACCTTTCCTTATTGGAATTTTATCGCTGACTTTATGGAGAACTATGTTAGCTGTGCAATCGTTATAAATATCTTCCAATATTTTCACATAACACTCCTCTACACCCTGATTCCGCCATGCCTGCATGACTGCTGAGGTTTCTACGGAGTGGAATGCTTTCTCGTGATCAATGAACGCTATATATAGGGGCTGGTTATATTCTGCGCATTTCTCTATCACCTGATTGATTGCGTGAATATGGTCTATTGTCGAGTATCCTTTACGAAAGCCTGCCTGGTCATTTGGTTGATTGAAGTCTAAGGTTGTCCTGACCCTATTAGCGATTACCTTAGTAAATACCTTGTAGGCAACATTCAGTAAGCTGATCGGTCTGTAATTCTTCAAGTCCTTGGCGTCTCCTTTCTTATGAATTAAGATAATGTTAGAGTTTTTCCATGCTCTAGGTACGCTCGAGCTCACAAGGCATTGCGTATACAGGGTGGCTAGTTTTTCGAGCACAATCTATCCTCCATCCTTCAACAAATCTGCTGTTACCTGATCCTCACCAGGTGCTTTCCCCCTCTGCATTGCTCCCAAGGCTTTCTTCACTTCCTCCTTCGTTACTGGCAGGATGTCCCATTGCTGTGCTCGACTGCCTCCCTCAGTAACTTGATGATTACATTCGCTACTGTATAGATTTGTGTAAAATTCTTCGGCTACTTTAACTATCTTTTCCATATTGCTAATGACATTGCCCGCTTTGTCTCTTATCGCATGCATCTGGTTTTTACCTATGCCTAGTTTTCTCTTCGCTGGTTTTAAGCTACCTCCGCTCTTTAGAGCATGCTTGATTTTCTCCATGTTAAACTTCCTGATGTCGGCTACCTTGCGCTTATTTATTAACTTCGACAGCTCTACTAGCTCTATTCTATCTATGGAGCTAGACGTCCTTATGTTTTGCCGTTTCTTAATCAGATCCTTAGTCTCCTGAGATAGCTTCCCGGTATCCTGTCGAACCATCCCACCGCCTACTTCTACGGCGCACTCCGTTATGATATCTGTGATACGATTGTTCATTGTTTCAACCTTACGGTCGTCATCTTCAGTTAAAGCGGAAAATCTGTTCTGCTGCAAAATCCTGAATTCCTGTACTTTCCCTCTTAAAGCTAACTCGTTAATAGAGTTCCGCTTCACTAATTTCCTTCGCTCCCTTTTCAAATCTAAGCTAATGCGAGACCCTACCATTCTGTGGTCGCTACAACGGACCTTTCGGAGGACCTCCACACCCTCTACGATGCCAGGCTGAGCGCACAGTATGAAGTCTATTTCATTTTTAGTCTCACCATTGGGGCTCTTCCACGTCCACTTCCTGTTGGCTCGTCTGCGAAAGAAGGTATTCATGATCCGTTAATTATTTCTATCTGCGAACTCTACTAATAACTCTCCCCTGCTATTCCTAGAAACTATGCCATAGTCACCTACCTCCTGGTCTCCAGCTTGCTTCTTGCCTACCTTCGCATTGAAGTCGCCCATCAGTATTGTGTACTGTGATTTCACTTTGGTCATCGCCAATTCCACGTTTTCGTACAAGGTTTCAACGATCTGGTCATCATGGCTCGATGTGGCCGCGCAGGCCTGTACCACCTTCAGTTTATACCTCTTATTAAGCCTAATTACAATAGCTGCCACCCTCTCGTTAATGATATATAACTATCTTGCCAGCTATATCCTGTTTGATGAGGAATCCCACGCCTAGTTCTCGTCTATCTGCTAATCCACGATAGCACAGTACGTGCCCGCCCTTTAGTACTGTATACGCCTCATCTGTCCTCCTAACCTCACTAAGCCGTTTGACATCCCAATTAATCCCAGCTAATTCCTCCAATAGCACTGCTAAACTAACCTCACTGGATAAGGTTCTTACGTTAAACGTTGCTAGGTTCAGTTTCCAATGGCCGCCTGTCCGGAGCCAATGATTCTTAGCACCGTCCGCTGCGTTACAGGTCTGACCGCCACCCCGGCTAGCTGCTCCGCAGCCACTGGGGACTGAGGGCCGAGGGTTAATTGGGTTGTTCATAGAAGGTTGCGGCGAAGTACTACACCAGGGTGGCCAAATCCTGCTCTGGTGAGGAAGGGCGTTGTCGGTTCTATGCACCGAGATCAGGCCGCACCCCAGGCCTGTTCGTATAGATCCATCGACACATGCAGTTTCCTCCCGGTGAGGGCAGGCACCGCGGCCAACTGAAGCAGGGCGATGGGTGGAGTATCCCAAGCTGCAGAACCGGTCGGAAAACCGCCGACAGGCCGCAGGAACCGGCAGCAATGGTCACAGGAACAGCAGCGGTGGCCGCAGGAACCGCCGGAACCGCCGGCCTCAGCTGAAAATAGACAAAACCTAGTCAAATTACGGAGCTGAGGAGACAACAGATCAAGCAGCGTCTTCTTCCTCTCCTTTCTTAAATGCAATTAGCTGTTGCGTACTATTTAAATTGTAATAATATGCTAATACTGATGACTTTCCAATTTTTGCATTTCCGTATCTGGTTTCGTTTGGTGTATTGGGGTTTAACGTCCCAAAGCGACTGAGGCTATGAGAGACGCCGTAGTGGAGGGTTCCGGAAATTTCGACCACCTGGGGTTCTTTAACTTGCACTGACATCGTACAACAAACAGGCCTCTAGAATATCGCCTTCAAGAAATTCAGCCGCCGCGGCCGGGATCCAACCCGCGCCTTTCGGGCCAGCAGCCGAGCGCCGTAACCACTGAGCCACCGCGGCGGGATTTCTGTATCTGTATTTTCTTAGTATACTGCAGAAAAGCTATTGTCCACGATGATTTCTTTCATTTTATTGCACGGATACATACCTAGCCTTTGGCTAAGGTTTGGTTTAGTTCCGGAAGGCGGGGGGGGGGGGGGGGGGGGGCTAACATTCCGAAGCGACTAAGGCTATAAGGAACGTCGTAGTGCAGCCTTCTGGAAATTTCGACCACCGGGGGTCCTTTAACCTGCACTCACATCGCACAGTATGCGGGCTACTAGAATTTCGATCGCCGCGGCCGGGATCGAACCCGCGTCTTTCGGGGCACCGGCCAAAATATAGACGACCTGGAAGAAATAAGATAAGCCAGCTGCTCGGTTTCTACATTTTAGGCACGCTCTCAACATTACCAGCCCATCTAGCAGTTACTTGCAACCGCTGTAAATTTCAGTTCAGCAGCAAAGTTTCCATTGCTTCACGCGAGCGCACAAAGTCTACGATGCAAGAAGGACACTATTGGTATGTTCTTAAGTACGATAGTTCATACTTTCAACATCCTAGTTTTCCGATGACTGTAATGCAGTACACTTCACTGGATATAAGTGCGTATCGCTACGTCGAAGAAATATGGAGGAGGAGGTATCGCTATATGCATCAAGAACAGTATTAATTATAATCTAATCTCAGAATACTGCCTGATTGCTGACAACACTCATTGCCTCATGATTAAGTGTATAAGCACATTAATTGTAGCTGTTTAGAGGACTCGCTGCGGTTCAGTTGGTATCTTTCTTGAATATCTGGAAAAGGTTTATTGGTTTATTATAGTCCCAAAGCAGCTCAGGCTATTTGGACGCCGTAGTGAAGGGCTCCGGAAATTTTGACCACCTGGGGTTTTTTAACGCGCACTGACATCGCACAGCACACGGGCCTCTAGAATTTCGCCTCCATCGAAATTCGGCCGCCGCGGCCGGGATCGCACCCGCGTCTTTCGGGCCAGCAGCTGAGCGCCGTAACCACTGAGCCACCGCGGCGGGGCTTCTGGAAAAGGTATTGGAATAGTGCGCGCAACATCATATGCCTGTCATCATTTGTGCTGATTACAACACTGATGCATTGTTAATACACTCTCCCAAGCACAGCTCTTTAACCTGTTTTAGTCATTTGACTGTGAAAATCTTGTATATGGGCCGACCTAAATAACAAACACGTACGAATTTTTGCTTGATCAGTGTTTTGCGAACTGGGATATTAAACAGATGCAAGCTGGTGTTTTTGTACCTTATATAATTGACCACCTCCCATTTTTATTTACCACACAAGTTTCCACAAAATGTATCATCCGCTTGCGTTGCCACCAGGTAGAGAAAAATTGATTAACATAATTTTCCTACTTTCCAAAATTGGTTGCTGCAGTCGACTGGAATGATGTCTTGGCAAAAAAGGGCTCTTAAACTGCATAGTAAATGTTTTTGTCCAAAATAATGCAGTTTTATGCGCAAGAATTCCCCATTACCGAACTGAAATGAACAAATTGAGAAAACCGTGGATTGATCGCTCGCTTATCAAAACAGTCAAGTATCGAGATAAGCGGTTCGCCATATTTATAAAAACGAAAAATCTTGAACATGTAGTTGAATTTAAGAAATGTATAAATGGGCTAGGCACTGATATTAGATAAGCGCGTGCACGTTTCTATGAAACAAAATTTGCGTATTATGCCCGTATCTTTTAGCAACTATGGCAGATATTCAATGATTTAACGTCAAAAAATGAGATGAGTTTAGTTTCTCCACTGATAATTCGATGCCCATCGTTCACATGAACAAACCTCGCCAACAGTTTCAATGAGCATTTCTTAAGCCCTGTATGATCGAATGCTACCGCTACAAGTGCTTCTGAATGCAGTTCCCATCCCGCTAAAACCACTAAGAATTCTATATTCTTGTCTCCCATATTTATTTATTTATTTATTTTATTTACAAAATACTGCAGCCCGAGGGCCAAGCAGAGTGGGCAATTTAACAACAGCCAAAGATCACACCAAACTTCAAAGAAGAAAGAAAGAAAACAGACAAACACTACAAAACACCTGAATGATCAACATAAAGGCAGTCAAAAGTAAAAGGTTGCTGTATGAACAACATTGTCAAAAAGAAAAAAAAACAGGAAGAAATATTATAAAACACCAGACGTAGGATTACAAACAGAACTCATATGATAGGGGACAAGCGTTCTTCAAAATTTACTTAGAGATTGTTAGCTTAAGCCAGAACTTAATAACTAATAGTGCATGCGGATGATGAAATAAAAGCATCAGGAATTAAAGAAGTTGCCCAAATAGTTGGCAAGCCTCTCTCTCACATATGCAATCTAATCTTATCTATGGGCGTTTTTCAGAATCAGTTAAAGAAAGCCAGGGCCATTGTTGGTTGTGAAAAAGGAGATCCAAATGCTCTAAATAATTACCGGCCAATTTCTGTCTTACCGATTTTTCAAAAATGTTTGAGCAAATTATAAACACCAGACTTGTATGCTTCTTTGATGCTAACAAGATTATAGCAGAGCAGCAGTACGGTGTCCAGAAGCGGAAGTGATATGAACAAGCATTGCTAAAAATTAAACAAAAATATGCGAGAATTTTGAGCATAAATTCTTTACACTGGTGTGATTCCTTGAGTTCAGGAAATGGTCCGACACTATTAAACAAGACGTACTATTGATAAATTATGGAATGCTGGCATCAGAGGTATTGTCATGAACTTTGAGAAGTTATCTAACCAACTGCACGCAATACACTAATATAAGCCAAGTAAAATCAGACACAGGATGCTCAAAATATGGTGTTCCGCAGGGTTTAATTTTCGGCCCGTATCTATTTTTGGCATATATCAGCGACATAATCCACATAGCAGGCACTTCATGGATTATACTATATACCAACGGCACAACTGTATCCTCTTCTGGCCCAAACCTACTAAAGCTAGAGAGAGAGACGGATATTTGGCTTCGAAATCTTTCGTTATGGCTGCAAAAAGAAACGAGATGGTGTTCAATATGAATAAGACCAAATATATTATTTTTCATCCACTTTGGCAAGCCCATTCACATCTCTACGTCTATTAAATGCTATGGTGACATCTCAGACCGAGTCTACATGCAAAGTTTCCTTAGGGTTGTTTACCAAAAAACTCTGGATTGGTCGCCACACGTACGAGAAAATAAAAACCGAAATATCACGGACAATTGGAACTGCATGCAGATTTAGAGACCTATTGCCCACCTGGCTAAAAATGGTATTTAATTACGCTCTCGTTCACTCGAGGCTTTACTACTGTCTACTTTTCTGGGGAACAACTATACAAACAAACAAAATAAGCTGCCTTTTGCTCCAAAAGAGAATTGTGTGCTGGTTGAAAATGCTCTGTACCAAAGCCCCACGGAACCGCTCTTGAAAAAAAAAACACCAAACACTAGCCGTGAAAAATGGGGTGAGAATAAAGTTAGCCATGGTTATTTATGCCAAATTAAAACGGGGTGCGGATACATTCACACAGCAGTATCTAGCAAGAGAACACAATTACGACCTCCACCACACAAGATACATAAAACAGAAAATCCATACTAGCTATGGCACGCAAAAAGTGACTTGCCACATAGCAGACCTTCTTAATCACCTTCCTGAAATCATACCTAGTTACAAATGAAGCTACATCTCTAGGAATGTTCAAGAACCGTCTTAATAAATGCATATTATTCGTTGTGGACTCAGCATTTTATGTACATAGCGCTTGTAATTAAGTGATTTCTTTAACATGTATAATTCCTGCGAGTTTTATCTGTTCCATTCAACGAGTGTGTTTATTCATACTACTGTATGTACATTATATAACTTGTTTATTTTACCATCCTCTGTATGATGTATCTGTCTTTTTTTTGCTATGCTCTGTATAACGTGTCTCATATTACAGGAGGTTGAGACTAAGTCAGGCGTATTATTGCCTTTTCGTCAACCTCTTTGACAACTGTATTGTTGCCAAAATAAACCCAACTTCCACTTCAACACAAATTCCGCTCAGGCACCCCGGTGGCCTTCTTGCTAGGGTTCCAGGCAGTGTTGTATATGTATTATGTGAAAAAATGTACTCAATAACGAAAAAAATTGAAATAGAAAAAGTTACTTTTCGCACCTTTCAGTGCATCTCGTAGTGGACCATTACACTTCTGCGGATCTCTGCGCGAGCAAGGAGTGGCTGTAGCGTTCATTAAAAAGATATAGTGGTAGCATGCGAGGGGGGGGGGGGATGACGGTAGCTGATTCGAGCAACATTATAGCACCATATTTCGTTAAAAAACCCCAGCACATTGTTCTCTAAATTGATGAAGAAATTAAAAATTAGGAAGGTTCTTTATACAGTGTACCTTAAACTACAGTACCTCTTGAACAGGATGATGAGAGAAAAGAGTTTTACTTTACGAGGCTTCGCCAACCAGGCAAAAAAACCCACTTCCTCCGAACCACTCTTTGATCGAGATGATTTTGTTATCGTCACCACTGCACGTCCATTTGAGCGTTTGAGCTCCGCTGTGATTAGGGCTCATATGTTTTATGTTTGTCGCATAGGTTTTGTTTAGGCGGGCAGGGACAGGTTGTTCGCGAGGATGCACAGTCATCTGCATGCGTTTGCGTCGTTTTCTGGAGAGCGCACCAAAATACATGCCCGTTATCTACAAGGGTTGTGAGTCAGCTTCATACTTAGCACGTCTAACATCTTCGGCTATGCTGGTCCCTTTTACAGTACAATACGATAGACAGTATCATTGCTGTCGCGTTTTAGAGCGCAGCTTTTAGGTGCCTTCGTTTCTGCTTTTCGCGACACCGCCGTCGCCTTTGTCCGTTGTAACCAGCAGTGATCACCCTTTAAGCTGCGAAAGCAATGGAGCGGGAGCTTGGAAAGGAGAGGGTGAAAGCGCAACCCCCTCCCTTTCTTAGCAAACAGCGTGCCAGTGGGGGGCGCTCCTGTGCATAACACCCGTAACGTCACACAGTAACGGTAGAACGAGCGCGTGCGTCGGCTGTGGCAGCTACACCACCGCTCCTTCGCCGGACATCTCGTTGCAGACGAGTGAGTGAGACGCATGTGTCCGAAGCGGCCCGGTGATTCCGCGCCAAGCGGTTCAGGGAAGCGGCAGTGGGTTCACCAAAATGCTTTCGCCAAGCACACTTTAGAATTTTCTAAGTGTCTCCGGCATTTTTTTAGGAGAGGAAATGCGCAGTATCTGCCTCCCACAGCTGCGAAACCAATAGATCGGGGACATGGAAAGCAGAAGGTAAAATTTGTAAATTGGTTTTTGAGGGAAAAAAATGTGCATTATCTGTCTCACACAGGAGGACACCTGAACCAGAGGGAAGGCGCATAACTGGCCTCTTGGAACAGTGGACACCTCCATCATGCTTTAAGCTACGTGATGGTAGTGACGGATGTGCGCTTCGTGCTTTGACATTGACAACGTTGGGCCAGAAACGCTGCCACCTGCCAGGGTGGCAGGGTGGGTGGGGACTTTAATGTAGATAAAAAGACAAGCGGGAATTTCCTACCACTTATGCGGGAGAACATCCTGTTCCTCTCACTCGTAACGGCTCCTACAGATGTGACAAGCTCGCGAAATACTTCAGCACACCTCATCTTTGAGAACCAGGAATTTTTGCAGAAGTCGAGCATATATCCATCTATTTCTCCGTCTACAAAGCTTCGTTCATGACAACGAAAAACTGTTAGTGGAGTGTTTCTTGAAGAAGGAATATGTGTGAAAAATAACAAGTTGTCTGTGATTGTACATACATGTCTTGTTCGAATTCTTTGCCTCAATCTATTGAAAAGCTCAAACAGCTGATGAGCTGCGCTCAAATTTCGCATTAAGAAGTAACGTAATCGTCGGCAATTTCTTTCTGCATCTTTTGAATGCAGAGGTTCGCCCGTCTCCCATTCTGTGCCAGCTAGTTTTAAGTCTTTTACGCGTGATTCCCTGCTTACGTCATCGCTTCAAGACTGCATTAGAAGTGCGGTAAGGTCTGTCATTGCAGTGCTTCGTGCTTATATGCAGTCGTTCTTGCAAGATTGAAAGAAATTAGTCTGATATATAATGGGTGAGCTGTTAGGGTAATTTATTTTCTATCGGTAAGTTCAGGGTGGCGTTCGACCTTGGAAAGCTGACACATTCTTGCGGGATGAAAGGCTTGACTCTGTCCTTGTAAGAGAAACCTGACAATGAATATTTGAACGTAGCGACTGACGCCTGCGAGCCACGACAGTATTTAATAAGCAAGCAGGTCCTTCACTGTTCACTGGCATTTCATGCCAGATAAAGGCCCACAAGGAGTTATTTCAAATGCGCGCTCCTTAGTTGGCTCAACGACTCTTTGCAGGTGACTGCGGCTACTACGACGAGGACGGGCGCTTCTACATCGTCGATCGGCTGAAGCAAATGATAAAGTGTATGGGCAACCAGGTGGTTCCGGCCGAGCTCGAAGAGCTACTTCTTCGGCAACACGGCGCCGAGATCGCGGAGGTGGCTGTGGTGGGCCTACCGCACAGTGAGTCTGGTGAGGTTCCCGCGGCAGCACTTGTTCTTACGGAAGAAGGGAGCAGACGCAGCCGCCAGAGGCTCGCCGAGGACATCAAAGACACTGTGAAACGTGAGTTCTCTGGAGGCCCCTGCAGTAATCTGCGCAGCATAAGCGGTGACCCGCTAGGCTGGGGCGATGAAGCGGGGTTTTGTTTTGCAGGCTACAGGTATTCACTCGCACAAAACAATGCCGCGGACAATTATTGCATTCAGTAGCAATAGAAGCGCTTCTGTACATTCTTTGTACCGCATGCCATTTTCGCGTTGAAATGAATTGATCGTAGCACGTGCCGCACTATACAGAAAGATTCTTTACGGCTGCACGATATGGACAGCGGAATCCCAAAAGTTTGACTGGGCACATGTCTTGTAATAGCCTCGACGATCAGCCTTCTTCGCAGATTGCAGCGACATGCAGAATTTACGGGTTCTAGGATATGCATGAAGACCGGACGTTGACGTTGTGTAGTGCGCTGCCAAATGTCATGGCTTCTATTACTCGTTCCTATTTCGACCAAGACTCTTATTGCTCTGTTCCAACTGTGCGAATAAACTCAAAAACAGCATCTCATATACTGCCCTATGTGTACAACAACCCACTATTTTATATTAACTGTCGAACGGCAGCCTCCCGATGGTTAGGCTCCGAAGCACTACCCCGTGCAGAAAGCGGGCGAAGGTAAGGCGAAGTGCAGCGAAGTGCAGCTTTGCTCATCGTTGTCAGCAGCGACGCCAGCTGGTTGTCCAGCGCGCACGGTAGCGCAAAGCATTTCTGTGACAGCGTGGGTATGCTTTATATTCACGCATGCCAGCACTGCCTGCCACGTACATCCGGAGAAACGAAGAAATGAATAGGTAGCCACAGACGTGATGCGGCAAATCATCGCCAGTAATATTAGTTGCAATTTCCGTTTTACACTGATTGCCTTCCCACCGCCTCTCTGCACACTCAGCGCCGCGAAAAGGGAAGGCGGAAAGGGAATCGTTGCTAACAACTAGATGCTTGTTAAAAAAGGCATGGTTAATATACACTCAGTCTACAACTCGAAGTGCAAGCACCTCCCAAAAAATATACAGTATGGTTTACAGATAAGAATCCAGATACCTAATTTCTCTATTATGATTCAAGAGAAAGTGAGTGCTCACCCACGTGTCACTGTTCTTGTGGATACGATATGTCACAGGTGTTCCTCTTTTTAACAGACGTTTATGCGAATAGAGGACATTACTTTTGTTAAAAAGAGGAGTGCATGCATCCGATGGCGATATCCACAAGAAACCATGCAAGACAACAATAAAAAATAGCTATCGCAAGGTGATTTTCATCCTGGAAGGAACAAACGATTACTGTTCTTCAAAAATAATCAATAGTAGTGGCGTATGAGCGCCTATCTGCTGTTTCTTTTTTCAGTTCTCCTGATAATGGTACATCCGCAAAGAGGCATTTTCTCCTATCCCCTGAAATCGGAACCAACTGGGAGCACTTACTTGCTTTAGGCTTTTTCCAATAAACTATGATGGATGTCCGCGCTTTTATTTTTGAGTACTATTACTTTTTTCGGCTGTGCGCTATTTTTTCGGCCATGAGGTAGCCAATTAAGATCCCTCATACTGATTTTAGGTAATAATAATTCTACTGGTTTCCTACGCTAGACTGACACGTGCACTCTAGATTACAAGCTAATAATCTACTGCTTCAAGTGCGAAATAACTGTACGAATGGGGTGGGAAGCATCTGGCAGGTTCTCTAAGGTCATGAACGGCAGTTTACCACTATCAGGTATTATAAAATTGCATAACAGCTGCACCTTCCAGGTCCTCACATATGGGCCAGAAACGTGTGGACAAAAGAAAAGAGTTGAACCGAAATTGAAGAGAGCGCAGGGAGCTGTGAAAAAAAAAAAGATAGGTGTAACGTCAAGACACCGGAATCGGGCGGAGTGGGTCAGCCAACAACGCGGGTTAACGACAACCTAATCGAATTGGAGAATAAATGGGCTTGAGCTGGGCATGCAATGCGAAGGCAAGATAACCGACGGTCGTGAAGGGTAACGGGCTGGATACCACGAGACTGGAGCTTAGCAGGGGGGTGGCAGAAAGTTACATGGGCGGATAAGATTATGAAGGGTTAAGAAGTCTTCGGGGATAGTGTGGCCGTAGCTGGCTCAGGACAGGGATAATCGCAGGCATATGGGAGGGGGCTTTGTTTGCCGGTGGGTATACTCACTATGATGATGATGATGATTAGTAAGCTACTGCCGACACTGTGTGCTCCTAAACATCCTCTTTTCTCTGTTTGCGCAGGTAACCTCGCCGTCCACAAGCACCTCTACGGTGGTGTCTTTTTTGTGGATTCTTTGCCAAAGACGGAGACGTCCAAAATCAACCGACCGGCTCTGGTCCGCTCCCTTGTGGGAGCATAGCAGTCAACGAAGTCAAAGGAGGGCATCTCGGGCGCGCTGCGACATTTGTGCTGCTGCCCCTACCGTCCGGTGCTTGAAGCAGGAATCTTTATTAAATGTTTACTCTGATACGTGTGTCAGCCTGCTACAGCCATTCTTACTACCCTTCGCAACAATTTCAGTGCAGCGAAAAGTGACGGTTAAAGAAGAAAAAATGCTGCCATTAAGCCGAAAAGGGCTTGTTTAGTACGCCACAGTCTGTACGAAGAAAATTTTTTCATGCTTTTACAAAGCGGGTAGCCCACGGAAGGGAAGGGCAGGGGGCTGCCCTTATGAGTGCGTGTGGTCGCTATTATTTTTGAAGCCCTTAATAAGGGTCTTACAGATAGCACAAACATGGCTTATTTACTTTGTGGGAAACACTGCCCACAGTGTTTATATCGCAGTTTGTACGATGTTGTGACGTTGATGGTGGTGCGGTGCTGCCGTGTAGTTACTTTAGCCAGTTGAGCAGTTTTTGCATTCCTTTGTCAGCCATTTTTTCTATATCCTGTACTTCTTTGCGCACTTTGATAAGTACAGGCTTAGAGCATCCTTAAATTCAAATGGACCAAGCGTATGGGCTATGACGCAAAATTCGTGAACTTCAGTGAAACCAGAGTTTACTCGCACCTTTCGCCTTTAATGAGTGTAAAGCGCCACCTATACCCGTGCTATCCGCGCAATGCTGTTATGCTCTCCATCTCTGTGCCGGAAATAGCGCTTCACATCCAGCCATTGTGAGCCTTGGAACGATCGCACGTCCTGGCAGTTGGCGCCATGCGCATGAAACGTGGCGTAGCGTACACCATGCATAGCCATTGACGCAAGGCATTAGGGCAGCTTATCACTCTATTAATCACACCGCCATCTTCGGAGTGGTAGTGGTGCTTGATCGGCAGAGCACTACGTCCTCGCATGAGCCGTATACCTCCTCATCTTCGCGCTCCAGCTCTGCAGTACAGTGTACTGCATTGCAGAGCTGGGAAGTGCAGAGCTGCCACACTGGGAAGTGTGGCATCCACGGCTCGTAGCATAGCGGCGAAGTGGTCGCCGGAACTTAGTGAAGCGCGCATGACAAGGGAGTGAGAGGAGTGCAGAATCTGGTGACTCTTGATGGGTGCTGCCGTATCGCTCGCAGCGCGTAGAGAGCACGCTAGCAGTCTGCTTCTGTATCTCTTTTTCTGCATTCGTTTCTGCCGAATAGCATTGCTTTACGCTCCTGCCGCGGTACATTGTTTACTAAAAAGAACTACGGAGACACGACGGCTCAAGCAAAATGGGAAGCGCTTTGTAGCACGCCTCTTTAGCGGTTGCAGCTCTTGCATTGAAGCGAGATCCTAGTTTTGCACTGAGCTTGGAGCCCGTTGACGTGAAGCGCAGGGGCGCTACATAAAAAAGGGCAATTTTGTTCGGTGTCGAGAAGCAGTTTATTGACGGTACCGATCATCATACACCGCCCCACTCCTCAAGCATGAACAATCCTCGGGAACCATTTAACAACACTGCAGGGGCTGGAAGAGTTGAAACTATACCCCTTATATTTTCAGTTCAATACTTGGAGATACAAGCGTCCAGGGAAAATACAGTCGCCGAATTTCTATACATATATAGTCTCTTATGATTGAGGAAGTAAAGTTGTGGTGTATAATCTTTGTTTGAAATCTCCACGGCAAGTACACTCGGCGCAGATCGATCCGCCTGCAGTTCTGTCAATGTACGACGCTCTGTAGTGTAATTGGCTTACTTTGCTGGGCCGTCGGCACGTCTGGTGACGATATTACTTTGATAGTAGTATCATTTGATAGTAGTAAAGTAATGATAGTAGTATCATTGTTCTGCTTTATTTGGTCGTCCGCACGTCTGGCGATTGCATTAGTTAGGTACTAATATTAGAGGAAGACGACGATTTGCCATGCACAGCGCGCAATAGGTGTGATCGGTTAGGTAGCAGTAGAGACTTTTAGCATACCAAGCCAGCGGCCAGCGTGTTTACGGCGCTGGGCCCATGCCGGCTCGTCTGGCATGTCGTCTGGTCATCCTAGCGGAGAGCGCCCAGCGAGCGATCATCCTCAGAGACTTGACCACACTAGACCATCACAGCGAAAAATGTTTTTTTTTTTGTTTCTAGCACCACATCCTTTCTGCTATAGTATAAGTACCAGCGATGTTAAAGCGTATACTAGAAACACGAATAATGCCTTTATTTGTCAGCTTTAACATGTTGAAAGCGAGTGTTATTCATATTCGTTCAAGCGTATCTATGTTTTTCACCAATAGGTGGGGCAGCAAAGCGCTCCTCTGTACTACTCTCATTCGGGCGTTTTAGACGCTGCGCTAAAACTCTACTCGCGCTATACGTTCCGGTGGCGCTTCGCTGGGGGGCTCCGAGCGGAGCGGGACGTAAGTCCGCTCAGCTAAAATCCTTTACTGTTTGTTGAAGAAGACGATGATGTACAATGCGCAGCACGAAAGTGTATTGCAGTTTAACACGAGGGGTGATCGGCTGCTAGACTTCTGTTGCTTTATCGTTCTAGATGTCTTTCGCGGCACCCTCGGAAAGCTTTTGTAAATAGTTCATGTAAATAGAACATAATTTCAGTGTAACAAATGCCATATTTAAGAAAAGAAGCTGCGATATCCTAGTGTTCTTGTGCAGTGTCCAGCGAAGCTGATCTGTTCGCGATGCGGCGGGTTTGAATAGCAGTCACGCTGTTTACTTCTATTTATTTATTTATTGGGTGGCTCGGTTGCACTGGCCGTGGCGACACGGCTAAACTCACAACCTGGCGACGCTCTAAAAAACGCGGTGCAAGATTTGCCCTCATCCTAGTTCAACTGATATTAGCATGATGGGACTAGGGGGACGGGTTTTCTTCACTATCCCAAAGAAAAGTGTTGATGATGAGGAAACGGGGAGAAGGCGTCGAGAATGATTTTTGCCACCTAGGCTTCTTTACCTACACTGTCGTGAGAACAGCACATGGGCGTAAGTTCTGTTCCGCATTTCGTCTCGTCGAAATGCGGCCGCCATTGATAATACGACCATCAGCTCTCAAGTCGCACGAAAATGAAAGCCAGTATGAGAAAGTAGCACTTTGGGCTAGTAGGTGTGGAATTTCGAAGGTCTAAAGCGCGGTAGAGAGAGCAACAAGTGAGAGAGCGGCGCACGGCCGCGTCTCTCAATGTGCGGCCTCAACCACGCTGTGTCCCTTCGCTCTACCGCTCAGCTACCGCGACAGGTGTGTTTCGTTGCATAAGAACGTGTTGCTTGTCGATATCTCCTGAGCTTGCTAAGCTTGTATGCAGGTAGGTGCAGATGTTTCCAATCCCAGTTAAGTACAAAAATAACAATAGTGCGACTACTGAGCACAACTTGGCGTTGCTCTAGCAGGACCTCGTCCTAAAATTTCTGTGCTGTGATCATGCAATTCAGACGTCAAACATGACTTTCTCTGTCGTCCAGCTGCGTTGCGTCGATTTTTCTAATGAAGCCCAGGCGTCCAAGACAGAAAAGGTGAGCGGCCTGAAGATAACAAGGCTTAAATACTTTTCGTTGTCGATCAAACTTGTACATTGATCTTAAGTTCAATTCCTTTCTGTTCCTTTTCTGGATGCTCAGGCGGTTTGCGCTTGCTTTTATGTCTTTTTTCATACTTTTTTGTGTACTTGCCTCTGCTTGAGTTTATTTTTCTTTTCACTTAAGTTCGCCTATCATTTCAATGCACGCTCATTTTCACTGCAATGTCACATGACGAATGGTCTTTACTGAAGGAATGACAGGATTCTGTTGATATTGCCACGCGCCTAACGCGCCGCGCGGCCTCCGCGCTGAGTCGAAGACGACGACGAAGCGGCGGTGGGCTCTCGTGGCGCGCTGTTCTGTTCTGTGTCGTGGAAGCTGGCTCGATAATTAAAAAGAAGGCTCCCGGTCTTGGGTTCTTTCTGACGTCTACCTTCACGGCTCCTCTGGTCGTGACAATATTACCCGTTTGATACTTATCAAACGAGACAAAAGCAGCGCCCACTATCGGTTCTGAAGAAAACATGCCGCAAAGCAGGTGCAACTGAGGTGCTTTCAGTCCCAGAGAAATTTAAAAGCCTGCACCGACCTGTTAACCCACACCAGCCAAATAAAGAAGCGACGGTTCACAATATATCACCAGAACAGTTTTGTGTTATGCGAGGAAGCCCTTGTCTATTCCACATCTTTGACATGTGGCGAAGAGTACGTGGAGAGACACGCAGATCTACCAATGAAAGACTGAAAAAACTTAAAAGGGACGTTGATAAAGCTTCCACGAATTATGGAGTTTACTGCCGAGACTGCCTCTCCTGAATATGGCAGTCTTTAAAAATTGGCTCTGGCTTAGCTAAGGTTAAGCCTGGATAAGCGAAAAGCTCTCGCTGCTTTTTAGCCAACTCCCAAGCTACCACTTCTGGATCGGTGTTTCTGCGCCGTCCGACTGTTGCATCTTCTTCTCCTTCCATAGCGGAAGCCTGCTCCTGTTCTATGGGCAAGCGCGCCTTATAGGCAAGTTGCAAGTGCTAGGAGGCGCCCCGTCTTTCGGACCTCTGGCGCCATCTGGGGAGTAGCTGCTCAAATGCGGCAGGATTACTCCCGCAGTCAACTGCTCGCGCTGCGTGTTTGACACCCAGTGATGGCGGCAAACAACGTGCCGATATTTATTTTAGCCGGGTTTCGGGAGCTACACGACCTTGACAGCTTTTTTCGTGGAAAGAATTTGCAGAAAGGAAGACTTCTATTTGAAGCGGGGCACGTCTACGAGGTGAGGGAACTGCTCGACTCGCACGGATCGGAGGTGACAGCTAGGTGCATTCCGCAGACGAAAATCAACGCACCGGCGAGATGCGTGAAGCCATGGAGGAAGAAAAACTAGGAGGGAGCATGACGTCACAATCTTGAAGCCTAGTCATAAAAAATATAATGGAAAGAATCATGGGAAATAGGCCCTCACGTGACAAGGCAGTGGTAGCTCTTAGCCGGATTTCGCTTTCGGTTTCGCTCTCTCGCTGAACGAGCAACTGCGCGACCATCTGCTTGTGTTCGCTGACGGCTCTGTGGTGGGCGCAAACTGCTCGCTTGCCGCAGCGGCCACCGTCCCCGAGCGACGCGTGCGCTGACTGCGGCGCAGTGGAGACATTGGAGCACATCTCCTTCGCTGTGTAGCTTCTACAGTGACGCGTCGCGAGATTCTCGCGGCCTGCAGGGCGCTGGGAATCATCCCGGACAGTCTCGAAGCGCTCCTGTGGACGCGCGGCAGTGCGCGCACCCGTGACAGAATAATGGTGAGCCTCTGTGCGTTCATCGAGCAGGCGGGCTTGACTTCCCGCTCGCTCTTTGCCAGGTAGTGCACGCGTGACACGAACGCTCCGTGGGTGCTACCTCGGACGGTATACGCGGCCGGGCGCCCCACCCGGGCCGCTAGTGCCGCGCGCGCGATTAGTCCGAGACAGGACGCTACGTGCGCGCGGCTATGTACATACAGTTTGCTTTTTGTAAGTGATTGTGCGCAGTGGCCGGGAGACTCCTCGCAGGGGCAGACGTAAAGCCGCCGGCACTCTCTCTCGACAGCGAGAGAGAGACATACTTCACTGCTGCATTTCACGTCGGAACCGCGTATGTGCGCGAGCTCATTCGGCGCGACTTGTGCCTTGAGAATAGCGGAGAACGGCGGGCCCATGGGCGGGCCGAAGTCCGCCTGCCCGAGAAATAGAATCTTGCGCAGCGCGCCGGAGCGCTCGTTCAACACGTCCGTCAGCCGTGAGCGCTCTGGAAGCTGCTGCGCCCTTTTTTAGAGGCTTGTTTCTTCGCCTACTCTCGAGTTCTCCGCTTATAGCATGCGCTGAAATAAACGCTCCGTATGTGTGTATAACGACGAAAGGAATTCCTCTCCATTCTCTTTATGAACCACAGTTGAACAGTGACGAGGTCGCGGCCGCACCCTTTGATGAAAAGTTTACCTGCAGTTTTCTACAGTGCACCCAAAAGCTCAAGAGTGTAATCAACAGAAGTGTTGAGACGCTGAGCCTTCAGACAACCTCAAGCTCGGTACGCATTCCGCCAAAGCTGCAACACAGGCGCTGCGCTTCTGCGCTACATCGGAGCACGGACGTTCGCTAAAAAGCACCGCTGGTTGGCAGTCTGGTAACTGTGGAGGAGGGCCTATTTCCCAAGAGTCAGTGCGAAAAAGGGCCCTCGGCAGCGGCGTCAGAGGAGGATGGCTTGCAGAGGCTGAGCGCACTCTCTCCTAGTTTTTTTTACCTCCATGCGTTAAGCTCAGCGTAGGTACCTTCGTTTTGCCGTGTGGACGCATGGAATTATAGGTGACATAATGCTTGCAGATCGACGGCAGAAGACGAATCTTCGCGGGGAGCTGCGATTGCCGTGCTGGCATCGCAGGGAAGTGCAAGCACGCCGCGGCAGTTGCCCTGTACATACAAGACGGCAAATGCGACTCGAAAACCTCTCATCCACGATCGTGGGGCGTACCGGCGTCTCGTAAGGCATACCCGAGGCACTCTAACGTTGCTGTCCCCAAAAAAGAAAAAGGTGTGGAACTTACCAGCTGTGTTTACTCTGGAAAAATATTTTCGCTCAAGTTGCTGAAAGTTCGAGTCTTTTTATGTTGCGATTTTTCAGTGCGTGCAAAGGAGGTTCCACTGAACCATGTCACACAATATTTCGGTGACCTCAACTGCCCCTTAATTGATATGTTGAGCGCAGAAGAGTCTATGCCAGCTGAGCCCGCTACAACCCCTCCTCATAGCTCTCCGCAAGCCCTGGTGCTTTTTGAATGGGAGAGGATCGAGAAAGAGTTCCACAGCTTTACTGTCATGCAGTGTGGAAACAAAATACTTCTTAAACGAGCTAACTTCCTAGAGAGGTTTGTATCCTAGTGTACAGTACTTAAGTATTCGTATTTTTTCTTCTCTAAGAGAACCTAACTAAAAACAGATGTAGTAACTGCTATTGTGTCTGGCTCGCTATGCCCCCCCCCCCCCTCCCCACAAAGGCTGTCAGGCCCGGAGCGACGAATTTATGAACGCTACGTCGCTGTGACGCCTGAAGATGTACCTGACCTGTCAGCTAGGACGGCGCTTGATCGTAGTCTTTGGGCTAATGAAAGGTTTCCGAGAATTACTGCTACAAAGGTACAGAGAAGTATCTTGCAGCTTGATCAATTTTTTTACCCTGACACTGATTACGCTAAAACAGACGTGGTCTTATCCCTGCCTTTTGTCTTCTGCAGGCACACAGGATTCTGACCTGCTGTAAAAGCCTCTCTGAGCGTGCAAAGAGCATTGTTACCGAGGTGCCGTACAATGGCTACCAGGTGCAGTATGGGCTGTTAAAGGAGCCATCAGCCCGTAAGGCGTTTGAAAAGAAGGTCAACGTGAATGTCGCCCAATTCGGCCTGGTAGTTTGTCCTGGAGAGCCGTGGCTTGCGTGCTCCCCCGACGGCATTTTCAGGTAATCAATTTTATCGGGTTGTTCTTCCAAATAGAAAGTTTATCTTTCAGGGATGAAGACGGCAGCGCAGTGCTACTTAAAATCAAGTGTCCATTCTCAAGAAGACAGCAGAGCTTGACCAAGAGACCCCTGCTGAAATACCTGTGTGGTGAAGACATTCTGGATTTGAGACGCAGCCATTCGTACTTCACACAAATACAAATCTGCTTGCATGTGCTAGGCTTGCAGCGCTGCTACTTTTATGTACACACAGAAGTGGACTCACTCACAATCCAAGTAAAAAGAAATGATGAGTTTCTGTCGTCTGCTGTGCCCAAACTGCGAAACGTTTATTTTGAGCACTTTCTCAGGGCATTGCATGAATGTACAGACATGTGATGTTTACTTATTTTAATATTGTTCGTGTAGAGGCAATATCCTTTTACAAGTGTCGCCATCCCATCACCAACAGAGACCAGAAAACAGTGCCTGCTAATGAGAACTGCTTTATTTCATTTCTACACTTTTCATACAGTGACATGTAAAGCCTCATATATGTCGCAGTAAGGGCAGTCATTTTGACCCTTCTTGTTTATATAAAAAACGTGCAATAATTTTTTTTCCCTTTTCAGCCTCATTATTTCGGTGGCTTGGAAAAAATGGGCGCCTTCAGGTTTGTTAGCACTGCTAGTACATGAAGAATCTCATCAGCATAACCAGTCAGCTCATGTGGTATCCTGCGTGTAATGATATCAAAAATTTTCAGCCTCTGAATCACTCTTTCCACATGAATGCGCACGGAGGCAGTTTCATATGTGGCATCCACGTCAGACTCCGTGAATTGTGGACTGGTAGCAAAAGGTGGCATCACCAACGGTGCATCCTGCGAGCCAACACCTGTTTTTATGCCTGGAAATCCTTTATCGGCTAAGACGAGATCTCCTGGTTCAAGAAGAGACAAAAAACCTGATTCAACTGTTAGCATAGTATCACTAGTTCTACCTCCAAACCCCTTTGAAAGAAAAGTTATAAGGCCGTTCGGAGCTATTCCAACAAGGTACTTGATGGTGTGCCTTCCTTTGTAGTCTGAATACCACAGGTTTTGTTTTTCAATTCCTGGAGGCACTTCAGTTTCAAGTTCAGTGCAATCTATAGCAACTGTGCATTTTGATAGTGTACTTTGAAGCATGGAGGTAATGTGGCCAGAACGGCTCTTTGTGATGGCCAGTATAACCATTTCCTTGTTGCAGCATGGATGTTTACAAGTAGACCCTTGAAGACGCGAGAGGCCGTTGTTTTGTGGACGCCAAAGAGAACAGCGAGAACAGAAAATGGCAGCCCATGTTTCAGTTTGATTAGAAATAACAGAATCTTGTTCTCAATGGACAACTCATTCAACTTTCTTGGAGCAGGTGGCAGTATGCTTAAAAGCAGAGCAAATAATGAAACATTAATCGCTGTCAGCGCATGAAAGGCGTTTTCATCGTGTTGACGAGATCTGAACCCCGCGAAGAAAGGCTCTTTGCACGCTGGTCCAGTGCTTTTGTCCGAAAAGCCTGAACTGCATGAGCTGCCCAAGCTTGTGCTGCACACTTCTTTGTGACTTATGTAAGATGAAGCATTTCCATCGCACAACTCTGATATAAATGTGAAGTTCACGCTGAAAGTAACATTGCCGTCTTCAGTCATTGTTGAGGCCTGAAACCAGCATTTTAAAATTAGCTTAGCACACCAGTCAAATTAAATGCAATGAAAAGCACAAATTACATGCAGTATACTTTTGCTTACATCCACACGATGTGTGTCATCTGCAGACTGGCCGCCGACGGAGGCCACTACGTTGTCACTGTAAGGCGGGCAGTCTGAAATCTGTGGTTCGGGGCTTGAGACATACCCTGTTTGTTGACTGTCATAACTGGATATCTGTCGCTCCTCCTGCATCTTTTGATTCTGGCGCTTTCTTTTTCTGGCAAAAATAAATAAATAAATAAGGACCTCGTCGCTTTGCATTTGTGGGGTAGTCACAGCCAAACAATATTGGTTCACTAAAGCACCGCGATCACGCAACCAAATCAACTGTCAATGCACAAAATGAGGTGGCATTATTCACAATACGTCAAGCTGAGGGCAAATTCAAAACAATATATGCTCTACCTCGTATAGCGGTCGCTTGACAGAGGCCCACTCGTCGCTTTATATGCAGCGGGAAATATCGACGGGTGGTAAGCAGGGTGGCCTTCTTCATTAGATTTAACACCACCGACGAAATGTTTGCTGCATATCCTGCTATGCACTGCACGTCTCCAGTTGCTGCCGTCATCGCTGTAAAAGCAACACATTCATCGTTAACGCACTTCGCATATCGCTGGAACATAAAACAGCTTACTTCTGCCGTCGGACGAGCGCGATCCAGCGGTGACGCCGTTCTATTTCATACGGTCGGCTCGGAAACCTATAAAACTTCGTTCCTGGTGAGTTGGTGTACGTGCTGTTGCAGCCCACGACGCAGCAATTCGTGTTGCATTTCGGCATTTTTCTGAAAAGGCAACAGCTACGCGCGAAACAGAGACCAAACAGGCTTTCCGAACGCCAGCGGGCCGATCGTATCCTTCCGAGTATGCGCTCGCCGCCGTGAGGGGCGCCCTAGTCGGCGCGGGAACGACGTTCGCTACGAGCCTATATACCCCTCCTTTCAAATGTGCACTGCGCACGGATGCAGCGAAAGATCAAACGGTGGCGAGGATGGCCGCCTCTTTTATGGCCGCAGCAGCCGCACACGTGTTCTCGCAACGCCTTGCGAAAGAACCTTCTCCTCTTGGGACAGCGGCGGCGACCGCGCGGCAGCGGCGAAGGGTAAAACGGTGGCGAGGAGGAGAAGCGGCGACGCTCAGACGAGGAAGTCAGCGCGCGGCGGCGGCGACGGCTGCGGCAGCAGCGGCCACCTGCGCTCCGCGCGACGTCGCTCGGTTTCGCGCATGCCCAGCTGTGGCTAAAATTGATCACGGCGCACTCCAGACCCGGTGTTTACGAGCGCAGTGAAGGTTTTCGATTAAAAAAAAACGCGCGTCGATGGAATTGCATAACAAGTCCTGGGGTGCGGCCTGACCTTGGTGACCAGAACCGACAAGGCGCTCTCTTACGAGAGCAGCATTTGGCCATCCTGGTGTCGCACTTCCCAGAACCCTTTATGAACAAAGCAATTAACCCTCGGCCCTCAGTTCCCAGTGGCTGCGGAAAAACTAACCAAGGCGGCAGTCAGACCTGTGACGCAGTTGAAGTTGCTAAGAATCTCTGGCTCCGGAGTTGCCGCCCTTGGAAAGTGAACTGAACCTGGCGACGTTTAATGTTTGAACCTTATCCAGGGAGGCTAGCCTAGCAGTTCTGTTCGAGGAACTATGGGATATTAAATGGGATGTCATAGGACTTAGTGAGGCTCGATGGGCAGATGAGGCGTATACAGTACTAAAGGGTGGGCACGTACTGTGCTACAGGGGATTAGCGGACAGAGCAGAAATAGGTACGGGACTACTGGTCAATCAGGATATGGCAGGCTGCATAAAGGAATTCATAGTATTAACGATAGGGTAGCAGCTATCGTAGTTAGGCTTAATAAGTGGTACAAGCTAAAGGTGGTGCAGGCCTACGCGCCTTCATCCAGCTATGGTTAAGAGATTGCTGAAAGCTTTTATGAAGATGTGGAATCGGCAATGAACCAAGTAAAATCAAAATACAGTGTAGTGATGGGCAACTTCAATGCGAAGGCAGACAAAGCCGCAGACCAGGCGATAGGCGGCTACGCCATAGGCTGCAGGAATATCGGGAGAGAGTTATTAGTATTGTTGGCCGAGATAAATAACTTCCGGAACATGAATACCTTCATTCGGAAACGAAAGAACACGAAGTGGGCGTGGAAGAGCTCCACTGGTGAGTATAAAAATGAAATATACTTCATACTATGCGCTCACCCTGATGTCGTACAGGATGTGGAGGTCCTTGGAAAGTGCGCTGTAGCGGCCACACAATAGAAAGGTCTCGAATCAGCTTATACCTGAAAAGGGAACGGAAGAAATTAGCGAAATGGAAGCCCATTATCGAGTTAGCGGCAAGAGGGAAAGTAGAAGAGAAGGAGGAATAACTTTCTTTCCGTCAAAAGCACTTGTAGATGGTTGCATGTTAGATGGCCATTAGTTCTCAACTGAAGGCGTCATGGGCGGCCCACCGCACTGCCCGGACCTGGCCGGCCAGTCCTTAGCTGGCCAACACGGAATCCATCTGCTCAAGAGAAAAATCTTGCAGCAAAGTCACAGGGGGGGGGGGGGGGCTTTTTCTTGCATTCCCTCAGGATATGATCATATGTCGCCGGGTCCCTACACCATTTTCATCCAGCTTCACCTCTTGTGGATATATTTTGCTAAGTGTATCAGGACTTAGGAAAGATCTCGTCAGGAGTCTTCTCCAAACACACTCCTGCTCTTTGACCAATGTCTTATCTGGCGGCGGGAGAACCCTCTGGCTCAACATGTAGTGGTTTGTAATATCATGCAAGGACATCAGCCCAACTCTCGTGAACCCTCGAGAAACAGTCGACTCAGCTGGTCGGTTGACGAAACCTCGAGGTTGTGCGTGAGCCACCTCGTTCCCCGGGTTTCCGGAGTGCGCCGGTACTCATATCACCTCAACCTCTCCTATACCTCCACGTCATAAGCCGACATGCCGCAGCCGATATATCCTGCTCCTCGCGAAATAGCACATGGCTGTTTTCGATTAAGTGTAAATCAGATCAGCCTTGGTGATAGCTATCACTAGGGCGATTGCCTTCGCCTCCGCTGTCTCAGACGACCCGGTTCAGACCATCCCGGAAGCTATCGAGCCTCCCCGCGCTCCACCACTGTTATCCCAAAACCTTACCTGTCTCCACACTCAGCATCGTCCACGTAGGCAGCTCCATCGCATTTCCCATACTTTAAATAGGGCGCTTTCGCCCTCGCATGTCTTCTGTCGGCATGATACACCGCCTGCATGTATTCTGGCAAAGATTTGATGTACAATGCCTTCCGCACCGCCCTCAGTAGCTGCATTTTCCTATCTCCCCACGGAGCTTCCACCCCGATGTCGATCTTGTCTCGGATGTTTCTTCGGCCCCTGTTTTTGAAAGCCTAGCCTTCTGCACCGTTAGATGCGCCTCCTTTAACTCATCCAAGGTTTTTGCACTACCAGACCCATTAAACGTTTTTTCGTCGGTGCATTGTTGGGTAGGCCCAAACCAGCCTTGTATGCTTGCCTGATCACAGGTTCTGCCTTACCCCTCTCTGTGACATCCACCTTAAGGTACTGAAGCGCATACGCCACCCTGCTCACAATAAATGTCTGCGCCAGCTTACCCATGTCTGTCTCCTTCGCCCCCTCTTCCGGTTGGCTATTCTCCTAATCAGTCTCACCGTCGCATTGGGCGTGTTCTTGAGCCGCTATAATACCTGCTTATTCTTTCTTTTCACCTCCAAGTGCAACCCTAAGATCCGGATCGTCGAGACCTCAGCGACCGACAAACCCCCACCCCGACTTCCAGCGGGGGGGGGGGGTGGGTCGTGGCGCCTCGCATGCATTCCTCTGGGTCTGTCTCGCACCACAAGCAACTCTGATTTGTGTTGTGAGGAAGACAGTCGAACCTCCTTTGCGAGCTCCTCTATAACGTCTAATGTCCGCTGCAGAGTCTCTTCCAGCTGGCCATCACTCACCCTGGCATCCCAAAACGTAATGACGTCCGGGAAAAAGGTGTGTTTTATCCCCGGAATCTCCTCCAGGATTGGCGCCAAGTTAATTAAACCAAGATTTTACAAACAGGAACAGCGAAAGCACCGAAACCTATAAAATCCCCCTGCGCCCCCCCCCCCCCCCCCACCCGGAGGGAAGGAGTCGGACTTAATTTCTCGCACCAAATTTCAGCAGTTCTATAGTTAAGGAAATATTTAATACATCGGAAGGTCCTGCCTCCTCTGTTTTTGTCCTAAATTTGTTTATAATGGCTTCATGGGACACATTATCGAAACCTTTATGCAGGTCATGCCCCGAAATGGCTTTAGTCTCCGTAGCTAGTGAAGCAGCGCTACGGCACAGGGCCAAAGGGGAGAAAGGGACGAACACAGCGCTGAACTGACAACAAATGTTTATTCCGGATGCTAACAGCATATATATACTCTTTTGCACCTTAGAAAAAACAAAGAAACAGAGAGCAGCAGAAAGCATCAATCCCAGTCACTATGCGCATGCAGCTGTATCGCGTGTACATCGATCATTTGAAATCAGGAAGTTGTGCTCTTTCACCGAGATGGCAACGGAAGGAGTGCTGATACAATTCGCACCCAGCTTCATGATCTCAGATGCCTCAATAATCTCTCGTGTAAGCTTATCCTTGTGTTTGGTAACAACTTGGCTGTTTTTGAATTCTGGGTAACATGAACAGTCACGACAGTGAATACCTATGTGGCGGGCCGCGTTCTTGATATTGTTTGCGTGCTCTTTAAGTCTTTCATTTAGGCACCGGCCAGTTTGGCCGATGTATGACCCACCACACTTCAACGGGACTGAGTACTCCACGTTGTCTTGGCATGGCACATACTTCATCCTGTGGTTTTTCTTGCAATTATGACCAGATTCCGATCTTTTATCCGGGCGATGAACTCTCGCACACAAGCCACTCAGTCTGACAGGAGCCGAAAAAACAACATCTACTCCAGCCTTTTTCCCTATTCTCTTGAAATTGTGGGACACAACATGGACATAAGGAATTACTGCCAGATTTCAAATGATCGATGTGCACGCGGTACAGCTGCATGCGCATAGTGACTGGGATTGATGCTTTCGGCTGCTCTCTATTTCTTTGTTTTTTCTAAGGTGCAAAAGAGTATATATATGCTGTTAGCATCCGGAATAAACATTTGTTGTCAGTTCAGCGCGGTGTTCGTGCCTTTCTCCCCTTTGGCCCTGTGCCGTAGCGCTGCTTCACTGGATATGTCAGACCAACTCGCCCACAAGCTCATGCTGTACAACTTTATTTCTTGTACAAGGGGCTCTATCTTTTAAGGCGGAAGCCTTTAATGCCTCATCGCTGTAAGCAGGAGTTGTCGACAGAAATGTCACGCTTTTCAATTGGTCGAAATGGTCGTGACGTTACAGTGCGCGAATTTCAAATGGGGCCAATTGTACTTTGGCTAGTAACGTACCATGCAACCAATTAAAGGGATGGTATAGTGATGCTCCAAGTAAGTGGGACTGATGTAAGCTAATTGCTTAATTAACCAAGTAGCCTAATTTACCTTTCTAGTCAGACTAGATAAGTAAATAAAACCGAGTAGGAAATTGGTCGAGTTGGGGAATCGAACCAAGGCCTCCGGAGTGCGAGACGAGCATGCTACCACTCCGCCATGCCAGCTCGATGGTTCGAAATGAACAAAGGCGCGTCTAGTGAATACAGTGTCTTTGTTCACTCCCATCTTCCTCCCTTTCCGTTACGGCGAGGTTCAGGTGTCCAACGAGATATCCGAGACACACTCCCTTCCCTCAAAAACCAATTTACGGACGAGTAAGGCGTAGAGCTGAACGGGCGTTGGCGTTCTGTGGACTCCCTGGCAGCGTTGCAAGACGCTGTCGCGTTCCACTCTTAGAGGGGAAGCTTAACATCTTAACCAGACATCAGTGACACAAGCAGCACCACCACGCTTAAGGCTTCCGACTCACCGCACTTTAGGTCAACAAAGCGCCCCACTGAATTTTCGTCTTTTGTCGTTGAACCGTCCTGTTTTATCCCCGCTATTGCTAATGCATCATGCAAATCGCGAATGCTCGGTTTTTGCATTCGAAAGCGGATTCTTCCTCCTGAAGTGCTGGCGCTGTTTGGAGGCTTTTTGCCCTCTGTTAGCCACGGCATAAGGATGTGCAAATTTCTAAGGACCGAATGGCAACGACAAGTGAGGCTATGCAAGGATCATCTAAAGCTTCTTCTACAGTTCCGCAACGAGCCGGGTGTTTGGTTACGCCAGTGGCACGGAAGTAGCCGCATCATCAACAGCACCATCGAGTTCCTGTGGCAACAGCTTCTCCCAAGCCTCCGAGGGCTTGTCCCAAGAAAGCCTAGAGGGACGCCCAACCAACTGCACAATGTGGATGTAGTTCATATTCCGGAGGAAGCTCTACGAGTCCTTCGCCTTGGCCCAAAGTTTGCTGTTGAGCCTAAGATGAGGCCACCGGAACTACTGGCGATGGTATGGCGCCTGTCTCGACGAGCTGATGAACCAAATGCCAGTAGGTGCGTTTCGGATGGAGTGGATGTTTTGATGCGCCCGAGAGTACGCGGAATAGATTTACCAATAGATAAGACCGTTAGATACCTGCGTGAAAATGCTTTAGTGCTGTTGACGGCAGACAAAGAAGGGGGTTTTGCTGTACTTTCCAAGGATAGCTTCCAGCAAAAAGCAGGTGATGCGGTCTCTTCACTTTTCAAAGAATGCAGACGAGCCTGCCTGGCAAAAGCCAAATTAAAGGCGAAACAGTTGTGCAAACAGCTACATTTAGAGACGCTTTTATCCTCTATTGACAAGTGCCTAAAATGCAGCCTCGACATGTTTTTTAGCGCGAAAACGCACAAAATAGACGTGCCTTTACGAGTGATAGTTTCTGAGAAGGGCACGTGGCAGAAGAGCCTGGGAAAGTTTCTACAAAGTAACCTAGCTCACCTAACTATTGACGACACTTATCAGGTAAAGAAGTCAGACGAAGTAATTGAATTTCTAAAAACTAGCCAGGCCAAGCCACTACGCGCATTTTCCATTGATGTAAAAGACCTATATTATTCCATCCCTCATGACAAGCTGTTAAAGTGCATTAGTGAAGCAACTGACGACTACGGAGTGGTAGCATTTCAGAACGCTAGTGGCATTTCTGCAGAAAGCTTTTTAGACCTGTTGCAAGTGTACCTTCAGTCAGCCTATGCAGAATGGGAAGATACTGTTTTTATTCAAAAGAATGGGATCTGCATAGGATCTTGCATCGCTCCATTGCTAAGTGACATGTTTCTTGCTAAGCTTGACAGGGCCCTCGAACAATCACTCATGAGCTCAGAAGTTGCACGAGTGTTCCGATCTGTAGATGATTACCTAATTTTGCTAGATTGTGACCCGGCTAGCTTCGCTGCGAAAGTGAATGACCTGTGCGCGATATTCTGTGAAGTGCTTTCGCCGCTGGAAATTACGCATGAAGTGGCTGTGAATGATCGCATTAAGTTCCTTGGTCTGACCTTATATTTTACTGATTTCCATGTATGCTGGGCATTTGATCCTAGGGGTAAAAAGCCCTTACTTCCGTACAGCTCAGCCCATTCGAAGCTTGTGAAAAGAGGCATTGTGGCGTCATGCTTTCAAAATGCCATGCAAAAATCCTGCCCACACAAGTTTGAATTTAGTTTCTCCAATCAGGTTGATAGGCTAACAGACGCAAAATACCCCCTTCATATTCTGGCATCAGTAGCAGAAGGGATTTTGAAAAAGCTGAAGGAGGGCAAAGCTGTCCCCCATTCCAAACAAAGAAATCTGGCAGTAATTCCTTATGTCCATGTTGTGTCCCACAATTTGAAGAGAATAGGCAAAAAGGTTGGAGTAGATGTTGTTTTTTCGGCTCCTCTCAGACCGAGTGGCTTGTGTGCGAGAGTTAATCGGCCGGATAAAAGATCGGAATCTGGTCATAATTGCAAGAAAAACCACAGGATGAAGTGTGTGCCATGCCAAGACAACGTGGTGTACTCAGTCTCGTTGAAGTGTGGTGGGTCATACATCGGCCAAACTGGCCGGTGTCTAAATGAAAGACTTAAAGAGCATGCAAACAATGTTAAGAACGCGGCCCGCCACATAGGTATTCACTGTCGTGACTGTGCATGTTACCCAGAAATCAAAAACAGCCAAGTTGTTACCAAACACAAGGATAAGCTTACACGAGAGATTATTGAGGCATCTGAGATCATGAAGCTGGGTGCGGATTGTATCAGCACTCCTTCCGTTGCCATCTCGGTGAAAGAGCACAACTTCCTGATTTCAAATGATCGATGTACACGCGATACAGCTGCATGCGCATAGTGACTGGGATTGATGCTTTCTGCTGCTCTCTGTTTCTTTGTTTTTTCTAAGGTGCAAAAGAGTATATATATGCTGTTAGCATCCGGAATAAACATTTGTTGTCAGTTCAGCGCTGTGTTTGTCCCTTTCTCCCTTTTGGCCCTGTGCCGTAGCGCTGCTTCACTAGATATGTCAGACCAACTCGCCCACCAGTTCATGCCGTACAACTTTAGTCTCCGTGCCATACCCCGGGTCCACTATGTCCCTCTTAAGCAGTATCCTAAGG
Organism: Amblyomma mixtum; assembly: GCF_055824585.1. Lineage (NCBI taxonomy): Eukaryota > Metazoa > Arthropoda > Arachnida > Ixodida > Ixodidae > Amblyomma > Amblyomma mixtum. The sequence goes on along the minus strand of NC_143012.1, from coordinate 143,203,057 downwards.
TCTAGCTGCTGACAAGTTAGCCCTAAAGCCAGTAATTGTGCTCGGGAGAACCTCATTTCCCTCATCATAGTACTAAAGCCCGTTGAAAACCACATGCTCCCTCAGCTTTCCCACACAAAAGGTGAGCGATATGGGGCGTAGGTTCTCTATGCACAGCTTCTTTCTCGGCTTGGGAATAAAAGTGATTCTACAATTTTTACACTCAGGCGGCAGCTCTCTTTCCAGCCAGCATTTGTTCTTCAAATCCGTAAGTGCCCTCACCGACTTCTAATCCAAGTTTCTAAACAGCTGATTCGTAACTCCATCTTGCACGGCCGCTGACGTCGTGCGCAGTTCCTCCATGGCATATTTAACTTTCGACAGCGTAAAATCCCCGTCTAGTTCTGGGATATTGCTTCCTCTGTAGTCGGGTAGTCAACCTTCTGTCGCACTATTAGTGCCCGGACCCTTCAGCGCATCGTCATTTTTTTATCATCATTATATTCCAACAGCAATATTACAGATGCTGAGGACCGTGAACAAAAAACCTCTAGCGGGGCCTGACGTTGTTCACAAAATCATCCACAGTTCCTGCGTATTGATGTATTGGCCTCGCCATTGACTTCTTTGTACAGATCTGATCTACCTCGAATCAAGAAGATGCCGCATAAGTTGATCCATACTCTTAAACTCAGACTGCTCATTCAGGCGATCACAAATCTGTCCCTATTGTTTATCGTGGAGCACAAGCGTATATGCCTCAATCTCCTTCTCTAGTTTCGCAATCCGTCTTCTCACAGCTCCATTGTGCTTTCCCTTCCTCCATCTTCGTTGGATGCAAAGCAGAAGAATTCAGCATTTCGCTTCAGAACAGAACTTCGGCTCTAACTGAAGAAGACAGTTTTAACTTTGGTAGAATGTACGATAATCTGACAGCTGTCATTACGGAGTAGGCGGTAGCATGGTTGGACAGATACCGGCAAGTTTTCAAAGGAGGCAAAAAGTCTGCTTAAGAAACGCGAAAGCATGAAAGCGTCTAACCCTAAGAACATACAAGAAATGGCAGAGCTATCAGAGCTAATAAAGAAGCGCAAGGCAACCGACATAAGAAGGTTTAACATGGAGGATGCTCAAAAAAATGGAGATAGCCTAAAAGCAGTGAAAAGAAAACTATGCATAGGTAAAAACCAGATGTATGCGCTAAGAGAGAGGGGAATGTCATCAGCAATTTGGATAAGGTAGTTAACGTAGCCAAAGAATTCTGCATGAATCAATACGCGTACGTAGCCAATGTAATCAGAACGTTAATGAGAGAAGCAGTAGAGCTCAGCAAAGGGACATCCCGCCACTAAAGAAATATGAAGTAAAAAAGCCTTAGGAGCAATGCAAAGAGGCAAAGCTCCTGGTGAGGATCAAGTAACAGCAGATCTCTTGAAGGAGGGAGAAAAGACTGCGCTAGAAAAATTAGCGACCCTGTGTACGCAATGCCTTATGATCTCTAGCCTGCCAGGAGCTTAGAAGAACGCTAACATTATCTTAATTCATAAGAAAGGAGACGTGAAGGACTGGAAAAATTACAGACCGATCAGCTGACTGTCCATTGCTTGCAAGGAATTTACTGAGGTAATCGCAAATACAATCAGGACAGCCTTAGACCTCAATCAGCCAAATTATCAGGGAGGCTTTAGTATAGGATACCCCACAACAGACCATGCTCGCAGCTTCAATGCGCAGAATACAGCCAACGACTGTTTATAGCATTCATTAACTACAAGAAAGCATTTGGCTGAGTTGAAACCTCAGCAGTCATGCAGGCATTGCGGAATCTGGGTGTAGAAGAGTCATATGTGGAAATACTGGGAGATATCTATGACGAATGCACAGCTGTCATGGCACTTCATATATCCAGCTATAAAATTCCAATAAAGACGGCAGCCAGGCAGAGAGACACGATCATGGCAATATTATTCACCACCTGTTTACAAGAGGTGTTCGCACACCTGGATTGTGAACAGCTGGAAATAAGAGTTAATGGAGAACACCTAAGTAATTTGCGATTCGCGATAACATTGCCTTGCTAAGTTGTTCAGGAGATGAGATGCAAAGCATGATCAATGAGTCAGACAGGCGGAGCAGAAGCGTCAGTCTGAAAATTAACAAACAGAAAACCAAAGTCGAGTTCGACACTATCACAAGAAAACAACGATTCACAATTGGTAGCCACCTGCTTAAACTGGTAAGAGAATACGTCTACTTAGGGCAGGTAGTGGCCGCTGATCCGGATCATGAGTGCGAAATAACTAGAAGAATAGAATGAGGCGGAGCGCATATGGCAGGTTCTCTCAGATCATGAATGGCAGCTTACCAATCTCCCTCAGGGGAGAAGGATACAACAGCTGTACCTTACCGGTACTCACCTAAGGGGCAGAACCATGGCGGCTAACGAAAAGTGTTCAGCCCAAAGGGACCGGGGGGATAGCTCTGTCAATACATTTTTACGTTAGCAAAATCCGAGAGCTCGGCATTTCATGGCTTTGTTGCCGCTTTTTCGGCAGCAAAAAGTGCTTTTATTTCAAAGTGATTTGGATTTGAAGTTAAAAAAGTCTTTCCTGCCACTCTGATTCAAACTCGAGACTCTTTAATGACGACCTAGGACAAAGTGAAACATGGCGTAAACGCAGACTCTCTGATTTCTGGCGGCTAGCGATGCGGTCTAGCAGGAGCTGAAATGAAAGCTACAACCGGCCGTGCGTTGAAGGCATCTATCGGCCGTCGCTACCGTCGGTTAGTTTACGTTTACGTCGGCGTTTACCAGCTCTACGATCGATCCGTTTCCGAGTCCGACAAAGAAATTCTCGCAAAGAACTCCGACCTGCACTTCAGTTACCCCAGCCCTACAAAGCGTGCGATGCTTTTGAGTGCTCAAGCTGCTGGAGTGGCCGGATGGTGAGGACGTCCAAGCGCCGAGGAGCCACCATTGTCGGCAGCAAGTGGGGTAGCAGCCGACGTGAAGCCACAGTCACGAATGATGAGCAGAGACTGGTATGGGCGAACATATATATGTGAATTACGTATTAATAGTCCTCGTAGATCGTAGTGTTAGCCAGCGTCTTCGTACGTTCACTAAGGGAACATGCCGAGAGGTGCCTTCGCTAATATCGAGGCTCATGCAACATTAGCTAGCTACAGGTGTTTTCCTCTTCCTTCTCCAAAGCATATGTGACTTCAAGGCGCACGAAAGCAACGTTTCAAATCTGTCAGCAGCCATGCCACCTAACGTCACGAGGAGATATGACAAAAATCCTCTCATTCATTTACCGGCTGACCGCTATGCTGACGAGTGAAATTTTCATTGCTACTGCAGATAAGTGTACCAGGTCAGCTTTTTCATTTGCGTTTGTTTCGCCTGCTTTTGTGGGCAGCTTCAAGTTCTGTAGAACTTTGAAGAACTCGAGTGTGTGAGCTGCCATGCGATAGAGAGCGTCGCCGTGGCTCTGCTAGAAGACCGCGCCACGGAGCACCCGGAATTCAGCCTTGTATGCCTCAACACCGCCTTTCTCCGCGTTGCTTACTTCAAGCTACGATCACAGCGGGCAACTATTAACGACGATATCCACAAATGAGGTTCTGTTCTCATTTGATGCTATGTTAGGCTGCGCGTACGGCACAACTTTGCATTTTAGGGCATTCATTCCCGAATGTTCTTATTTTGCACTAGATCAAACTGCAGTTATATTTTTATGCTTATGCGTTTCATGCGACATGCACTGCAAAAAAAAAAAAATGCAGAGAATGGTTACTACATTCAAATCGGAGCGAAAGCATGGATTTGTGCTACGTAGAAGACGACGGTAAGCAGGCAGTGCCGCGGGACGGAGCAGATGGAAGCTGACGAAGACGACGCTCTCCAATGCACAGCGCGACAGTGTGGTGCAGTTTAACACGAGGCGTGTTGACTGATTGTCACAAAATTCGGCGCATTTTAGAAACAAACAAAGAAAAACCGCCGCGCGCACGGCGTCTCGCCGGCGCGAGCCCCACAGGAGAGAGGGAAAACCCCCGCCGAGCGCGTGCCTCTCTCTCCATCGCCACGGCGTGCTCCGAAGGAATGAGTCATCCACGCCGAAGATTCTCGAACATGCGAGTCGGTTCTACAGCTGACGGGGGGAAGAGGGGGAAGCCTTGCGTGCGCTAAGACATGTCCCCCTCCTCTGCACTCGGGCGTCGGCGACGCCGCCACGACGGCGCCACGCTAGAACACGCTGGAACCTTCGCGAAACGACTCCTGACTCTGACCAATGGGGACGCGCGGCCAGTGAGAAGAGAGAAGGGAGACAGCACTGCAAATGCTGCGTGTATGTGCGCGCCTACTTTGGCGCATACAACGAACAGACGGGAGAGCGAGCCTATAAAAGAAGGGCGTTGACCGCTGTCAAGTCAGTCCGGACCGCCGTTTAAGCTTCGTTGAAGCGCGCCCGTTCGACTCCCGGGGAAAACACCACTCGGCCAGCATCGGACCAACGAGGCAACGTTCGCCAGCCTGCGGGACGGCATCGTCGTGGAACTCTGGTCGTCGGACTGCCGCAGTGCCCGGTGAACAAATTGTGTTTTGTTTGTTTACCTCTCTCTCGGTGTTAGTGCACTTTAGGTGTAATACTGCCTTTGTATTGCATTCTCTCTCGAGTTCAACTTTGCACGCGTTGCATTGTTTGGTTAATCACTCTGTATGTGTTTGTACTAGTGATTGTGAAATCCTCTGTATCGTCTCATCGTTGTATAAACCTTGTTTTGTTTTGTGAACCTCTGGCTCCGACCCATTCTCTGGCTTGCGACCAGCCAAAGCTGGGCACCGAACGCCCAAAAACCTCTTGTCACTTGGTAGCTGGTCTCCGCTGAGTTTGCCACGCTGAGTCGAGGGCATCTCCTTCGAGTCCGAGACCGCTACCCCCACACGCTCTAAGGGCGTCTGGGAGCTTCCCACTTAAACGTGCGCGAAGTGAGGGTGACACTGATCAATTTATGTTGCTGGGGCTATTTACTCTCTGAAGGAGCCGCATGATGGACGGCCACGCCGAATCACCACGGTCATCGAAATCTGTGTTTCGTGAACAATGCGCTTTGGTGCGGGGAGTATATGCTGCCCTGCAAGAGCCGCCTAGCTTGCGCCCCTATATGGATGCTTGTGTCTGCCTCCCAGACTGTTGATGTTCTGGAAGGTGGGGTAATCCGAGGTTATGGCGGCCTGATGTTTAGTGGCCTAAGAGTGCTTAATATTTCTCTTCAGCACTATTTCCATAACAATAAACAAAAGAGTTTCGCGATAGCCTAGTGGTCTCGCTCACCGGCCCTTAAAGGACATCTAATCGCGCAGCCGTGGGTTCGACTCCCCGTCACGGATATTGATTCAATTTCTTTTTCTCCTTTTCATGATTAGACCTCTAACTCAGCTGAAGGTCAAATTTACACTGTCCGCAATTGATGCCCGAGGCCCCGTAGTGAAGCTTTCGCTTCAAAACGTTTTCTGGTGCAGTGCAGCGCGCATGAATGTCTTACAGAATACTGGGCTTTAGCAACTGCGTAAATTTATTCATGCTTGGCTGTTATTTAACATGCATGTACGTGTGTATTTCCATCACAGGCCATGATTCACTCAGTGTTTTTGTTGTTTATTTCCAGAAGGACCGGTACACAGCATACTGTGTTTGTTTAATGGCTCTGGCGGCGCCTAGGAAAAAAAAAACATCGCTTCAACTTGCGAGCCTTTGTTGTAGCGAAGATAAGGGCATCATTTCCGGCAGACACATCGACAGCGTTTCGATAATCTAAATATTGTGAGGCAAGTACAGTCGATTTCTCAGGTCCTCGTAGTGTGGGCAATATTCCGTGCTCCTAAAGGTAAGAGCAGATGAACGTGGTTCTCCTGAACTCTTGGATGAGTGGGTAGCTGTTTATTGTAACTATTTAAAGGTGCCAAAGCAACTCACCTGTGGAGAAGAAACGTAAAGGCTAACAAGGGTGTGCAGCTTTAGTTTGTAACAACGCAGCGAGCTATGGAAAGAAAAACGATACGTTAAGAGACCGGAAGCAGGCGAAGTGGGTGAGGGAACAAACGCAGGTTAAGGACGTCCTAGTCGAAATCAAGTGGAAAAACTGGGCTTGGGAAGCGCATATAATGCGAAGGCAAGAAAACCGCCAGTACTTAAGGGAAATGGAGTGGATTCCAAGAGAAGGCAAGCCCAGCAGGGGACGGCAGAAAGTTAGGCGGGCGGATGAGATTAAGAAGTCGGCGGCGATATGGTGGCTGCAAATTGCAAAGGACCCGGTTAATTGGAGAGACATGGGAGAGACTTTTGCCCTGCAGTGAGCGCAGTCAGGCCTATGATGATGATGATGACAGTGGCGGAGCTGGCGAGGGTGCACTGGTGCACCTCTGCTTGGCGAGTAACGTGGTTTGCCTGGGCTCCGGGGCGTGAAGGTCACACGCGCATCAATATTCACCTTTAGAGACTTGTGGCAACAGAGCTTTCGCTCTAAAACAGTAAGAAGGCACTAAGACTTCTTTCGTGCTGTGAAGGCGAAACCTTTAGTGTGCCATCGCTGAATCGAAAGGTGCGAGTGAAACACTCTGTTCGAAAAGCTGTCGCAAGGTGGGCTATATTCAAGAAATACTGTACCTTCACCCGAAACGGTGTACAGTGTTTAGGTGCCAAGAGGCAGGGGCAAGTGTGCTGGGCAGGAGAATGGGATATGAGCCTAGTCGGCTCTTGGGCTGTCAAGTAGCGGCAGGCCGGCGAGTACGCTCCGCGATGGAGGAAGGCAAAACGTGCGGGGGTGAAAAAGGTGTTGGCCTGAAGGTGGCGCCACAAGCTTTGGTGGTGCTGAGAAAGGAATTTGGGCGGAGGGAGCAAAGTGAGACGAGAAAAGCCAAAGAGTAAAGTAATATCATGCTACGTGAGAAGTGCGTCGAGCAGGTGGCCGAAATTTCCGGAGCCCTCCACTACGGCGTCTCTCATAGCCTTAGTCGCTTTGAGACGTTAAACCCCATAAACCAAACCAAACCAAACCGTATTCATTCCCAGCGGGGGTGTGCTTGCTCGGTCGGTCGGTGAAGACCACAGGCTCGGAGTCGCTGAAAATATATTCCCCGGAGGTCTGCGTGATGGCAAGGGCAATAGCTGCCTCCTCGGCGTCTAGAGGGGCGGAAGTGTAGACTGAGGAAGTATGAGTGGGTTGGAAAGAGTTGACAGTACTGCAATGGCGTGGGCTGAATAGCGGCTGTAAGGGGCGGCATCCACATAAGAAACGCCAGGTTTTCGACCGTACTGACGCCAAAGGGCAGAGGCTCGCGCTTCTCTGCGGCAGGGGTTGCGTTCAGGATGCATATTAGGGAGGGAATGAACGGTTAGAAGGGGTGGCTAGTGAGATGGGAGGAGGGAAAGAGGGGCAGGGTGGAGAGAAGTGCGCGATCCGGATGCGTGCGGGAGAGGAGGAGCTGGGCTGTACGATGGGCCTCCGGCAGCTCCGTAAGAGTTGTGGACGCCCATGGACAACAGCCGAGCCGTCGAGGTTGATGTGGGAAGGAATAGGGCTGACTTATACTCCTGGCGAATGAAGCTGTTGCGTTCGTTATCCTCGGTGCGAAAAAGGAAGGGATAAGGAAGAGAATAGGTTAAGCGGGCTTGGAACAAAGGCATGGACCAAGCGGCGGAGGTCGTGTTCGTGCATGCCGTTATGGCGGTTGGCAATGCGGCGTGTGAGGCAGATGGTATGGTGTATTGTGTTTGTGAGTCGAGTGATGAGGGTGGTGCGTTTGCGAATAGACGGAAGAAATACCGTGTTCTGCAACTTTATCGGCACAGGTTTGAAAAATTCTCCCGCCACAACCGTTGGCTCGTTTGTGGTGAAACCGCGCACAAAGCTTCCTTATTGTTGTCCGTTTTAAGGCATAGTAAGTATAAAAGTGGTACTTACTAGGTTTGGTCACGCGAGATGCGAAACAAGAAGCACCCGTGTTGAGATCGAGCCGCCGTCATCGAATTTCGGCCGAAAGATACTTGTGGCGTCATCTGGCATCGCTGAAGGAAAGCGCCGCGAAAGCAGACGGCAGAAATACGACGAGACAATGGAGAACATATCTTTTATTGGTAAATCACCGTCAAGTCATTTAATTTGTTTACGATAGTTTTCAAAATGCGTTGGCCGAAAAGTATTTCACGCGCTTAAGCAGACGACATGGTCCGAACGACGCATTCAAAGCAAGCCGCCGCGCTCGTTGCAGCGCTCGCCTCGGCGCTTTCCTTCAGCGATGCCAGATGGCGCCACAAGTATCTTTCGGCAGAAATTCGATGACGGCGGCTCGATCTCAACACGGGTGCTTCTTGTTTCGCATCTCGCGTGACCAAACCTAGTAAGTACCACTTTTATACTTACTATGCCTTAAAACGGACAACAATAAGGAAGCTTTGTGCGCAGTTTCGCCACAAACGAGCCAACGGTTGTGGCGGGAGAATTTTTCAAACCTGTGCCGATAAAGTTGCAGAACACGGTAGTCCAAGGATGAGGAGGGTAGAGACAAAAGGAATGGGTGTGCCGTCCAGGTAGACGGTGGGAAGAGAAGGCGACGTGGGGGCCACCCCCGAGGCATAAGGAGCCAAAGCTCCGATTGGGACAGAGAGCAGCTCAATCCGATGGCCCGAGCGTCAGTCACCACAGCGTCCATGCCGGCCTGGAGAGCGGTCACCATATCGCCAAGATTGCCGGTGGTCACCCAGAGGTTCATGTCAACGGCGTAGAAAGCATGAGATAGAGAGGGAATAGTGCGCAGAGCACGTGCCAGCGGGAACAGAGTTATGTTGGAAAGGAGCGGGGACAAAACAACCTTGGGGGTACCCCTGTTGCCAAGAGAGAAAGAATTAGAAGAAAGTGGGCCGTAGGAAATATCGGCTGTGCGGAGGGCGAGGACAGCGGTGATATAAGCATGGACACGGAGTCCCACATGGAGGGAGGAGAGAGCGTCCAAATGGCTGTGTGATGTACATTGTCGAATGATTTGGTAAGGTCGAGTGCCAGGATAGCTCTAGTGCGTTTGGGGTGGGAGGGGGGTAGGACATCCTCGGAAATTTGGAGCATGACATCCTAGGCGGACAACTCGGGACGAAAGCCAAACATGGACTCTGGAAACATGTCGTTGTCATCCAAACAAGTCTTCACGCGGGCCTGGACGACGTGCTCGAACAGCTTACCGAGAGACGATGTGACAGAGATGGGGCGGAGGTGTTCTAGTGCGATAGGTTTGCCGGGTTTGGGGATGAAACAGACACGTGCATGGGTCCACGAGGAGCGAAGAGTGTCAGCTTGCCAATGTGTATTGATAAGGTTATTAAGGGATTCGATAGAGCGGGCATCTAGGTTTCGGAGTGCTTTGTTGCCCAGAAACACAATCGCCCCGTGCACCTTCGTTTGGCCCAGCTGGCGTCGGATATGGAGGAGCACTGCTCCTCTCTTCTTCGGCAACAGTGGGGCCAGACCTGCGATCGCATGGCCGGCAATCTGGCCCACCGCGCTGCTAGACCCTACGCACACCAAAACCTCCAGCGCAACGATATTTCTCACCTCCTTCACTCCTCCCCGCTCTCCGACCCTCTCTTCCTTGCGGCCCTCAAGAACCGCTACCTCTGCACTGACCCCCCTACTCCTCTTCCCACCTATTCCGGCTCTCTCAAACCCGATCTTGGTGATGACATCTCCCTGGGCGAGGTTCGTGCGGCGCTACTCAAGCTCCGCCCCACCTCGGCCTCGGGGGCTGACCGCATCACTAACAATGCTGGTTTGGTTTGGTTGGTTTATGGGGTTTAACGTCCCAAAGCGACTAAGGCTATGAGAGACGCCGTAGTGAAGGGCTCCGGAAATTTCGACCGCCTGGGGTTCTTTAACGTGCACTGACATCGCACAGTACACGGGCCTCGAATTTCTCCTCCAAAGAAATTCAGGTTCGATCCCGGCCGCGGCGGCTGAATTTCTTTGGAGGCGAAATTCGAGGCCCGTGTACTGTGCGATGTCAGTGCACGTTAAAGAACCCCAGGTGGTCGAAATTTCCGGAGTCCTTCACTACGGCGTCTCTCATAGCCTTAGTCGCTTTGGGACGTTAAACCCCATAAACCAACCAAACCAAACCAGCTTTGTTAGTGATGCGGTCAGCCCCCGAGGCCGAGGTGGGGCGGAACTTGAGTAGCGCCGCACGAGCCTCGCCCAGCGAGATGTCATCACCAAGATCGGGGTTGAGAGAGCCGGAATAGGTGGGAAGAGGAGTAGGGGGGTCAGTGCAGAGGTAGCGGTTTTTGAGGGCCGCAAGGAAGAGAGAGTCGGAGAGCGGGGAGGAGTGAAGGAGGTGAGAAATATCGTTGCGCTGGAGGTTTTGGTGTGCGTAGGGTCTAGCAGCGCGGTGGGCCAGGTTGCCGGCCATGCGATCGCAGGTCTAGCCCCACTGTTGCCGAAGAAGAGAGGAGCAGTGCTCCTCCATATCCGACGCCAGCTGGGCCAAACGAAGGTGCACGGGGCGATTGTGTTTCTGGGCCTGCCAGCTGTGGTGGAAAGCGTGATAAGCTTCCCAAAGGTGCAATAGACGGCTGTCTGCCGTGGTGGAGCGTGGTGCTGAAGGCAGTGTGAATGTGGCAGTGCAGACGTCTGCCAATAGGGTCTCAGCCCAGGCCGAGAGATCGGTGATAGGAGCAGAAGAGGAAGAAGAGATACGAGCGGAGAGGAAGCGGTCCCAGTCAACAATCTGGGTCAGACGAGCAGAGGAATGAGCAAGAGAGGGGAAAGGGAAAATGGTACAGAGGGCGTAGTGATCGCTACCAAGGAAGACCCCTGTATTAATTCATGTGGGATCGGGACATATTTTTGGCGAGGGTAAGGTCGGGATTGGTGTCTTGTTGGACGCTCGATCCGATCCTGGTAGGGCAAGCGAAGTCATTAAGGAGAGAAAGGCATTCGTTTTGGATGAAAGACAGAAGTGAGTGGCCTTTGCGGGTGTTCTGGGACTAACCCCAGCTGGTATGGGGTGCATTAAAGTCTCCCAGAACGACCAGGGCGTTGCGACCAGACAGGCGAGCGCTCTGCGGAGGATGAGGAGGAGAGGGGTTGAAGGGGCTTTGGGGGGCTGTAAACATTGGAACAAAGAAGCTTGCTTCAGTGCGACGGCTGGGAAGGATTTCAAGGAGGAGATGAGAACAATCTGAAACTTTCACCTGGTGCAGCACGGCAGTAAGGTTGCAGTGCACCAGCATTGTAACGCTTGGTTGAGCCTCCGAAGGAGGATGGAATGAGGCATAGTCGCGCAGCTTCACGGGAGCTAGGGGTTCCTGGAGTGCTAGGACGCAGGGGAGAGTGTCAGGAGGGATGCTCTGGAGGTGGAGATGCAGGGTGCTCCGCTTGGCACGGAACCCCCGAATGTTCCACTGCCAGAGATTAAGGTGTTGGGGGTGTCTGGCCACGGAGGATGGCGAAGTCCTCAGATGGAGTAAGTGCAGGGATTGGTGGGTCGGGTAGCGAGAGATGCGCGAGGGTGGCCTCACTCGCGCTCTGGCGGGCTTCTAGGGCTGCGACATTGGTGTCTAGGGTTGTGAGGTGAGATTCAATGGCGGCCACGCGGGTGTCGATGCTGCGATGTGCTCCTCAAGTTGCGCGAAGCGGTCCATGATGCGCTGCTGAAACACCTCTAAGAAGGAGGCTGTTTGGCGAATAACGTCACGCTCGGGCCCGACGGCGCCCGAGGAGGGCGATCGGCGTTTTTGCGGGGGGCAGCGGGTGGGAGAGGAGGCACGCGATGTCGAAGCCGAGGGTGCCGTGTTCATCGGCTCCTCAGCTGGTGCGGGCGGAGGCGGCGGTTCTGAGGGTGCGGGAGCTGATGTACAAGTAGCAGGAGGAGGAGCGGGGGAGGTCAGACGCGCTAGAGCGGCCTGCAGCTGACGTGACAGCTTCTGAATTTGGAGCTGCTGGGCAGCCATAGTGGCCTAGAGGGCCGTGATTTTGGGGTCCGGCGTGTGGGGCTGCGATTTCCAGCTTACCGTTGATGCGCTGGTGGAGGCGGGGGCGGTGGTCGCCTCGTTATTTGGTAAATGCGGGAAGGAGACGGAGCGGTGGCGGCTGGCAGACCGAGCACCGCGGGGGGCAAGGGTAAGGCCGGGAGTTCTTGAGGATGCGCCCGGTTGGAGTCGGTGTTGGGATAGAGTGAGGCTTGGAGTGGGCTGAAGGTGACGACGGGGCGTTCCGGTCGAAGCGGTGCCTGCACAAGCGCGAGCCCATGGTGTGGGCCCCCTTGCACGTAATGCAGCGGGGCACGCAGGACGGGGGTTCGACTGCCTTGTGGGCCTGACTGCAGCGCTGGCAGGGGGTAGACTTGGGCTTCGTACAGACGTCCGCGCGGTGGCCTGGAGCCCAGCAGTTCGTGCAGGCCTCAGCTTTAGGGCGGATCTGGTGGTAACGGTAAATCCCGCGGTTGAAGCCGACGGACCGACGAAGGTGATGAGTATGGATTTCGAACACCCCATCTGACGCGCGTCCGCGATGGCGTAGGCGGTGTTGACATTCAATGATTGCAGGTTTTGGAATATTTCGTCCGGAGTTTGGGAGTCCACGGCGTTATATATGATGCGGCTATGTATGCACGCCGGGGATAACAATTGGGACCCAAGTGGAGTTCCGAGATCCGGAGGTAGAGAGGAGTGCGTGGCTCAGATGGGGTGCTGACAGCGAGGGAGTTATTGCACGGATTGATCTGTACACGGTCGGCGGTGCGGGCGATGGCGCAGCCGATTTTGGCGAGGAAACAGAAGACTTGAATTAGGGGTCCGTTTCTGGTAGTGCGGAGGTCAAGCCCCCCTCCCGGTCTGAAGACATTTTGAAGTCCTCCGCTGGGACGCGAGGGAGGGGCGCATGACGACGCAGAGTGGCAGTGCCGGAGGTATTGTTGGTGGACAATTGAGGAGAGGTCGGGGAGGCGTTCGAGGCAGGGTGGTGAGACGCTCGGCTGGTGTGCCGCGGATGCACAGTGTGCCTTCACGGCGCCTACCCAGTGTGAGTCGGCTGCAAACTTGGCAGGGATGAGAGACGCCTTCAACTTGGTAGGCCATGTTGGTTCCTTCGAGGTCTGCGAACGGCATCGCCGCAGGCGGCGAAGTAGCAGAAAAATGGTCTAAAATAGCCGAAAATGGACGCCATTATGCTCGGCTATTGAGCCGCAGTTCACGGGTACGGTCCCGACCGCGGCGGCAGCGTTTTAATGGAGGCGAAACGCAAAAGGCGCCCGTTTGCGGTCAATACGAGTGCACTCTAAAGATCACCAGGTGGTCAAAATTATTTCAGAGCCCTCCACTGCAGCACTTCTTCCTTCCTGTCTTTCAGTCCCTCCTTCATCCCTTCCCTTACGGCGCGGTTTAGGTGTCCACCGAGATATGTGGCACGGATACTGCGCCGTGTCCTTTCCCAAAAGCCAATTTTCAATATTCACCTCTTCCGTCAATTACTCGGAGTAATTAGAGAAACTAATTGGGTTATTACATAACTATTTGTTTTATTACGTAATTTGTTCATTTAGACTTTTCATTCAATCATTAGTAATGCTTACAAACCATAGCTACACTCTTACTGGATGACAGACAGCTCATGAGGACACCTCAGTCCATAGCCTGTGGTGGTGGTGAAAAGTAATTATCATTCACTAAATATTTACAGAGAGGTGATTGGGCCAGCGCCCAATTGGCCCCTTTCCCTTCACAATACTAGGTGAAGCCCGTATTCCGGGGCCCCATTTGCAAGCAACGCCGCCCGCATCTGTTGAACGAAAGCCATTTGGGTCTTGAGGTCTTGACAGCCGAGCAGGTCCTCCTCCCAGTCCTCTGTGGTGGGCTTGGGTTTGGGGGGAATAGATGGCTTTGACTGGCATGCCGAAACCATGTGGAAGGTGTCAGCGATCTCTCCACTGAACTGGCACGCCCGATCAAAGGAAGTGTTGAAATACTTAAGCACCGCCGGGAACAGTACAGTGTTTTCGAGAATTTTGATAAGAAGGCGTTCGACAGCGCAATCCGGTTCCTTACAAGGAACCGGGTAGCGGCTGTGCTCCTCCTTGTAGCAATCGTTGATGTTTCTGAATGTCGGGGACAGATTGTCTGATTGAGAGTAGGTCTGATTGAGAGTGTGCGAGGGCGGCCTGATCGGCCTGTTCGTTTCCCTGGAGTCCCTGATGACCGCGGGCCGAAACCAGGCTACGTGCAGTTGAAGCTTCGTATCGGCAGCTAGACTGCAGCATGGGCCGGGCAAGCGAAGAGCCCAACACAGGTAATAGTTCCGATAGGTCCCTCGCGAGTCGCTGATGATACGTTTCGTTTAGTGATTAGTGAGATCCAGATCAATGCCAATCTCCGCCACGTGTGTTGAGCTGTAGGCTTTGAAAGTGAGCCCGTTAAGTGTGTTTTCATTGTGTGCGACTGCCGCCGTGTACTATCCCCGTGATGTGGGCCGGCAACGTGCGCAAAATACGTGTGTTCACTCCACTCATGAGTCAAGAAATGCTTTCGTGATATCGAGAACGTGCACATGTTCGTTTTCATGCCTAAGTTTTGAGCATGCTGTGAGTTGTAATCCTGTGATGGGTACGGAAAACTCGCAGTGGGGCGAGCGACGACTATGGCTGGACATTTGTCAACTGAGAAAAACTGCATCGCCAAACAAAACTTGGAGAAAGTTCCCCGATATCTTTGTCCGCCAAAAGGACGTCATCTCATTGCGCGTGTTTCATCTCTACTATGGTAATGTAAAAGTCAGCTTTTGTAATCTAGACATTACAACACTGTGAAGAGGAAAAAGAAGCAGCCCCAGTTACTAATTTTGCGATATGAAAGCATGATTACAGCCGGTCTGTTTGTCTGTGCAACTTCTGGCCAATGGCCATGAGGTCATTTCTTCCGATTTTTCTGCTTTGATTCTTTTTTTCCAGGGTTTCGGCTGACTCGCCTGGATTCCCGAGATAATTTCGAACAGCAGGCAGATGGTTCAGTAACAGTGCAAAGACCAAAAATTGCAAATCACCCTAATTCACCCAATGTAGAAAATGAAGAGTAATGACCATAAATTTTTTCGTAGAAAGTTGTTTATGAATATTTGCGGAGGAATTCGCTCTGCCTGCTCTGAGCAAAAATAGCATTGATTTCTAATGGCCGATGGCTACCCAGAACTAGGTTACCAATTTGCTAAAAAGAAAAATATCAGCGAAGTTATCACATTCCGCAAGCGCAGCTTTATCTTCACTTCGTGGTAGCCTGCTCGGCTTGAACGAGCGAGCGAACCAATGCTGGTCGGTTCACTTTTCCACTCTCCGTCTTTGGCAGGTAGTCCAGAAAGAAGACGCCACCGTAGAGGTGCTTGTGCACAGCGAGGTTACCTGCGAGAACACGTAGAAGCAATTAATTGCTAACGCACACGTTGCTACTTGAACATGTATCCAAGACTGTCTTCAGACCGCCCTTCATCCTTACCACCACACTTGCAATGTCACCGAAGGCACGAGCGGGCATCTCTGGCTACAGACGGCAGTTATTCAAAGGCAAGAGACCAGAGTTGGTTTGCCAAGATTGACGCATTACGTTTAGAAAAAAAATGATCTGTGGTTCAACCTGGCTTAACCTAGTAAGACCAGCGAAAGCTCTGTTAAGGTAAGCACACGAAGGTGGTGGTGGTGGTGGTAGTGGTAGTGGCAGTGGTGGTGGTGGTGGTAGTGTTGGTAGTGGTGGTAGTGATGGTAGTGGTGGTGGTATGTGGTGGTGGTGGTGGTGGTGGTGGTGGTAGTAGTAGTAGTAGTAGTAGTAGTAGTAGTAGTGGTGGTGGTGGTGGTGGTGGTGTTGGTGGTGGTGGTGGTGGTGGTAGTGGTAGTAGTAGTAGTAGTAGTAGTAGTAGTAGTAGTAGTAGCAGTAGCAGTAGTAGTAGTAGTAGTAGTAGTAGTAAGAGGTTGAAGTAAAAAGGAAAGGAAATTAGCACTGGCCGGTGACTGGACACGAAGGCAAGCACACGCCTCACGCTTCTATATAGCGAACGGCGCGTCACGCGGTTTCCGGCCTTTCCGACACTGCAGCTGTGGCGAGGCTCAGCGAGACAAGTGGTTCGACAGTTGCGTCGAGAGCGAGCGCTGTGCGCTCAACACGCGCAGCTGTGGTGAGGCGTGGCCAGTCACGTGGCATGACGCCAAATTTAATAGCTACACGAACTTCACCTTTGTACAGGAGGAGCAGAGCTTTCGCTCTAAGACCAGGAAGAAACAACAAATACATGCTTCAGAGTAGAGAAACTTTGCTAACCAGACAAAGCCGCTGAACCGCATCAAAAAATTTTGGCGCGAGATATAAAGCAAATTGATTGTGAATTGAACAATGGCTACTAACGGCATACGCAGCGTAACAGATAACAAGTTAACAAAGTAGCAAATGAAGAAAATTTCAGAAGAGCCCACGTCCTACGAAACTGACAAACGTTGCACCGCTCTTCCCGCGCATATCAGGAGATCAAATATGACAAAGATGGCTTGTGAAGAAGAGTAATACTAATTTTCGCAATCATCAGGGAATATACGAATCATTTTCACTACTAAGCCGGTTAACAGCTCATTAATACGCATTTTTTTAATCTGTTCTCTTTGGGTCTCTGGCTGCCATTAGCGGTTAGTGGCCGGCCGTTAGTAATAAACTTAAAATTTTCCTGAGTTTCGAAAATGCGATAATTCGCATTGAGGTGGCTAAAAAATTCACATCTACCACGTTTTTTCGAAATCTGCACGTGTTTGGCGCGCAACCTAAAGCCAACCAGATGCATGTCCGCCTGTGGCTCATCGGACGCGTGACATTGATTCGTTTGCCGTGCTACGGTTCACAACTCTCCCGCCCACCCTGAAAAGCAACGTATTTCCTATCTTTGGAGGGCCATAATGCAGCACTGAGCACTCAGGTATCACAGTTCCCTCGATGCCTTCGGCGAGTCGCTGGTGGTCGCGTCTGCTGCCTTCTACAGTGAGCACGATGGCCGCCGCGGGAGCCTCGCCCAGCTCGGCGTGGAGTAGGCCTACCACGGACACCTCGGCGATATCGGCTTCGTGTTCCCGAAGAAGCAGCTCTTCAAGCTCGGCCGGAACCACCTGATTCCCTATGCACTTAATCATTTGCTTCAGTCGTTCCACGATGTAGAACCGCCCGTCTTCGTCATAATAGCCAGCATCGTCTGCAAGTGTCATTAAGCAGAATTAAAGCCGCTCCTATTTGAAGTTATTTTGCTCGGCCTATAAAACGACACGTTCAGATTCCTGCGTAAATAAAAGAGAACTCCAAAGAAACATTGAAGAGCATCACAGGCGTCTCAGACTAGGCAGCCCTACTAGAATTCGTAAGGGGATAGCCCTTAAACCCAGCCCCAACTATCTCCTGCAAATAGCCTTGAATAAATGCTTTGCAACACCAAAGCCACCTACCGCGCCGCGCTGCTTTCCGTGTCACTGCGTTGAAGCGCACATCATGCGGCTGCTCTCATATGAACGAAATAGCGTCTTCCACTGCGTAATACTTCGCCTTAAAGGGCCAATTCAGCCTGGCGACAGGCCGCCTATAGCCGAAGCAGGTGCAGATCTAGAGGCAGTCCACTTTGCTCCACCCAACCCGAATGAGTGGAACTGAAGCACTGCACCCAAAACCTCTTGCGGATCCGATGGAGCGAATGGCGGGCAGTCGCTGAGTGCCGTTGAAGAAGGCCCACTCAGTGACGCAACAGCAGCGCTTACGGCAAGCTGGGAATCAGGATACAAGCCTATAATGAATAGAAGGTGATCGCTGCCTGAAGAGTCTAGTTATCAGTCCCACGAGACAGGACATGCGCTACACCACAATGTCAGATCACTTCCACCGTATGATAATTCATCGAGTGACTAATCAAAAACAACATGAAAAAATACCTGTAATACACAACTACTTGGTGCCACCCTGCCAAAAACGGCTTTCGCCCCAATTTGAGTACACAATATTGCTTAGAGAGTGATGCGTGCTATCTGGGTTTGCATTGACAGCGTTTAAGAAGGAACGGAAACATTTATTATACTCTATTGCTTCATTTTGTGCCGTTTTGGGGCATCTTCAAAAACGTTTTCTCCTTGGCTGTGTCCCCAGCTGGAGTCTTCTCTGTCGACGTCGTCCATTTCTATATAACGGGCGGTCGTCATCAGTCGAGGGCTTCGCTAACCACTGCCGCCCATTGAGCTCGCTGAACCAGAGCTTGTTGGCCATTACAGTGGTCGCTGGACTGCAGTATCTCCCATTGCTCCGCACTCGAGTTTTGGATTTTGGGGACCACACCACATCTATGTTTTGGCAGGCCCATGTGATGTGATATACCGCACCAAGGATATTTGTCCGCGTATATCGTAGTCGGAAACTCTGCACTCGAGCAACTGGCCGCTGGCGTTCATTTGGTTAACTGTTTTTAGCGTTGACAACGCCCAGTCAAAACGCACTACAGGAATTTACGACAGAAAACTTCTGTAGTCTGTCGTATTTTGGGCATGTAGTATTTCTGTAGTCTGTCCTCTGTAGTCTGTAGTGTCGTACTTCTGTAGTCTGTCTTCTGTAGTGTAGTATTTCTGTAGTCTGTCTTCTGTAGTGTAGTATTTCTGTAGTCTTTCTGTAGTGTAGTATTTCTGTAGTCTGTCTTCTGTAGTGACGTAATTCTGTAGTGTCGTATCTCTGTAGTCTGCCTTCTGTAGTTCATTTGTGTAGTGTGTTGTATTCCTGTAGTCATTACCAAGTACGCTTTATTTGTCAATTAATATGCAGCTACAGAGCAGCAGTCTGACTCTGAACATTCGATGCATTCCTGCAGTACAGCCAGGTATAAAAACGCCTCACTTGGAGCAAATCGACTATTTATTTACATATATACAGAATTTTTCTTCAGCAGGTCTCTCTTGTTCAGACTGTCCTAGGTGAAGAAAAAGAACAGTGATATATATAGTATGCATACACAACAAATGCATGCAAATGTTACAAAAGTCATACAGTGGAATCTTGATTATGCATTCCCCTTTCATGCAACGATCCACATTTAACATCAAATTGGCACGGGCCCGACGTAAACCTATAGGAATAATGCATTAAAGCCTCAATTATACAACTGAAGAATATGCACACGCCGCTTCATACAATGGCTGGCGGGAACCGTCCGGAATGGGGGAGACATTGGCATGCAGAGCACTTTACTGACAGAAGTGACGTCAACCAAGCTGTTTCCAGACAGAAATCAAGATGCAGACGTGCATGCAACGTGTGACCAAGTGCATCATGGCCTGTAATGACTGTTCTGCCAACGGCTCAGAATGAGTCCGTGCATGCAACCCGCATCTATCAGTGCGAGGCGGTCCGCCTGGCCCGTTTTTCCGCGCGCTTCACTTACGAAGACGTTGCGGGAATAAAAACTGCACGTTCATACCACCATAAAGTTATTGTAGAGGCGGTAAAAAGAGTAGACATTTCTGTGATCGCTGGTGGCTAGTTCAAAAGCGCTTCTCGCTACACCTTGAGTAAAGCACATGTTAGGCCTACAACACCAAGCAAGCGGTGTACTGTCAGCCGGCAGAACGCACATAACTGCAGAAATCGTGCTAAAGGTGGACATTGCGCTTTCTTTTTTCCTTTAAGATACGAATTCTTAGTACAACATGAACTGGTGGGCGAGTTGGTCTGACATATCTTAGTGAAGCAGCGCAACGGCACAAGGCCAAGGGAAGAAGGGGACAAACAGCGCTGAACTGACAACAAATGTTTATTCCGGATGCTAACAGCATATATATACTCTTTTGCACCTTAGAAAAAACAAAGAAGCAGAGAGCAGTAGAAAGTATCAATCCCAGTCATTGTGCGCATGCAGCTGTATCGCGTGTACATCGATCATTTGAAATCAGGAAGTTGTGCTCTTTCACCGAGATGGCAACGGAAGGAGTGCTGATACAATTCACACCCAGCTTCATGATCTCAGATGCCTCAATAATCTCTCGTGTAAGCTTATCCTTGTGTTTGGTAACAACTTGGCTGTTTTTGAATTCTGGGTAACATGAACAGTCACGACAGTGAGTACCTATGTGGCGGGCCGCGTTCTTGACATTGTTTGCGTGCTCTTTAAATCTTTCATTAAGACACCGGCCAGTTTGGCCGATGTATGACCCACCACACTTCAACGAGACTGAGTACACCACGTTGTCTTGGCATGGCACATACTTCATCCTGTGGTTTTTCTTGCAATTAT
Organism: Amblyomma mixtum; assembly: GCF_055824585.1. Lineage (NCBI taxonomy): Eukaryota > Metazoa > Arthropoda > Arachnida > Ixodida > Ixodidae > Amblyomma > Amblyomma mixtum. Next base: position 143,182,753 of record NC_143012.1, on the reverse strand, counting down.
GACCAGATTCCGATCTTTTATCCGGGCGATTAACTCTCGCACACAAGCCACTCAGTCTGACAGGAGCCGAAAAAACAACATCTACTCCAGCCTTTTTGCCTATTCTCTTCAAATTGTGGGACACAACATGAACATAAGGTATTACTGCCAGATTTTTTTGCTTGGAATGGGGGACAGCTTTGCCCTCCTTCAGCTTTTTCAATATCCCTTCTGCTACTGATGCCAGAATATGAAGGGGGTATTTTGCGTCTGTTAGCCTATCAACCTGATTGGAGAAACTAAATTCAAACTTGTGTGGGCAGGATTTTTGCATGGCATTTTGAAAGCATGACGCCACAATGCCTCATTTAACAAGCTTCGAATGGGCTGAGCTGTAAGGAAGTAAGGGCTTTTTACCCCTAGGATCAAATGCCCAGCATACATGGAAATGAGTAAAATATAAGGTCAGATCAAGGAACTTAATGCGATCATTCACAGCCACTTCATGCGTAATTTCCAGCGGCGAAAGCACTTCACAGAATATCGCGCACAGGTCATTCACTTCCGCAGCGAAGCTACCCGGGTCACAACCTAGTAAAATTAGGTAATCATCTACATATCGGAACACTCTTGCAACTGTTGAGCTCATGAGTGATTGTTCGAGTGCCCTGTCAAGCTTAGCAAGGAACATGACACTTAGCAATGGAGCGATGCAAGATCCTATGCAGATCCCATTCTTTTGAACTGTTTTTATTCAAAAGAATGGGATCTGCATAGGATCTTGCATCGCTCCATTGCTAAGTGACATGTTCCTTGCTAAGCTTGACAGGACACTCGAACAATCACTCATGAGCTCAACAGTTGCAAGAGTGTTCCGATATGTAGATGATTACCTAATTTTACTAGATTGTGACCCGGCTAGCTTCGCTGCGGAAGTGAATGACCTGTGCGCGATATTCTGTGAAGTGCTTTCGCCGCTGGAAATTACGCATGAAGTGGCTGTGAATGATCGCCTTAAGTTCCTTGATCTGACCTTATATTTTACTCATTTCCATGTATGCTGGGCATTTGATCCTAGGGGTAAAAAGCCCTTACTTCCATACAGCTCAGCCCATTCGAAGCTTGTTAAGAGGCATTGTGGCGTCATGCTTTCAAAATGCCATGCAAAAATCCTGCCCACACAAGTTTGAATTTAGTTTCTCCAATCAGGTTGATAGGCTAACAGACGCAAAATACCCCCTTCATATTCTGGCATCAGTAGCAGAAGGGATATTGAAAAAGCTGAAGGAGGGCAAAGCTGTCCCCCATTCCAAGCAAAAAAATCTGGCAGTAATACCTTATGTTCATGTTGTGTCCCACAATTTGAAGAGAATAGGCAAAAAGGCAGGAGTAGATGTTGTTTTATCGGCTCCTGTCAGACTGAGTGGCTTGTGTGCGAGAGTTAATCGCCCGGATAAAAGATCGGACTCTGGTCATAATTGCAAGAAAAACAACAGGATGAAGTATGTGCCATGCCAAGACAACGTGGTATACTCAGTCCCGTTGAAGTGTGGTGGGTCATACATCGGCCAAACTGGCCGGTGTCTTAATGAAAGACTTAAAGAGCACGCAAACAATGTCAAGAACGCGGCCCGCCACATAGGTACTCACTGTCGTGACTGTTCATGTTACCCAGAATTCAAAAACAGCCAAGTTGTTACCAAACACAAGGATAAGCTTACACGAGAGATTATTGAGGCATCTGAGATCATGAAGCTGGGTGCGAATTGTATCAGCACTCCTTCCGTTGCCATCTCGGTGAAAGAGCACAACTTCCTGATTTCAAATGATCGATGTACATGCGATACAGCTGCATGCGCACAATGACTGGGGTTGATACTTTCTGCTGCTCTCTGTTTCTTTGTTTTTTCTAAGGTGCAAAAGAGTATATATATGCTGTTAGCATCCGGAATAAACATTTGTTGTCAGTTCAGCGCTGTTTTTGTCCCCTTCTTCCCTAGGCCTTGTGCCGTTGCGCTGCTTCAATAAGAGATTCTTAGTACAGATACTGCTACCTGCTCCTGCGTAGTGACAGCGGTTTTAGAGAAAGTTTGAACAGAAAGACATGTCGCTGGCATGGCCGTATACTGTGCACTGCACATCTCCGAAGGGTAGTAGTAGTCATATTCCTGGCGCGTCGTTCATATTTTTTCGAGATTCATCCGACATCTACTTAATGTGCAGGAACAGAGCGCTCGCCTGCCTTGTCTAAAGCCGCCTCTTCCACGCTGAAAAGCCTGGCTGCGTGCGGTCTCAGAACAGTCTGCTAATGTGGTCCATAAGTGCTGTTAACAGTCTGGTTCATAAATATAATCTTCTGTGCGTCATCTCAGTAGCAGACTATCCTTAAGCAGAACTTGGGTAAAGCAGTATCTCACTATAGTAGGCAAATTCCAGTGCGATTTGCAGGTTATTCCAGTGCCTAAGTGTACCATACAGACAGTTAGGAAATACAGTCAAGTTACGAGTTTTGTAAGCACATGAGCTTACCCAATCTATTCATGCATATAACAAGAGACTATTGGCTTGAACAGATATTTACCGCCGCAGGCCACAGCACTTCTGTGCCAGGTAGCGCGTCACCTTCTTGTGGTACTTTTGGAGATCATCAGCCGAGCAACCCTTCAGCTTCAAATAGTGCCAGAAGGAATCTGCACAGATGGGGTAATAAGTAATGTTAGTGTGGTTGAATATAAAAAATGAGCAGATCGAATAATGAGCATTAATACACCTAACATAGGTTGTCAGTTCGAATCCGTGCTGCAAGAAAAGCTCTAACTTAACTAGTAAGTTTATGCTGCACGACAGGCTGAATCGTATGACACCATCTGGTACATTCATGCCAAACGGTTCACCCACTAATTTTACAGGAATGTCGTGACTAAGCAGCCAGACTTTAATGCCTGCCAGACAGATATACATATACTGATCGATATAGTTTAGTTTCGAGCTGTGGTGCTCGAGCATCACACTGCCACCTGCTATTATTTTATTCCATTATCTAACCACCTCGGCTCCCATGGCAACTACTGGGATACACTGCTGCATTGGAGGCTGCCAACTTGGGTTCTATCCGTGGAATCAGCACAACTCAGGCTCAAAACGCAACCAGGCTGAGAACGCAACGCAATGCTCTAAAATTACTACCTCGGGCTAATAGCTCTGGGAGCAAAGCTTCACACACTGGTGCATAATATTATACTTCAGATACACCCAGCAAAGCAGTAGAGAGAAAAGCCCTTTGATGAATAACAAAATTTAGCTGGAGTTTAAAAACCCACTTGCACTCTGCGTAGGTTTGGGACTTGGGGGAAAAAGAGAGGTGCAGGAAATTGCAAAGGTTTTCATGCAATTTCAACAAAATTTCAAAAATTATACAGCCCCTGAATTAGGGATGGCATACATCAAAGTGGTGACAAATGGAGTGACAAAGTTCCTTACACAGTGTGTGCACTGATGAGGAATGAGGAGGATTTGTGTTTAACTGGAAGATTAACAGCAAATAAAGTTTATTGCGCATATCTGCTGCCTATGAAAGGCTAACCGCCGAATTCAGAAGTGGGCCTCAACTCGATACTCCGTCTCCACTCTGTGCAGTGGAGAAAACAACTGCTTTTCCATTTGATGGGCAGTTAGGATTGAAGAATGCCACTCGGCATTTCTTCAGACAAGGAGCTGCTCTAGAGACCTTCTTCCAACTGCCGTCCCTCGAGGAAGCATGAAAGGCAAATGATGATGAGAATAAGGCGAAAAATTGCCTTTGGCTACAAAAAAGCATGGCATGGCTATTATGTGTCTGTTTTATCACGCTGCACCACCTTAAGAACACAAAGAACCTCACCGTTTATTAGCCTAGTAAAACATCGTTTGCAAGCTGCCTGACGAAAGCAACAGAGAAAAACTACCGGAAACGCTTGCACATCTGGCAACCTTTGCCACCAATGATGTAGCGTCTATGTAGGCATTTACGAATGGTGTAAAAACTGCCGTTCGTCAACTTGTGGGAGGTTTCGCTGGCCTGCAGAGGCCAGCGGCGAAGCTGAGAAGTACCAAAATGGGTTTGGATTTATGGGGTTTAATGTCCCAAGTGACTCAGGCTATGAGGGATGCCATAGTGAAGGGCTCTGATAATTTCATCCACATGGGGTTCTTTCACGTGCACTGACATCGCACAGTACACAAGCTTCCAGCATTTTGTCTCCATCAGAATGCGACTGCCGCGGCCAGGATCGATCCTGTGTCTTTGAAGTCAACAGCTGAGCACCGCAACCCCTGAGACTGCTTCATCATCAAATTATGCATTACATAAATGACACTGCATCACAGAAAAGGACTAACAGTCATGGCCAAACTGTAGTTACAGCCAAAAGTTGGCACCGTGAACCTGCTCCCCACATCCAAAAGCTTAGACAGCTTCAGCCAACACACAGGAATCAGATTGTCTCCCAAACCCCATGACACTGCCTCCCAAAGAAGGTGGCAGCCAATAAGTGGGCAACAAAAAAGTAAACTGTGGGTAACAACTTGAACGTCTTGCATCACGCTACAAGGTGATGTGAAATTTGAGGAAAGGCCCCAAGAAGCACATAATTTTTAGATTTTCAGAGCACTCTTAGCCCTTTAAATGCCAAATGTTTTCCTAAAAAACATGCCAGAAATTTTAAGCAATCAATTTTTTTGTGTACATTATTCTTGAAGCCACTTCATTGCATACACATGGGTAGCTGCAGAGCAGTCAGCTCAATGCACCGATTGTGGTTGACAGCACTCAGACATACAGACAAGGGACAGAAACAAAAAAGATGATGGCACAGGCACTGAACTTAAAACTTTTCCCAGAACTGCCGACATACTGCATAAATACCCACACCACAGGCACCAACACGCAGCGATTTATGCACTCGTGGTAACAAGAAGTGGTATGAGAAGTAGTGGAAAAACAACAAAAGCTAGAAGCAAAAACCAGAGGACACAGCACAGGATAAAACCAGAACAAGGTGAGAGAAAAGTTTATAAGCAAGTCATTTTTAAAAGACTGCCAACAGTGGATAGGTTTGACCGAAAGAATATTTAAGAACTGGTCTGATAAAATGGAACTAAAAAACCTTATGCACAAACACAGACCAAGCGCAGTGAAAAAAAAAATGAAGGAGAAATGGCAAGAAAAAACACGCAATAGAAGCAAAATGGCGATTGGGTAAGCAAACGAGAAATAAGCAACAAGCGAAGGTGAAGTGTGCTAAAAATTAAAAGGATAAAAGGGGAATAAAAACGCGCATGAGCCACAAAGGTGAAGCCAACAATTAAGATGGTTAAAAGTGGAAGATGACGTACAGTGAAGCCGAGAGATAAAATATAAAAAAGTGAAATTCAATAACCAGTATGAAGGCAAAAATCAAGGAAAAACACCAAAAGAGGGAAGTTGGCAGAAGAGGCAAGGCATGTAACACACATGTAGAACCAGGGCTAGATCAAGTACGTCCACAAAGAAAGGCAATCCTCCGAGTGAAACCAAGCGTGTTCTTTACATTCACCCCGGAGCCTGAAAATCTCTGCGGCTTCCACCATTGCATTGCGTCAGCTTATTACGGGGCTCTATTAACACAGTGGCTTTCTCGAACTTTGGGCAGCATGGCTTTTTTGCGTCCCATTATCAGCAGTGGACTTGCAGGTACCTAAGAGATGTACCTGATAAATCAGTGTAATGCTCTCTTAGCCTTCCATTGATGCCAATGTATACCTTGCAGCAAGAAAAAGGGATTGAGAAAGCACTTCTTGTGCATGCCACTAAGGGTTTCTGTGCAATGCAGTGCAGCCTGTTTCTTTTTTCTTTTTATTGACGATCCTAGAGAGGTGTGATAGGTGATGGGGGGGGGGGGGCGGCAGCAAAAAAAGCACCTACTCTATCTCTCGAATTTTCTAAAGGTAAATTTCACAGAACCTTAAGAAAATCGGAGAGAAAGCAGGAGTAGACATTGCCTTTTCTGACCCCCTAGCACCTATTGCAGTTGCGGAATCCTAAATTAAAAAAAGAAAGACGCTGCACCACGCAGCACAGAAAACCCTTAGCGCCATGCGCGGAGGGCATTTAATCAATCCTTTTGTCTTGCGGCAAGGTATACATTGGCATCAATGAAAGGATAAGGGAGCATAAGATTGATTTATCGGGTACATTTCTCGGGAATCTGCCAGTCGGAAAAAGCAAAACCACAAAACTATCACACAGAGGCAGGTGACAACACAAGGCCGTACTGACAACTGAAAATTTATTGAACAGCAGTGCTTATATAGACAAGTCACGTGTGTAATCTGCAAACAATCGTAAAGAGGCAAAAAAATTCAATGGCAACCATAGAGCTGAGCAAATATGACAATCACCTGCTCAAAAACGAAACAAAAACAACCGGGGGAAACACAGACAGAAACGCTAATTTTCCTGAAAAATGAACACAGTAGGCGTGCTGACACACTTATCTGGCTCTGACCTCAAGATGGCAACAGCCTCGACAATTTCTCTTTCCAACTGCTTCTTTCTTCATCCAATAATCTGTGTGCAGTTCAGTTTGGGATAGCAGTCTACAATGAGACAGTGAGTGGGACGGCAAATGCCTCCGGGTCTACTCAAGGAACACGCATACTCTTGCAAACAAATGTGTAAACATCTACCACTTTTGGACGATATAAAACTGGCCACAGCTGAGGGGAATCTCGTACAACATGCCCGTTGGCGGTACTTTTTGAATGCCTCATGCCATGTGCAACGGGGGTGGTGTACACGATTCCTCTCAGCTGTGGTCGATTTTATACCGGCCAAATTGGTAGATGGTGAAACACTCCCTTGCAAGAGTATTAGCATTCCTTGGGTAGGCCCGGACGACCTTGCCTGCCTGTCCACTGTCCCAGTTGTAAAGACTGTTAACCTAAACTGAACTGCACATTATTATTGGATGAATAAAGGGCCAGTTGGAAAGAAATTCTCAAGGCTGTTGCCATTCTGAGGTCGAAGCCAGATAGGTGGGATAGCACGCCTTCTGTGTCCATTTTTCAGAAAGAATTGGAATTTGTTTCCCTCCCTAGGTTGTTTTTGCAATGATTGTTTGCAGATTACATGCGCAACTGATCCATATGAGCACTCATTTCTTCAATAAATGTTCAGTTGTCGTACCGCCTTGTGTTTTGCCTGCCTTTGTCCCATTCTGTTTTGCGGTTTTTCTAACGATTTCCAACCAACTGGCCTACAAGCACGTCCTAAATCTGCAAGTCCATTGCCAAAACTGTGACCGAAAAAAGCCATGCCACCCATGTTCGAAAAAGTTCCATTGTGTTAAAAAAGCACCAGAATAAGCCGACATGACGAACTGGTGGGAGCCGCCGGGATTTTGAGGCTCGAGGATTAATGGGCAAGAACACCCTCAGAAAAAAAGATTGCCTTTCTTCAGGATGTTTGACCTAGCCCTGGTTTTAAAAACATCTTGCATGCCTTGACTTTTCTGCCAACTCCTCTATTTTCGCGTTTTTGTTTGCTTTTATCTTTAATACTCATTGAATTTCATCTTTTTATATTTTATCTCTCTCTTGTTTTTACAGTAGCTCATCTTCCTCCTTTAGCCATGTTAATTCTTGGCTTCACCTTTGTTGCTCACCTGCATTTATTCCCCTTTTATTCTTTCAGTTTTTTAGCTCACTTCACCTTTGTAGACCAATTCTTGTTTGCTTGCCCAATCACCATTTTCTTTTCACGGCATGTTTTTTCTTGCCATTTTACTTTTATTTCACTGCCCTTGATCTGTGTTTGCGTGTAGTGTTTTAGTTCCGTGTTATCAGACCAGTACTTGAAAATTTTGGTCAAACCGTTTTACTGTTTCACGTGCTGGTGGTCTTAAAAATGACTTGCTTAAAACTATTCCTTTAACCTTGTTATGGTTTCATCCTTCCCTGCTCTATAGTCTTGGTTTCTGTTTCTAGTTTGTGTTGTTTTCCCACTATTGGCCATATCACTTATTGTTGCCACGAGTGCATAAAATTGCCACCTGTTGGCGCCTGTGTTTTGGTTATATATGCAGTGTTTCGGTGATTCTGGAATAAATCTGTAGTCAGCACCTGTGCCCTCATATTTTTTCTTTCTGACCCCAGTCTGTGTTTCTAAGCTCTGTCCACCACAAAGGATCAGACCAACTAGACCGACAGCTTGTCCTATTCAAGCTCAATGCGTACTTTTCAAAGAAATGCTATGGCGAAAACACTGTACTTACAGTAAAGCCTGCTTGACTGAGCGAATACCACTGGCAATTCGCAAATTCCCAGCCTGCTCCTGATTGCTGGCTCAAGCCGCACGCAACTTTGTGGCTTGCACGACTTCCACGCAACTCTTGGTCCCTTGAAACTGAAACACAGAGGGATGAGTGAGAGATATCAGATTTGATATGCTTGTATTGCTGCAATGACTAAGAAAAAACGATATTTTCCATAAGAACAATTATTATTTCACACTAGCTTCGCAGAGTAAACCTCGTTTATCACGACCTCGTTAACACTGACATACTGCACAGTCCCAGCCTGACTGCATCTAGTTCTATGGTGTCATATGCTTGTTAGCTATGAGCCCTTGGCCTTGCACCGGTTAATACAGACAACCACGGAATGGGCAATCAGCTCCGACCTTTTGAGTCATAGATACTCACAAGCTCAGTGGTCCCAGGGGTTCTAGAAATATTGGCAGGGCGACACAGTAACAAGCATTCCGCACCACTTGCTCTCGCTTCATTGCAAAAAAACTCTCACAGCAGACCTGTCCTACATTTTGCAGTGTGAAAATAATCAAATTCAAAGCATGCACACAAAATGTGGACCTCTCTTCGAACAGAGCTTCAGAAATACGGGTATAATTATTGTAATTAAACCTACCTGCAGTTTTCAATTTATCCTAAAATTTTATGCAACTCGACAAGCAATAAGCATTAAAAAGGAATTAAAATAGCCAGCACTGTTTAAACAATATAGCTGCGAAGAAATACGAGACGTATCCACTACTCTCCAGTGGTTCTTTAGCTTCATGCATTATCAATCTACACTTTCTTACAGGCACATTTGCACGCGAAACTTGGGTTTAACCCAATCTTGATGAATCTTTCTGGAATGCAACAATCAGGAGAAACCAGTTTTACTCAAAAACAAAGGGCCCTATACAATGCATCACAAGGCCGGCTAGGCGCACTCAAGACTACAGCCCCTTCCACAAGTCTCCAATTTGCCTGTCCTCCACAAGTTGCAGGATCCCTGTCCACTGCTTGTCGAATTTCGCTATCCCGTCTTGCTAGTTCTCCCACTGCCCTTCTCAAACTCTTGGAATTCTGTTGCTCTAGCAGATCATCAGCTATTGTATTATTTTTTGTTTTAGCACTACACACTCCATGCCAACAATGCTGGATAATGTACTTTAAATAGGTTTGTAGAGCGTGCAAGTGGCTTGCAGCTTGACGAATAGGTGAGAAAAAAACGCGGAGCCTGACAAATAGGTGTGAAAAAAACGTGGGTTATTTGGAAGAAATGGGCTTGGGCAGGAGATGTAATGCAAAGGCAAGATAACCGGTGGTCCTTAAGAGTGATAGAGTGGATTCCAAGAGAAGGCAAACGTAGCAGGGGGCAGCAGAAAGTTAGGCGGGCGGATGAGATTAAGAAGTTTGTGGGGATACGGTGGCCACAACTGGCGAAGGACAGGGTTAATTGGAGAGACATGGGAGAGGCCTCTGCCCTGCATTGGGTGTTAGACTGATGATGATGACAACCTGGTGAATTTGCCTCGCAACAACCGCTGCAGCCTGATATTTTGTAGAGCAGCACAATGGCCTTCATTTTTTGAGTGGTGAAGTATTCAAATAGCATTTTGTTTCAACCATGAGTGTAAAGGGAAGGCATTTTATGTTGCACAAAATGAAGGAATTACATGCATACTGGGCTTTGGAAGAATGCCCTGTGGACATTACAAAACACTGCCATCCTTGCTTTATCTCTGCCAGGTAACAAAATTCATTATTCTCCAAATACTTTGGACAAAGACAAGCTGCCGTGCACTCATTCGAGCTCAGTGGACTTTCCCTCAAACCAATCTTCAGTAAATAATATCAGGATTAGGCAAAAGCAACTGTAGTGTATTTCAGTGAGTCAGTGCCTTTTACAGAAAGTTTTGGAAACAGAAAAGTTTATGAGCTTTGTGAGCACATGATCGCCCAACCTATTTACATAGTCAAATGGGAAATTTGCCTTCCTATTCAATTTATGCACATTCAAACAATATTTACCGCTGTAGGCCACATCAGTTCTGTACCAGGTAGCACATGCCAAAAAAAAGCCTTGATAGCATAATAAGTAATGTGTGGTTGACTATAGAACTTAAAATCTAGGCCATATCTCTTGGATCTAATCTTGACCTATTTCTGTATAATACTATACTGCAGATACAAAAAGCAAAAGCAATAGAGAGAGACAGAGAAACTTTGCTAATGAAATGAACAAAATATTTACTTAAAATCACTGACCTGTTACTCAGCATGAGGGAGGAAATAAGAGGGAAAGACGAAGGAAAACAGGTGCAGAAAATTGTTAACGTTTAGAAAATAATAAATTTAAACAATTTCTGGAAATGATGTATCCATTACTTTACTTGGTTTTAAAGGATTTAATGCCACAAAGCGGCGCAGGCTATACAGGGCGCTATTGTAGAGGACTGGAAAATACTTTAGGTGTGCTGACATCACACGGTACCTGGGCCTCTAGCATTTCGTCTCCATTGAAATGAGACTAGTACAGCTGGAATCAAAACTGGCTGGAATCGAACCTGCCTCTTCCGGGTCAGCAGCCAAGCACAATAACCACTCAGCCACCATGACGGCTCCCATTTGGGGTGACATGCATCAATGTGGTGACTGACGGGGCTGACAAAGTTCACTTCAGAGAGGGTGTGCATTGATGAGGTTATATAGTTCAATTCTCCCTGTGCCACATAATTAGACAGGTAAAAATTTATTATGAGCATATGCTGCCTATGGCAGGCCAAGAGATGTAAGACACAAAGCATATGTCCATAAAATGAAAGCAAGAACAGCACAATTTCCTGCTGTGAGTAGCCGCTCCACTATCCAAAAGGATAGCCAGCTTCTTTAAAAAATGTATGTCCTGCCTATGTCCATTTATGATTCCCGCTCAGATTTTAATTCGCATTTATTTCCAACCAACTCAGTTCTCTCCCAATCTCTTATCATTAACCCTATGATTTTCCTGAGTGGTTCACCGCACTGTTCTCAATTTTAAGCACTTTGTAAAGTACCCCACTTTTCCCGATAGCTTAGCAAAGGCAAAGCAGTTTAAAATTTCTTTTTGAGCATACTGCAAGGTGCTGCTCGTAACTTCTGAGTGCATGCCTAAGGCAATAAACCCCTTTCTTATTCTCCCAACCATTTCTTTCAAATGCTCTATATCTGTGCATGACCTGGCCGAGGTGTATTCTGTTTCGACTTCCAGTACCTTACTGCATTTCATAAAAAGGCCTCTTTCCTGATTATTAAGTATTGATTTAGCTCTCATTTTCACACTGAGTATTGATGTCCTCAATCATTTGCAAGAATTCATCACTTATACTACAACTCACCATTAATACTACAATAACATGAAATCAAATATAACTGAGCGGTTCTCCATGAGTCTTCGCATTTCCTGAACCAACCTGCTGCTATGCAGAGAGGGTCACCTCGTCTAGCATCATCACATCTTGTTCAGGGTATGTGGGTTGTGCAAAGTAAACAACAGTTGATTTCAGGTCACTGCAGTCAAAGCTACAAAGTAGCTGGTGCAATGAAATGTTAGTTCTAAGAAGGTCTGCTCGTTTTTTTTTATGCAGGCCCAAGTGAACACAGGCTAAACTGCATGCTGTTTGATGTCAGTGCAGGATAAAGATCCCCAGGTGGCCAAAATTATTCTGCAGCCCTCTGCTACGGCACCTCTTTTCTTCTTTAACTCCCTCCTTTATCCCTTCCCTTGCATCATTGTTCAGGTGCCTATCAAGATGTGAGACAGTTACTCTGTCACTTCCTTGGCTCAAAAACCAATTTTAAATTTTTCAAGGATACTTTCAAGAACGTAGAGGTACAAACTGTACAGTATAACCACATGCCACAGCAATAAACCAGCAATACATCTGCGCTGACAGGAGCTTGCCAAGTACGCTGCAAGGATGCTATGCCACGCAAGATTTGGTGTCATCATACAATGTTACTTTACTGACTGACATTTCAGTGTACAAGCAAGAAATACCATCAAAGTATTATTGTACAGCACAACGTTTTTAAAAGATAAACGAACATTTTGGCCCTTTTAGAGGACACACAAGCATAAAAGGCAACAGGTGTGGAATAGTCACTGCACCTGAAGCAGGCTCAACTTTATAATAACAGCGCAGTGTCAAGAGCTACATGAGCAGCTATATTTCGTACAAATTTGCAGTTCATGTAATAAGCTGAGGTACTGCTGTAAAGTGCATGTAGAGTTCTGCATGCATTTTTAAACACAGCAGTGAGCCTATGTTGAAAATATTTTTCAAAACAGGCAGGTAAGGTATGCGTAACTGAAAAAGATAATTACCATGAATGGCTTGGAGGGATGGCACAGCTGAAGGCAGGAAGCACGCATGGCCCAGAAGATGCTGGCAGCTGGCAACTGCAGATAAATACGTCCCGACCAACAGCTGTCAGTGCCAGTGACAATGTCATGAATGACAACAAAACAAACTGTCGACTGCTTCAGAAACTAAAATGAGGTATTAATATAGGAACACAAAAAGCAATGAGGTGGCCCATGACAAAATAAATAAGGAGATTGTATGTGAAACACCCATACACATTCTTTGAGTACATTTACATGACTGTCATAACCACATTGAAAGATGAGCTGGCTGGAATACCGCTTTATTCTTATGCATGATGAAAAGAGCCCAACTATTCGAATATAGCATGCGCAGGCTTTAGTTAATTACTATTAGGGTGCCTTGCACCAGCGTCTAATGTATTCTTAAATTGAACATAGCACCCAGTCGACCAGTTTACCTTGCATAAATGAGAAGAGAAAATGCAAAAGACATGCATTCAATACCAAGGAGCCCGATATCTCACGTCACAACTGAGCATGATACGAAAATTAGTAGTGCATTTAACAAGTTCCACACAAATAAAAACAGCAAAACATTTGTCGAGTGGTAATGCAAGTAGGGGCAAGAGCAAGAAAAATACCGAAGAACACTGGTGAGTGAGGTGCAGGGAGGTCTGTGGGTAGGGTTCCGTGCCTGGGAACAGTTCCGAGCGCGGAGAACTGCTGCCGGCAGTCAACCAAGAATAAATAAGAGAAAGTGAAAATGAATAACAAACCATCACCAATTGCGAACGACCTGAAAGCGGGCCGCATAAGCGAGGCATACAGCAAAAATCTTGAAATCCCAAATAAGTGTGCAGTTGCATCCCCAACAGTTCAGTGCCCTGAAGGAGAGGAAGCATGGACGCCTACAGTTCAGGGAAGACACAAGAACGACCTAACTGACATAATATTGCCAAATTCTGTTCCAATGGGGAAGCACAGATAAAAAGTTTACAAATGACTAGTACATATGCGCCAGCCTTCCACATGCGATCACTGTCTTCAAAATAATTTGCATGACGAATATTAAGAAGTAAGCACTGATCCGATGAGCACCAACACCGAGCAAAACCATCCGTCGTCTGTTCGCAGTTCGCCTAGCGCGAGTGCTTCATCGCGCAGCACTGCCGCTCATAATAATCTTCTAAATAGCACAAATCCATCCGATGGGTACCAGCCGCGAGCAAAATCACCCGTTGTCAGTTCCCTCGCCTGTTCTCAGCTGTCCACGCAAAAGCGCTCTCACCCGCGGCACTGATCGTCGTCTTCTACGCAGTACAAATCCATGCCAGTTGAATGTAGTAAACATTGTCTGTAGTTTTTCGCAGCGCTAGCAAGCGACCGCATAACTCTGTTGTGATCTCTGGTGGCATTTTTATTTACCACGGCACCTGAGTACTAAACGCAGACATAGACTATGAAGCAAGACTTGTCACGCAGGCTATACGTCCGTTCTTTTCAGGCAACGCATTATAGCTGAGGCAACCGCACGCAGACTGCCTCCGCTGCCATCCCTATATAGCCGCACACTAATAACGCGTGTGAATACAGATCAGTAATAGAGAAGCGGTGACGGTACTCACCAACCATGCAGCTCATCCAGGCTTAGTAAAACCGCGCCGTCGTCTTCATTGCCTTTCCAGATGACAAGACGTCGTAGCGCTGCCTTTCTTCATGGCTTTGCCCGTCCAAACTCACCGATGTTGACTGTGCGTAATACTCGTCGTTGGCTTCCAAAACACACTTCTGTTCTTCACACATGTCCGCCGCACAAGCACTCAAACAATGCCATGAAAATCCAAATAACACAATACGTGAGGCAACGCACGCACTGACATGGCGCCGGCGCCAGCGGCTTTGCCCTTGTTTTTCCGTCGTTGAAAAACTGCAACTCAAATGCGCTTTTTTACTACTAATATTTAAATTATGTTCAGAAGAAAAATATTTCAATTTTTTTAAATTTATTTTTTTATTAAGTGCGAACACTAAAGCGCTTTTAAATGCTTTTGTAGAAGCTGCGATCCTGTGATCCCATCACCCAGGGTGCCCCGGATGTTCTAGCAGACGACGGAGCAGACGACGGCGCAGACGACGCTGTTGACGGAATGAAATTTCGTTTGCTGCCAGCTAAAATCTCTTAATTGCGACAAAACGGGCAAAGAAATGCACCGTACCTCAAGCTGGTGCATATCAAGGATATGTTGGACGTGAGCGGTAGGACTGAGAGCAGCTGCGATGCATTACTTTGACTGACGCGGGCATGCTCGACGGAGATTTACACGAAACTGAGGGCTTAACTGTGACCCGTACAAGCGGATAACTTTGATATCAACTGCTTTGCGAAACTACGCCGATAGTTGCGTCACACTTTAGCTGATATGCAACAGCGGCTCGCACTCGCCGCATCTTGCTCGCGTGTACTTTCACAATTGAGCAAGAGCCCACATGAAAGCCGATAGAAGCAACTGTGTTTTCGAGTTCAGATTGTTCCGCGAAATACGAGCAGCTTGTTTTAGCACGCACTCGAATTGTAGTTCTCAGCCAGTGCGTCACGAGCGGTGACGATGGCCTCGATGACGAGCGTAAGAATCACCTTAAGGTGGCCGCAACGAAGCCGGTATCCCAAGCGTATATGTGAGCTAAAAGTTGTTTACCTGTGCTGCGAACGTGGGCTCAGTCGCAGTCCAGCCGCTAGCTGCTCAGTTTTCCAGCCTTGCGAGCCCAAGTCGCTGGCTGCTGAGCATTGCGGGAGCTGAGCTTTCAGAAATGACACTGCCCGCGAGCGCGCCGGGCGACAGTTTGCACTGCTCCCTGGATGTCGTATTCGTCGCTAAGCCTGGCAGGTTTCATATCGATGCCAGAGCTGAGAGTGCTTTCGAACTGGCTAGCGCTGAGGTGCTACTCTCTTCACTGTACGTTGTACTGTGAACCATGTCTCGTAGTGAAATAAAGATATGCGCGGTTTCCGCGCTAACGGTGACGTCGAGGACGAGCTTAATAAACGCTGTAAGGCAGCAGATATTCGATGCATATATGTGTGCTAAATTTGTTCACCTATGCTGCATGCAAACGTGAGAATAAAGTCTCGATCGCTCAGTCGCAGGACAGACGCTCGCTGCTCGATTTTCCAGCCTTGCCTGCTCAGTTCGCGAGCTACTGAGCCAATCATTGAGCGAGCCGAGCTTTCGGCAACGACGCCGCCCGCGGGCGCGCCGGCCGACGAACTGCGCGCTGCTCTCTAGCTACCCCTGTCGTCGCTAAGCTTAGCCGATTGCACATCGACGCCTAAGCTGAGTGCGATTCGGAACTGGCTAGCACTGAGGTGCTACCCTCGCCACCGTTTTACTGTGAGCCCCGCGTCATAGTGAAGTAAGCTCGGTTTCCGCGACCCCTTCAGGAGCAGAGCTAGCAGAAGCCAGGCGAGCTGCAATGGGCAGCAGAAGCGGCTGTGGGAGAAAATTTGTTTTGCTGTTATCGCTTCTACCAACAACTCGATATTGGCTAACGATACTCTATCCCAGAGCTTAGTAAATGGACGTGAACAAACAATACCAGTGAATTTTTCTGACGCCGGCTTCCAGGCTGGCAGGCCGGTCCCGAGAAGAGCGCCCTTACGCTTGCATGGCAGTGGCGCACGTCAAAACCGCCCCGACATTCTACTCTTCGCTCAGGTTGTCGTAGCACACTGTTAATAGCGAGGGACCAGAACACTTTAGTGGACCGAGCGTGAGGGACCAGAACACTCTAGAGGACGAGGCGCGAGGGCGCAGGAGACTGAACCAAAGCGCGCGATCGACTGACGTCAGTCCCAAGACTCATTTCACGTGAGAATCAAACGAGCAGGCGAGCTGCAGGTCACTCTTGTAGGTGTGAGGAAGTGTCGTGGAGCTGCTGCCCGATCGCAAGCGACTGCTGGCCGCATGGCCTTTGCTATTGCGAGTGTGAATGGACATTAAACGCACGTTTACAGTAGGGAGTCACAGAGTTCGCGCGAGTTAAGCCCCTTGGTCACGGAGGGGGAGCCCCGAACTAATACATCCTCATGGGGAAGTCACTCACTGACCGAATTCTTGCGGCGCGACTTCATGTCGCAGAACTCGCCACCCAATCCTTGGCGTCGCGGGGTAACGCCACGTCGACTGGCAAATATTCGGGTTCTTGCTCCTCCGGGAAATTACAGCGCAGGCGCGACGCAACGGTCCACGCGCGCGCCCTTTCTAGGCGTCCGTGTTCAAACACGCTCAAGGCTGTACTGGGCCTTAGGATTCGTACGCTGTTCTCTATATTTAGCGAGATGGTTGTGTCACTGTCATGAAATTTTCAATGGAAGCAATGAACGAAGTCGTACGTAAGAATATATATATATTTTTTTCATATTTTATGATGATCTTGCAGCATGCGCGGCTAAAAACTGAAACGTGGAAACTTGATATGGGAGTCGCCTTGATCATTTATACAGGCAACAGGTCATGCGTGCGTAACATACATGCTGCCTTTGTGATAGCAGGACGATTACTGCGAGTAATCTTCCAGCTTTTTCGCCATCAGGTTACTCTCATTACGTGACGTTAAGCGACGCGTATATGTGACCTTAGCCTTTTCTCCGCATGTGGTAGTGGGTACAGTATGTTGCGAGACGCACAGGTCACAGCAGCCACGAGTACACTGACCTTCAGTAGCGCTATTCGTCATGCTCGCGCCGGATGGAATGAAGACGCTCGCGTGGCTCGCAGCATGCCACTACCGCAAGCACTGCCTCATTCACAGGCACAGCTAGCATTCTCGCTGGTGCATATGCTTTCTCTTGAGCATGGTCTTCTTTCGCTCACACTGTCATGTGCGAACTGAAGGGAAGATTGATTGCGAGCGGCGCCTCTCATCCCCGCCAATTTTCGTGCGGCCGGTAGCTAGGTAGGGAAGCGAGTTGCAAACTCGAGTCGCGTTTGTGAATTAACACTTCATTTAATTCCCTCGATGATCGTCGCCAATCGATCAAAGCAAGTCGCATCGTCTTCGTGGCTCGCCAAAGTGCAAGCGATTTAACACGAAATTGGTGAATGTCCGCCTATCACTATCCCACGATGGCGCTACAGAAATTCGAGATTTCTGTAGAAAACCACAATTACCATCGACTGCAACCTCTAACACGACACTTGCCTCGACAGATATTTGTCCCAAGACAGAACCCACGACAGATATTTGTCCCAAGACAGAACCCACGACAGATATCTGTCGCAAGACAGACCCACGACAGGTATCTGTCGCAAGACAGATACCTCGACAGGCTGTAGTGTCGCGCGACTGAACCCGCGACAGGCAACTCTGTCGATGCACGCAGGCCCTGTCGCGCGGCACGACTCTCCCTGAAGCACGACAGCACCTACGACAGAAACCTGTCGCGCGACAAATCCTGCGACAGGCACCTTCTGCACACTACAAAATACAGGAATGATGACTGTCGTGCGACAGAACCCACTACAAACACTTTTGTCGCGAGAAAGAACCCACGACACGAGCCCCTGTCGCACGACACAATGCACTACAAGAGAGCTTGTCGCGCGACACAAAATTTTGTCGCCCGACAGATACGCGACAAAAAATTCTGTCGTGCGTTTTGATCGGGCGTCGTAGACTCCGTTGATTTATTGTGAAGGAAAGGCGCATAATTGAATTCCTGCGGCAGTGGTAGTGGGGGTGAAAAACATTTATTAACGATTGAATGGTTACAGAGAAGTGATTGGGGCTAGGGCCCTATTAGCCCCTTCTCTACACAATACCAGCTGGAGCCCCTATTAGGCTCCATTGGTAAGCAACGCCACCCGCGTCCGTTGAAGTAAGATATTTTGGTCTTGAGGTCTTCACAGCTGAGCATGGCGCCTCCCAGTCCTCTCTGGTAGGGTTGGGGGGAGAGATGAGTTTGATTGGCACCCCCGAACCAAGTGGGAGGTGTCAGCCACCTCCGAGCCGAACTGGCACGCACTATCAAAGGATGGGTTGAAATGCTTAAGCACCGCCGGGCACAGTACAGTGTTGGTCAAAATTTTGTTGACGACGCGTTCGTCAGCGCGATCCAGCCCCTCACAAGGAGCCAGGTCGCGCCGGTGCTCCTCCTTTTAGTAATAGGTGATGCGTTTGAATGTAAGGACCAGATTGTCTGATTGGGAGTAGGCTGCCAAAGATAGGCAGATAGTCCGCGGAGAGAATTCGCGGGCGGCCTGATCGGTATGTTTCCTTCCCTGGAGTTCCTGGTGCCCGGCGGCACAAATCGGGTTACGTGGAGGTGAAGCTACGTGTCGGCAACTAGACTGCAGTATGCGTCCGACAAGCAAGGGAGCGCACTTCAGCTCATAGGTCCGACAGGCGCCTCGTGATTGGGAGATGATGCGTTTCAACTTGAGATTAGTGACAGCCAGCGCAATGACAATCTCCTGGGCGTCTGCTGCGCTGCAGACTTTGAGAGTAAGATGGTTCACTGTGTTTGTGTTATGTACGACTACGGCCATGTACCACCCACCAGCGGTGCGGGCCAGCAACGACCATGTAATATACGTGTTGTTGGTGACCATAGTATCGCGGCAACGCTCTCGCGCGCACGTGGTGACGACCGCTATGGTCTTCTATGAACATGTTGCAGGGAAGAGATGGGGCTCGGAGGGCGCATGTCTAGAGTTCTGGCACTCTCAACCTTTCCTCAATGTAGTAGTCGTATTTGACGCGCAGCCGGTCCAAGAGGCGGCGGCCAGACGCGGTCTGTGCAAGACGCGTGTATCGCATCACCCAAGGGAGACAATCCCGGCGCGACAAGAAGTCACGCCACCGAGCGGCAGCAAGTCAAGCAGAAGACGCCATGTGTAAGAAGACACCATCTGGTGCCACTCCATGGCAAGAGAGCAGCAGTAACGCCACTACCCCGAAGAAGCGGAGTTCCCAGCTCTTAGCGCTCCACCTGGCGCCCCGCCCGCAGCCAACCGAAGGCAGGCAGCTGGTAGAGGGTCCCCTACTCTCCTCCTCTCCTTCCTGTGTCAGTTGACACCTCACTTGCGCTTTCAGGTACGTGGCAATGGTGTCCACTCTCCACTTGCAAACAGCTGCTTTCTCACAATCTTTCCTCATTTGTAATGCTAAACAGCAACCATATTTTTTCCCGCACACGGCGTTCCCATCGGCTACGTGCGCGTGCTGGTTCTTTGCCAGAGCAGCCAAATGCTCTTCGAATGTTTTGAAAGTACCGCCTTATGAATGCCTTGATATTGTCACGACCAGAAGAGCCGCGAAGGTAGGCGTCGGCAAGAACCCAAGACTGGGAGCCTTCTTTTAATTATAGAGCCAGCTTCCACGACACCAAAACAGAACAAGCGCGCCGCGAGAGGCCACCGCCGCTTCGTCGTCGTCTTCGATTCAGCGCGGAGGCCGCGCGGCGCGTTAGGCGCGTGGCATTATTCCCCCCCGCGAAAGCAAACATCTTCTCGATGTGGAATGGGGTATGTACAGTGAGAGGAGGAGGAGAGAAAAACAAAAGAATAGGGGTGAGGTGAACTATACAACGTGCGCTAAATGAAATGCGGCGAGAGTCAAGGTCACACGTGGGGTAAGGGGAAAAAGGTAAGAAACAGCGTGAACGCTGCGCTCAGTCACGCGAAAAGTACGGCTTTAAGCGCACTACATGCACAATTTCAGGCCGTTGACGCTGAGGGCCGACGATCACAGTTCCGTGGGGTACAACTTCGTAGTTGACGCTGTTCAGGCGGCGCAGGACTCTGTACGGGCCAAAGTACCTATTTATAAACTTTTCGCACAATCCCTTGCGGCGCACGGGTGTCCACACCCATACGTGGTCGCCGGGCTCGTAGTGCACGTCCCTGTGCCGAAGGTTATAGTGTCGGGCATCGGCGGATTGCTGGTCCTTGATGTGCAAGCGGGCCAGCTGACGGGCCTGCTCTGCTTGTTCCACGAAGTGGCCTGCTTCAGGGGGGAGCTCTGCGCCGTCATACGGCATCATGGCGTCTAGCATCATGCGGACCTCTCTGCCATACACGAGACGGAACGGGGTGAACTGGGTGGTTTCCTGCGTCGCGGTATTATATGCGAAGGTGACGTACGGCAAGACCTCATCCCAGGTTTTGTGTTCAACGTCGACGTACATCGAGATCATGTCCGCCAATGTTTTGTTGAGCCGTTCCGTTAGACCATTGGTTTGGGGATGATACGCTGTGGTTGGTCGATGCGCAGTATGGCTAAGCGTTAAGACGTCGCGTAGAAGTCGGGCTGTAAACGCCTTGCCTCGGTCAGTAATGACGGCCGATGGGGCGCCGTGTCTAAGCACGATGTCGTGCATAAAGAAGTGGGCAACTTCGGCGGCTCCAGGTGTGTCCTCCGCACAAGCAAAGCATTCGGCCACTTCCTGAACATGGTCGACGTAAGCGATGGCTGTGCCACGGAACAGATGTCGATGCTCATTGCAGAAGTTGGTGACAAGGACCTCTGTACAACCGTCATGAAGGGATCCAAGGCCCCGTGCCACCGCAACCCCCTTAGTGAGTACGAGGGAGACATTAGGCTCGACAACCCGGAGTCCCCTATGTGGCTCGTCGCAGGTAACTCTAGCGAGAATGCTGGCACGTGGTGGCACCGTAACGTTATCGTCGGCGACTCGCAGGGCGGACCGAGAACCCTGGTGCGCAGGTTCTTCTGTGGCCATTGCGGTAG
Organism: Amblyomma mixtum; assembly: GCF_055824585.1. Taxonomy (NCBI): domain Eukaryota; kingdom Metazoa; phylum Arthropoda; class Arachnida; order Ixodida; family Ixodidae; genus Amblyomma; species Amblyomma mixtum. The sequence continues at coordinate 143,161,351 of NC_143012.1, read as the reverse complement.
AAAACGTCACCAGGCGGTTCGGCAGGTCTATGATATCACCGTGCTCGCGAAGAAAGTCGATGCCAAGGATGACATCGCGAGAACATTCGCGGAGAACGAGAAAAGTGGCAACGAATGTGCAGCCTCGAACCGTAACCCGGGCCGCACACATGCCGAGTGGTGCGACAAGATGTCCGCCTGCCGTGCGTATGTCGGGGCCGTCCCAGGGTGTCGTCACTTTTTTCAGGGCCGTCGCAAGCCGTCCGTTAAGGATAGAGTAATCTGCGCCCGTATCGACCAACGCACTGACCTCCTTTGTGTCGACGAGAACAGGGATATCCAAGGAGACCCTGCCTTCAGCACGGCCCGTCGATGGCTGTTGTGGAGGACTCAGTCGGTGCGGCGGCGGAACCTGGTCCGCGACTGGGGTTGCGCTGTCGGAGCGATTCAAGCGGTGCGTTGGGGGAAACTCTTCAGCGATGCGGCGTTCGGCGTCGGGGCGATTGGGTCGGTGCGGCGGCGGAAGCGGGTCGGCGATTGGGGCTGCGGAATCGCGGCGATACGAAAGGCGCGTCGGGGAAAACTGTGCAGCGATGCGGCGTGCGACGTCGGGGCGATTCAGTTGCTGCGGCGGTGGAAGCTTTGCGTCGGAACGGCGTTCGGCGGCCTCGCCTCCAAAGGCCGCCGGAGCTAGTTTTCCCGATGAGGGCTCGAGGAACCACGTTGTCCTGGGGCGAAACGGGACCCAGAGGGCGGAGACCGGCGTGGAGAGGGCGATCGCGACTCGCGACGCGGAGGAGACGGTGAACTACGCTGGCGGGTGACATACTCAGCGATGTCTTGAGGGCGCTCTCCAGGGCGTGGACGGGGGCTGTCGATGGAAAAACCGCGTAGTCCCATTTCGCGATAGGGGCACCGCCGGTAGAGATGGCCGGCCTCACCGCAGTGGTAGCAGAGCGGGCGTTGATCCGGAGTCCGCCAGAGGTCAGTCTTCCGCGGTGCCTGGCGCCGATCCGCCCAGTAAGGTGTCGGCTGGGCAGAGTGCACCGCGACCAATGGTGCGGTGTAAGGCGAAGGCCCAGGAGGGGGGCCGCGCGGCGCACGACGTCCGCGTACGTGACTGGCTGGACAGGAGTCGGGTACGACGCAGGATCGTATGGGGTCAGTTGCGGCGCCGGCAAAGCTGCAGCGTCTTGTGCCCTGAGTGCCTGCCGTACTTCCTCGCGGATGACGCTGGTGACGGAATCGACGCGAGGGGCAAAGGTGGCTTGAAGGTGCTGCAGCTCCTCGCGGACCACGGAACGGATGAGTTCGCGAAGGGAGTCCGGATTCGGCCCGGGTTCATGGTCGAACCGGTCCAACGTTGATAGAGTCGAAGGTTGACGCAGTTGCCGGTCGTACTGATGGGATCTCTGCTGCAGCAATTTCTCCATGTGCACGGCGTCGGCCAGAAACTCCGCGACGGTGTTGGGCGGGTTCCGCACGAGGCCGGAAAAGAGCTGTTCTTTTACGCCGCGCATCAGGTGCCGCAGCTTTTTTTCTTCAGGCATGGCCGGATCGGCGCGATGGCAAAGACGCGTCACATCCTCGACGTACATGGCAACACCCTCATTGGGAAGCTGAATTCGAGAGGACAGTGTACGCTCTGCGCTCTCCCGGCGGTCGCTGTTGGTGTACGTACTCAGGAGCTGACGTCGAAAGTCCGGCCACGTAGAAAAAGTAGTGTCATGGTTTTCGAACCACGTTCGTGCGGAGTCTTCAAGGCTGAAGTACACGTTACGCAGCTTTGTAGCGTCGTCCCAGCAGTTAAAGGTCGCGACCCGTTCGTAGTGAGCCAACCAGTCTTCGGCATCTTCAAACAGGTCACCGTGGAGGGACTTAGGTGTGCGTGGAGTCTGAAGGGTGAGATAGGTGGGGCTGGCTGCAGGGACGGTCGTAGGCAGGGCGGGCAGTGGCGTCGCCAAGCGTGGAATGGTAGTTGAAGGCGCGCTGACAACAGGGAGGGCCTCGGGGGACAGGCCTCGGATCCTCCGGCTGGCACGATGGACGGGGGTGGTCACAAGAGGCGGGAGCGTCGAGTCGTCCTCAGGAGTAGGGAGCATCGGTCGCACCTCCACCAGTGTCACGACCAGAAGAGCCGCGAAGGTAGGCGTCGGCAAGAACCCAAGACTGGGAGCCTTCTTTTAATTATAGAGCCAGCTTCCACGACACCAAAACAGAACAAGCGCGCCGCGAGAGGCCACCGCCGCTTCGTCGTCGTCTTCGATTCAGCGCGGAGGCCGCGCGGCGCGTTAGGCGCGTGGCAATATGTTTTGGGACGGAGAGCTTACAACGCGCGAATGCGAAGAAATGGTGCTGCACTCGAAAGTGCGCAAGTGAGAACTCCTCTGGTGACGTTATACTGCTGTGGTAAAGTGTTACAGTCAACGCGGGACTCGTATCAGTGTCCCGTGGTGTCTATAATACGCAGAAATATGTTAAAAGTGCCTTTGTGGGAATTGCCGAAACTGAGTTTACGTTCATCGCTTGGTAGTTTCTGCTAAAGTGCATGTTTTATAGCGAGTGTTGCATATTGCTTTGTATCTGCAGTAGGAGTCAGTTCGTACTGCTTTGACTATGCTAGGTGAAATATTGCATGAGAATTATACTAAAGTCCACTTATAAAGAACCTGAAATGCCTCACTGATTTTGCGTTTATATGAGTGGGCTTCCCATATTGCAGCCAAGAGAACCGTTGTTCCGAATTAGTGTTCAGTTGTTAAAAAAATTTCATTATATACGCGTGTTTCGCCAGCGCTTGCGTATCACGGTGCTTTAGAAGACGCACTCCAGCGCATTCATTTGCTTCTCGCAGAAACCCTTGCTGCTGGCGAGCTGCTTTGACAACTTTACTAATCGCAAATGAAGCGTTCACAGTACCTCGTAGTATGCCGCCGCGCTGGCGTTCGAACATTGAAGAAGTTCGAAGCATGCAGCAACAAAGTTGCACATTAACAGGTAATACTGAGCGAATAAGCAGGACAGGAGACAGAAACGAAAACTACGCCATGGACACAGAGTTCTGACTTTTTCTTCGCGAGAGAAAGCACACGTTATATAAGCGTGCAAACGAAACGAGTAACCACCTTAATCATTCGCACAAGAGCTGATAAAGAAATAGCGCAAAGTGAACATATTTTTCCGCTCTGAGCTAAGCAACAACAAATACCAACTAGAAAACATTGTCACATTATTGTGTGAGGTCAAATCAAACAACTAGGAAATTTGCGAAAGTAAAAAAGAAAGAAGGATCGAAAAATCTCAAAAAAGGACTCTAATCTGGTTAATCGCTAGTTTTGATCCTTGCTTTGGTTTACCCAAGAAAGAAAAACTTAATCACTGTGTGTAAAGGAAAAGTTTCACGGGGCTAAAAAACACGAGCACACAGATAACAAGGACAGGAAGGGCGCTGCCTCCAACTGCTTTTACTTCATCGAAACAGGAAAAAATGAGTTTCTGCGCTTGCGTCAAAATTTGTGGTGTTAACACCCTCAAACACCTTAACACAACCGGCAAGCGTCTCACCAACACTTTAACACACCCCTATGTGGTCAAAGTTAGAAGACAACTTTCGCCACAAAAAGGGATACCGAGGCGCCACTGACGCAAGCCGAACACATCGTTCTGATGTTGAAAGCTTCAAGTAATTTACGCGCGAGTATAGAGCACTGTAGCGCGAGTGTGTCCTTGCTCCTGCCAAAAATTCTTATGTGTGGCAGTTTTGGCTAAGAGTTTGATTTTAAATCACAAGATCGGCAGTCGGCGGGTTGATGTAAGTTCAGATTGTTGCTATAGAATGCTTGTACACTCCTTCCCGATCATTCACACATCGGCCGATTTGGCCGGCGTAAACCTTCCCACAAGTTAAGGGTATTTCGTAAATGACCCCGGCGGCACACTCTGCGTACGGATTAGCATGCTTCCTAGAGCAGCCGTTGGTGTTTTTTCTTTCATCGCCCGTCACTCGACTGCACAGGTTAGTCAATTTCTGGGGGACGGAGGAAACCATTCAGACGCTGTGTTCGCTAGTGACAGTCTCAAAATTATGTGCCACCTTGTGAACGTAAAGTGCGACTACAGGTCTCGTCGCGATGTACCCATTAGGTTGCCTCTCCTAATAGCGGGCCCCTCCCTCCATACTTTGTATCAGAGAGTCCGTCACACCCGCCGCCATGTATTCAGTATAGCCCACTGATCGGAGCCTCATCAGCTGGTTAGTAAAGCTCTCCTTCTTCATGTGGCAGCAGGATCTCTGCAAACCACACCCTCGCGCTTGTTCGCGAATGCTCTTTTGATTATTCTGGAACGGGCCGAATCGCAAGACAATAAATGCATATAAACTCTGGACCGATAGCACCAGCAGACACCTATGTTTGTGAACATAAGGTTTTAAGTCTAAAACTTCAGGCATTCATGCATTGAAACTTCCTCACGGTAAAAAGCTAAAAAAGGGACCGTCAATAAACGCAAGAAAAATGTTGCATTCAACGGGAACGACATAGGATTGAACGCATATATCCTGGCGTTTTAAATACGACCGATTGTTAGAAGCGATAAAAGTTGCATGCAGGTAAAACTACAATAGGGCGGTGTAATTATCGACGTTCATAGAAGCGGTATTCTGAAGAGTATGATGGCATTTACTTCAAGGCACTCCTTAAGAGAAGTAAAAAGCTTTTAATGACGGATAGTGCAGAGAAAGGTCAACCACATCTACCGAAAAGGCATACCCTACATCTTCGCTTTATCATTCGAAAACTCGCAGCCCTCAGGAGAGTTTCTCGTGGCAAAAAGGATCCTCTACTGAAAGCAGGAAACGGCTGACAACTAGCTGCCATGTGCCTGTCTCACTAGCAATAGTCTGGAATTGCACATCCGGCTTGTGAATCTTAGCGACAAAGAAGACCTTCAGAGTGCTGCACTTGGAATCTTTGGTGGAATTCGCCAAACTTGATTCAAAGACGCGCACCAATCAACGGTGCTGCTTTTAACGCTGTTAGCTCTAGTCTTGACACACATAAATTTCCTTTCCACAGCTTGGAAAGTGCCTTAGGCATAATCCCAAAACTTCCTTCTTTCTCAGCGTACAACAATCATAAGTCATTGTCTGAGAAATAGGAAACAACCTTTCCAATAGGCGCTTTTCGTGGTCGAATGAAACCCTTGGGGGCCTTTTGTGCAAGCTGTCAACGCCATGCAGGAGGCATCTGTCCTGTTTGTTCACACACAAATGTGTCTGCTGGTGCTACCGGCAGAGAGTTTATAAGGATTTACTTCCTTACGAATCGACCCATTCCAAAATAATTAAGAGAGCAATCGCGAAGCAAGTGCTAGAAAGCGTTTTGCGAGATACTGCTGCCTCATGATCAAGGAGTGCTTTATTAAGCAGTTCATGAAGCTCCGATTGTTGGGCTATCCTGAACACATGGCGGTGGCTGTGACGGAATATCTCATACAAACTATGAAGAGACGGACCTGCAAGCAGGAAAGCCAACCTGATGGGTACGTCGCGACCAGAACTGTAGTCGAACCTTACGCTCACAAGGTGGCGCACAATTTGAAGAACGACACAAGCCAACACGGCTTTCGAATAGTTTTCTGCCTCCTACACCGTGCCTACAGCACCACCTATAGACTATAGCTAGTTGTTCTGAACAAAAAATTTCTTCTTTAGCTAGCCTGTTTTAACGGTTTTGCTCGCACATTTATTGAGATTTTAACACTTACTCCTTTTCTGCAATTTCGCTGTTTTCATAAGAAAGTTTGTTTCTGTATTCCTCGGTTGTGTGGACATGTTTAAACGAGTATCGACAACAGTCTCTCCTTTGGTGCAGTCAGATTAGAAACCAGTGGTGTCATGGCACTATCTCCCATGCCATCTTCTTTTCTAGCCAGCAGCGCAGCAGACATTAAACAAAGAAAGCGAATCACCATGTGGACGGCAACAATTGCGTACCTGACTTGCACCAGCCTTCCTTGTCGAAGAGGTCGGCGGTCTCTTTAGGACTTTTGTAATAGCCTTTCACCATGGAAGCGCTTCTGAAGTAAATCTCCCCTGTTTGATGCGGCCCGAGTTTCTGGCCAGTCACCACATCTACCACCTATAAAACAAACAAAGCGTTCGGCAAAGTTCAGAAGTGCCCCCAAATAAGGTATTACCAACGCCAAAAATACTCTTTAAAACAGCCTAAGGCCTCCCGTCGCAGTTAGGAAGGAAGTTGTTGCCCTCATTTGACTCAGATATTCGCTCACAGTGCAAGGAACACCGGATCATACTTTGCTTTTGTAGCTGTTTGCATAGGTGTAAGATAACATTGTTATCGTTGCTGCACCGTTTTCCACTCAACGATTTAGATGAACGCTACAGGTTCATGTGGAGTGGGGAGATTATGAAGCTTGACACGTTACTTAGAGGCTGCGACTGGCGCCAGACGAGGGTAAACAAAAGGTGAACAAAAATACCTGGGAAAAGCATTTGCCCTGCGTTAGTTGCAACCTGGATAAGGGCAATGATAATTAGCTGGTAGTCACTGCCACACGGCAGCAGCACTAAGTGCATTGAGTCTTCAGTACGCCAGGCGTAGAACACACAATTATACTTGGAAGAGTTTTCGTGCGCTACGAGCACTGAGACTGCGAGTGGAATGACTGCGAGTAAGGAGGGGAAAACTAGAAAGAAGCATGATGTAATAACGACACCGCGCGCAGTTCGCATCCTTTTGCAGCAGCTTACAGCAGCTATTTCAGCGTCTTACAATTTGGATGCAAGTGCTCCCATTATTGGGCTTTTTTTTGTGATACTTAACTGCATTGGTTTACGCCGCTGGTCTAATGTACAAATGAGGAATTGTTGCCTGTGCTTCGCTGTTCGAGAAGAAGCCCGCCATGCTTAACGATGAAACTAAAGTCCCAGACGGCGATTTCCGCGCAGCGGCTGCTCCCCGGTAGGAAGCATTTCATAGCGCCTACGACGTGGACAACGACACTTCCCAAAACACTCGGCCTAACACGCCTATCCACAGGTCCATGAGCCCCGCACCATAGATCACCGCGTGGAACTGAAATACGAAGGAAGCCAGCAGTCACCGAAACTAAGGAGGAGAAGGGAATCTTTATATTTTATTTTTATTATCTTGTTTTGATCAATGAAAAATAATGCTGCAAATATTTTATCGCTTAAAGGAGCATTGCTTCGTGGGTCGCCGGTAAGCCATGTCACATTTTCATAATTTGCGGCCGCGAAAAATTCGTCAAAGATGAGGCTGCGGGTCCGATTTTATTTCGAGGCATAAAAAGCACCTCACAAAAAACCACTTCCCCAGCTTAATCGTGCGACCCGTCATTTGTGGGAGGAAGGCATGATAAACGACCTGACCTGAAGGTGACCCACGACGCGGTGAACGAGTTAGGAAGCAAAAGAAAAAATATCCACGTGCCGCCGGTGGGACTTGAAAGCAGGAACTCCGAATTTCGTGTTCGGTGCTCTACAACCTGGGAGAAGAGCGCAGACCATTACTCTATGCGTAGTAGTACAACAGATGTGGCGCTGATACAGGCTTTCGCAGCGCCGGCGGAAGCATGCTGTAACCGGAATGTGGTTGCAACGTAAATCATCTCGAAGGCGGTTCCTTGGTGTAGGTTGGCCGGAGGAGGTGGACTATATAGGCGGCAGGCAAAACCATGGCCCATTATTTCTAGCCAGGTCTGTCCCGATGAGTAAGGCATAGGCAATGGCCCGCTCGAGAAGAGGCCTAGCGACTTCGACGTCAGGATCCAGCTGGGCTCGCGGCCGAAGCAGAAAAGACTATATATGCGCGACACGAAAGGTGGCCAGATTATGACGCACACATCACCTTGAGCGGATAGACGGCAGAACTTAACCAGTCACGAAATATTACAGACGCATAGTGGACAAACTACAAAACCAACAGGCGGCTAAACAGGTGTGGCGCAAAAGCGCGGCACGATACCTCCGGCCAGTTCTAGAACGAGGTGTGAGGCAGACGCAGCTGGCAAATCAGTAGCTAAATAGCCAACGAAAACAGATGCGTTCAAAATAACGTTGCCTCTGCAGCAAATTTCTGGGTTATTTTTTGATTCCTGGTTTTCACGGCGAGTTGACAGCGACAGACATGTATACGGAGCGCCGTATTGAGCACACTGTTTTCTCCGCCACCCACAGAAAGAGTGTGTTAAGGTGCAATGGTTCATTCATTATGCTTCTAGGTATAGTTTGTACTTCTCCACCTCACCGCATCCTCTAGGATGCGTCGCTCCTGCACCATGCGTTAAAAAGCTATGTTCTACAGCATTCTAAACAAAAGAACCCAGGAAAATAAAAGAAAAACAATAGGAAACACAAGAATTTGTGGTTTTCTGCTATTTGTGTTGAAAACAAAGTCCGACATACAACGCATCAGTGGCGGCAGGAAATTGCACTGAGTGGCTTAGAAATAAATCGTCAACATGATTGCCATTCGCTTTTTTCTGCGCAATCCATTCTTTTTCATCACCACCCTCATAGAGCAAGGAGGCGTGGAAAATCATATTGTCCACAACACATGACAACTATCACTTTGCGGTTTTTGAGGCGCTTCCAAAAGAAGGTTATACCATCTTCTTAATCGATATGCGGCCAAATTCTTCCTGCCATTTTGGTCTTGAGAACCTAGATGACCGGTAGAGGTACACACATCACAGCTTACTGCCAATTTGAGCATAAAAGATGCAAACGTAATAGACCTAAATATACAGTAACCTCTGGATAACCTCATTCTACAAAGCAGCGGGCACGCCCATTTATCACTGTGTTTGTAATGCAAGAACCGACCAGATTTGTCTCGATTAATCGCATCCAGGCGCAGCCGCTTTTACGTTGTTCCGGAATGTTATAGTAACTTTGGTCACTTTATCTCCAAAGTTCGCTATCAGCTTTAAATTCAGCACGGCCGAGAGCGGCGGTGATTATGCTCGACGACCACCGAGCACGCCAGTTGCTACGCCGCCGCTGCGTCATTCAGTTCATTGGGGGCGGAAGTAAGCTGAAATAAAGAGCTTCGTTTGAAGCCATTCTCGCTGTTTCCCTGCTCCCCGGAGTGCAGTCACCACTACGGGACATCTGGTGGAAGTGCTGACTTGCTACCCGGCTATGCCTTTCATGATGGAACCTAGTGCTCAGCGAACGCCCATCGTGTTTTGCCAGCCCCGTGAGCCACCGACTTTGCATGGCGAACCACGCGAAGATGTAGAAGGTTGTCTGGACGTGTACGACCGTGTGGCAGCGCTGAACGCCTCGGACGACGGCGCCAAGCTTCGAAACGTTTATTTTTCATTGGACGGCACTGCCAGAACGTGGTTTTAAAACCACAAATCTTCCCTCACGACCTGGGCAACCTTCAAGAAGCAGCTCGTGGGCACGTTCGCTGACCGTGTCTGCGTATGTGCAAGAAATGAAACGCCTTGTCAGGCGCGCCAGCCCTGGCATGAATGATGAAAAGAAGCTCTCCTTCCCGAGGCCGGACCCGGAATCCTCCAAAAACTGTTGCGAAGTTCGCAGTCGAAACTTCTACCATCGGAGAGAACCTTGACGCCCGGAACCGTCAGTATACGAGGTCTGTTAGAAAAGTTTCCGACCTTTTGCCGAAGAAAACAAACTGGCATAACTGGAGCGTTGGAAACGTAATCACCTTCAAAGTAGACTCCTTGGGACTCCACATACTTCTCCCAGTTGTGCTGCCATTGCTGGAAGTATTCCGAAAAGGCCCCTTTCGGAATGGAGCTTAGCTCCGCTGTCGTTTCAGCCATAATGTCCTTTCTTCTCTGAAATCCCGCTCCTTTCAATGGCCTCTTGATTTTGGGAAAGAGCCAGAAGTCACAGGAGGCCATATCAGGAGAGGAGGAGTCTGTTGAACTACAGCAGTCTGGTTTTTCGCGAGAAAAGTGTGAATTTAGTGCGAGGAATGTGCAGGAGCATTGTCATGATGGATGCGCCAATTTCCTGTTGACCTCAACTTCGGCCTCTTGCGCCGCACAGCACCACGCAGGCGACGGAGGACATCCCTGTAGTATTCTTTTGATCAATGTTTACTTTGTGGGATGCGTACGCGTGGTGTGCCACACAGAGGGAGTCAAAGAAAGCAGTCAGCATCACTCTGACATTGCTGCGCACTTGGCGGGCCTTCTTTGGTCTTGGTGACGTGGAATGCTGCCATTGTGGCGACTGGGATTTGGTTTCCGGGTCGTACCTGTTCACCCAAGACTCGTCACCAGCGATTATGGTGTTGATGAAGTCGGGGTCACTGTTTGTGGAATCCAGCATATCCTGTGAAACTTCAATACGAAGCTGCTTTTGCTCCACCATGCGCAGCTTCGGCGCGAATTTCGCCGCATCTTTCTCCATGGCCAAATTTTCGGTGATAATGGAATGTGCAGAAAAATTGGTGATGTCCACCTCTAAGGAGGGAGCGCCACACTGCGGTTACAGAAGACGCACGGGAGGCGGACGAAGAAGAAAAGGAAAGGAATACGTGGCAGAGAGAACGTGCGGGGGCAGAAGAGGAAGACGGCGGCTTGGGCCTCAGCCGCAGACGTCCGGGTGACCAGACCCGGACAGCCGTCGTCGGGAGCCTCGGCCGTCACATCCAGGCGCCTCTCTTCCCGCCCAGCCGACAGCTTCTCGACACGGGCCGCCTCTGACATCTCCGTGGCGTACCTGGGCTACCGGACCTGAGGGCCATGCCCGGAGCACAGAGACGCTATTTTCTACGGCAGCGTTGAGGCCGCCGTGGAGAACGCCGCCATCCGGGTGTCAACGAAGGGAACCCGACATACGTGCCTAAAGTCTGCTCCGACGCCCAGCCACGCCTCCTCGCTCGACGCTCCAGGCTCATCACTGGGGCACAAAGAAATTTAAGTGTGACTTTCCTTTTTGACTGTCTTCTCGCGAGTGTTTTGTTTTCCTTTTTCCTCTTTGTTCTCTCTCTTGTTTGTTTTTTTTCCCGTTTCATTTCAATACTTCAATTCGATTTTCCTTTCATGCAAATGCCGCCTCGTTTATTTCTTTCCTATAACTCATGAATGCTAATGCGTAAATTTGACCTGCAGTCTTCACCTCCTCACAAATTTGGCGTCCGCTACGACAGGACGAGGTCGGCTGTTATCGCTTTGGTACTTGTTTTTCGTTAAGCACAATGAGCGCGTCCGAGCTTGTGGCGGCAGGAGAGCGCATGGGGCTCCAAGGTGCAGAGTTGCGCGCGTGGGTAGAAGAGGAGCTTAAGAAAACGCGGGATGAGAGAGCCGCTGAGCGTGAAGCTTCCAAAGAACATTTGGAGAAAGAGGCACAAAACTTAGTTACGAGTGAGGCTTATGGAGAGCGGGGAGCGACTTGCCGCTGTTGAACCAAATGTTCCCAGGGCCGAATCGTCTGTGCCCATCAACCCTCACGGGCTCATTCCCGTTTTCGACGAAGATCGTGATGATCTTGATGCATACCTCAAGCGATTTGTGCACGTGACTACTGGTCAGGGTTGGCCAAAAGACGAGTGGGCCACGGCGTTGAGCCTATGCTTGGGAGGAGAAGCTCTTCGTGTTTTCGGAAGGTTATCGCCGGAAGACTCTCTAGATTACACCAAAGCTAAGCTAGCGCTTTTGCAGCGATTCCGATTCACGGCGGAGGGATACCGCGAAAAGTTTCGCCATAGTAAGCCCCACGACGGCGAGGCCGGTAAGCAGTACGCTACGAGGCTGTTTAGTTTTTTCGATCGTTGGGTCGAAATGAGAGGACGAGGCAAAACGTTCGAAGAGGTTCGCGACATGATTGTCGCCGAAGAATTTTTGAACAACTGCCACGCCAAGCTTGCGATATTAATTCGCGAGCGCAACTGCAAGACAGTCGACGAGATTGCGGTTGCCGCGGATCATTTTTTGGAGGCCCAGCAGCAATCTAACTGGGCAACTTTCAAGGATAAGTTGGAGCCAAATATCCCTAAGGCGAAGGACAGTACTGCGGGATCCAAATTTCAAGTGCGGTGCTTTCTGTGCGATAAGGCGGAACACAAAGCGTCCGACTGCCATACGCAGCCGAAACAACCGTACTGTACGTTCTGTCGCAAGGAAGGCCATGAGGTACAGTCCTACAGGCGCAAGTACCCAGGAGATCGCGAGGCGTCAGCCTGTGGTATGCATCCTGCCAGTCCTCCGGTTGAAGTGCGGCCTGATCCTACCAGTGTGGATGCAGGTTACCGGCCGACGGTTTTCAGTGCCAGCATGCCTGTGCAGCAAGGCGAGCTGTTCGGGCAGCCGGTTTCTGTTTTGCGGGATACTGGTACCAACAGTATCGTGGTGCGTAGGAACCTGGTTCCCGAAGCGGCTTTGACCGGTGCTAGAGCTACTCTGCTCCTGGCGGATGGCAGAAGTTTGGAGGTCCCAGAGGCGGAGGTGCTGATTTCGTCGCCATATTTTTCGGGCAAGTCCATCGCTCGCTGCTTGGAATCTCCACTGTACGACGTGATCATTGGGAATGTACCAGGCGCCCAGGACCCCTTTTCCATTAACCGGACGGTACCACCAAGAGTTCTGACTATCCAGAAAGGGAGAGAAGAGGCTGAAGGTTCTGCAGTGCTGGGGACAGCGAAGGTTTCTATGGCGTGCAGGGACGTGTCCATCAAAGCATTGGAGGTATCGAGACCCACGTTCCGAAGGAAGCAAGAAGAGGACACAACATTGGATATGTGCCGGAACAAAGTCGGCGAGACTTATCCTGGCAAGAACAACACCGCCTATTCATTTCACTTCGAAGACGGAGTTCTGTTTCGTTCGTTCCAGTGCAGTCCAGGAGAAACGATCCAGCAGGCCGTGGTTCCGAAAAGCCTGCGCCATCAGGTCCTTACCCTTGCACATGAAAGCGCTTTCTCCGGCCATCAGGGCATCCGCAAGACCACTGAGAGGGTGCGCAGAAAGTTTTATTGGCCAGGAATTCAGGCGGATATCAAAAAATTCGTAAAGTCGTGCGTTGTATGCCAGCATACTCTACCCAAAGGGAAGGTAGCGAGGGCCCCACTGGGTTGTCTACCGCTCATTGATGGACCGGGCTGAATGTCTCGAATTACTGAAGTGTACTCATGGTGTAAGTATTGTACATAGTGGTCAATGTATATATGCTCATTTAGTGTGCTCCTTTGTTTCCCCTGTTGTGTTCCATTGTGCTGTATGGTTGACTGTCGTGTGTTCAGTGTTTTCTGGTGCGAACTGCGTTCGTGCGAACAAGTCGTTCGGTTCAGAGTGCGTGTGTGTGGTGATGGGTAAAGTCCCTAGATCAGCTTTGCTAAGTAGCGACAAGTCCCTCCTCTCCTAACGCCCTTTCCCCTCCGGCTCTCGTCTTCCGCCATGTTCTTCCTAACGCGCTCCGGCGGCGCGGTTGTATGCACTGGAACGGCGGACCTTGCAGAGTCGCGGCTTTGCTGTAAGGGGCAGTAAAAAAATGTCGTAAATGAGCTTGGTATGAGAAGTGGGAAAACGTTTCAGTAATGCGCTCCAAATGTGATCTGCGTTTTGTTTTACCGCAGACGGTGAGGGCGGGCAAACTGCAGTCGCATGGCGGCGGCCTAGTTATTAATAGGGATTTTAGTTCGTGAGAGAACACACGTGGCTTTGCTATGAGGGGCAGTGGCAATTAACTGAGTGTTCTACCAAAAAGAGGGGAAACGTGCCAGTTATGCGCTCCGAATGTGATTTGCGATGTTTTGTCGAGGAGACCGGGAAGCTATGTCTGCGGGAGCCGGTATGCAGGAAATAATTACGGTGCTGCCTCACGGATTACTTGAATGGCGGGAATAGAATGAAAGGAATATTATGGGCACTGGACGCTGAGGCTGGCCGTTGGTTTCTCACAACAACAAAATTTCTTTGCGCCCGCGCCACATAAACCTTTGGCCCGTAAAGCACTTTTGCAGCTAGCACTCCAAGAATTCACACATGCTATGCGCGAGCGCGAACACATGTAAATTCACCAAATTGGAGCGCGAGTTATGTACTTACCGTCGACCAGCCGACTTCTCAGCGCCTTATCACGGTGCGGAGAGCGAATCAAGCGAGAATAAGCGCAATTGTTTCAGATGCACTGATTCTCGCTCGTTTTGCCGCTCTGCGCCGTCATCAGGCGCTGACAAGCCGACTGGTTGTCAGTCGCGCGATACTGTTAAGGAATAGGCAGGGCGTACTGCAGAACACTTCGCAAGAGGCTACGCTTTCAGGGCGCATTACTGAGCGAAAAGGTTTTGGCTACTTGATCTCAATGGACCAGCTGCAGTGCGTTACAGAGTGGGGCCGTAGGCTGAAATACGCGCGCATACTTGCACTGACATGCATGTTTACGAAATGACAAAGGCGGACAGCAGCGCGGAATCAAACAATCGGCAAACACAGTGAGAGCCGAGAGCTTTACCAATTCTGACTCGCCAGCCAAAGTTTGCTACTAGAGCATCGAATCTCAATGATGGAAAGCAGGAATTGAACTTTCCTCGCATAGCTTGCTAGACTTTGTCGGCTTGAATTTTTTTCTCCCAATCCTGTGAAGCCATGCTTTCTGTCGCACAATATCGTCCTTCGCAAGCGGCACTGAAAACAACGCCAGCCCTTTTCCTGACTGGGTTGAGCACCCGAAGGCGCAATAGCCCGGCATTTCGGCTGCTGCTGCCGGCACAAAAAAGCGCCCGAAAACCTAAAGTGGCTTCCAGCAAACAGCGACAAATGTAAAAACGTCACCTCTGCTGAATGTTTGTCGCCAGCACAACTATATGAGCAAGAAACGTAGCGTGCAAGCGCCGTCGAACTATGCAGCCGGACGACTTAGGAAGAACATGGCGGAACGGAACCAGTTCCCAACCGGATATGGGCGTTGTCCAATAGTGTGCGTCGGCGGCGCCGCAAACGTTTTCGGTACTTAGCTTTTTTTAGAAAAGCTCATAAAGGGACTTTAGTGATGGGGTGCGTGCAAAACAGTGTCCAGCGCCTCCTCGTTGCGTCTTCGGCTTCAGCCTTGTGTGCCGCTGCCCCAGGTAATTTTTTCCCATGGAAAAAACTCTGAAAGGGGGCTTTTGTAAGGAGGCAGCGCCACACTGCGGTTACAGAAGACGAACGGGAGGCGGACGAAGAAGAAAAGGAAAGGAATACGTGGCAGAGAGAACGTGCGGGGGCAGAAGAGGAAGACGGCGGTCGGCGACGGAGGTGGACCTGTTCTGCTGGCGCCCCGAGTTAGAAGGCTTGGGCCTCAGCCGCAGACGTCCGGGTGACCAGACCCGGACAGCCGTCGTCGGGAGCCTCGGCCGTCACATCCAGGCGCCTCTCTTCCCGCCCAGCCGACAGCTTCTCGACACGGGCCGCCTCTGACATCTCCGTGGCGTACCTGGGCTACCGGACCTGAGGGCCATGCCCGGAGCACAGAGACGCTATTTTCTACGGCAGCGTTGAGGCCGCCGTGGAGAACGCCGCCATCCGGGTGTCAACGAAGGGAACCCGACATACGTGCCTAAAGTCTGCCCCGACGCCCAGCCACGCCTCCTCGCTCGACGCTCCAGGCTCATCACTGGGACACAAAGAAATTTAAGTGTGACTTTCCTTTTTGACTGTCTTCTCGCGAGTGTTTTGTTTTCCTTTTTCCTCTTTGTTCTCTCTCTTGTCTGTCTTTTTTTCCCGTTTTATTTCAATACTTCAATTAGATTTTCCTTTCATGCAAATGCCGCCTCGTTTATTTCTTTCCTATAACTCATGAATGCTAATGCGTAAATTTGACCTGCAGTCTTCACCTCCTCACACCACCTCTTACACAATTTCCCGGATAGTCACACGACGGTCCCTCATCACCACAGCGTTCACTTCGGCAATGACCTGGTCATTTCGGCATGTTGATGGCCTACCGGAGCGCGGCTTTCTCTGCACCGTTGTGCCGCCGTCTTTAAACCAATTGTACCACTGCTTAATATGTGTGTTGCTCATAGCATTCTCGCCGAAAGCCGTCTGAATATTCCGAATGGTTTCCACTTGGCTGTCGCCTAGTTTCTGGCAAAATTTGATGCAGTAGCGCTGCTCCTGTCGCTCTGCCATTTTCCTTGCAATAAAAAACCGACGAGAGCACTGCGCACTGCCTCACTCAAACGCTGCGTGCCAGTGACTGACGCTATCGGCAGGTGAGAAAAAATTCGTGCATGCGCACGAATGTTCAATGTAGGCTGGTGCAAGCGTGCTTGTTTCAAATCCATCAGGTGTTCGTAAAAAAAAAATAAAGTCGGATACTTTTCTAACAGACCTCGTAAACGCCACTTCAAGAGCTTACTGCAAGCCTCCCAGATGTTACCCCTGATACCTTTGTGGGGATACCGTGAGAGGTCTAATACGCGAAATTGTTCACGATGACCTGGGCCGACTGCTATTACCTCCAACACAGCAAACGCAGCACACTCAGGTGGCGTCACTCACGAACATGATCCGTGAAGGAGTACAGCTTGCACTTTGATCCTCGTCACCGCCGACGCCAACGACAGCTGAATCCCTGATCTACGCGGTCGCACTAGGCAGTCCTGCGCCCCGACGACATCACCCCAAGTCCTCTTAAACAGGAACCAGCTCTACAAGAACGATGGTCCCTAGTTATCGCACGCCCACCTTACGAGCAACGCAACGGAACTAGGAAATGCGACCAGTGCAGTACTCCTGACAACCGCCCACTGGGTTTCCATTGTGGCCATACCGGGCACATACTTCGCCACTTCCCGTCCAGACGCATCGGCCAGCGAGGTTTCGTCATCGAAGCCCAACGACCACTCCCCGTCCAGTGACCACGGGAAATAGACAACTGCCTGCGCACAGGGGTGTACAGGAACGCGGCAGCGTATCGCGTCTGTCAGACGTGTGGCGCTTCGGCTCCGTCATTTTTTGACAGGAGCCACGACTCAAGTCGTTGGACCTCATCAATTTTGCTCACTTTGGATTCGGCAAGCTGATCAGCATCCGTGGACACCAATTTCATTCAGGAGGAGGAGGTAAACTTTATTAAAGAAGAGGTCTTAGGCGCGGATTGGGGTCATGTTCCCCTCCCCGCGGTGGGCTCCTCTTCTAGGCCGGACGCCAGGTGGCCGACCGACGATGTCGTTCGGCGACCTCTTCGGCTCGCTCTGTGGCTCGAAGTTGAACCTCCGGGTCCGAGCTGAGCAGCGCGGCCTCCCACTGAGATTGGGTAGAGAGCTGCAGACTGTGCGATGGCTTGTCTTGAGTACATGAATATAGGATGTGCGGTGTGTCTGCCTTTTGGTGCCCACAGAGAGAACAGACGGGGCTGTACTGCTCCGGGAACCATATGGAGTACATGTATGGATTAAAGAAGGTGTCTGTTTGGAGCTGCCGCCAACTGACTTGTTGTGTTTTACTGAGGGATGTATGTGGTTCTGGGAAGATCTGTCTTTCTTTCTTGAAGTGGGTAGTAATTTCTTTGTAGGTTGTCATTCGCTCCTTGGCCGACCTGAGCTCGGGGTAGCGCACCTCCCGGTTAACCACGAATCCTCGGGCAAATTGGTGCGCCGCCTCGTTTCCAGGATGGTCCGAATGGGCGGGGACCCAGATCAATGTTATCTGGCGGGTATTGGAGATTTTTTGTAAGATTTTGATGGCTGCTGAGTGGGCCCTTCCTTTTGCAAAATTTCGAATTGCTGTTTTGGAGTCACTTATGATGTATTTGGTAGTGGTGGAGGTAATGGCTAAAGCTATGGCAGCTTCTTCGGCCTCCTCCGGAAATTTTGTTTTATCTATAGTCGCCGATGCAAGGGGAGAACCTCGATGATCGACAACTGCCAGAGAAAAGGCGTCTCTGTCCGCATGTTCTGCCACGTCCACGTGCGCCGTGTCTTTCTGAACTGAAAATCTTTCGTGAAGTTTTTGTGCCCTAGCCTTTCTTCTGTCCGTATCGTAGTGTGGATGCATGTTTTTGGGCAGAAGAGGGACTGTTAAGTGTTCGTGCACGTGTCTTGGAATTGGCAAGGTGTGTGTACGGATTCCTTCATATTGTATTCCTGCTTTCTTTAGGATGAAACGTCCCGTTTCAGTGCCTGATAGTCTTTCATATTGTGCAATGAGGTGTGCTTCTATCATTTCCGCTAAGGTGTTATGAATTCCTAACTGTAATAGTTTTTCATTTGGAGTATGACGTGGGAGGTTGAGCGCAATTTTGTAGGACTGTCTAATTAGAGAATCCAGGTCGTCTCTTTCTCTTACTGTGAGGGTGACGTATGGTGTAGTGTAGTTGACTCTGCTAAGAACGAAGGCTTGTATTAGTCTCCTGGTCTCGGCTTCTTTAACTCCTCCTCGCCGATTCGCGATGCGTCTGATGAGGAAGGAGATTTGGTTGACAGTGTTTCTCAGTTTCTTAATTAACGTGTCGTTTTTTTGGTTAGACTGTATCAGCATTCCTAATATTCTTAGTGTTTCCACTTCTGGGATGGCTGCCCCTTCCGCGTAGATTTTGATCTCAGGTGCTTTATTTTTCCTTTGACGCTTTGGGTGTAGGATGAGGACTTCAGATTTTTGGGGGGAACACGCGAGTCCCGCGGCTTGTGCCTCCTCTACTACTACATCTGCCGCTTGTTGTAGTGTATCTTGTATTGTGGCAATACTCCCCTTGGTGGTCCAAAGAGTGATATCGTCCGCGTACAAAGAGTGTTCTAGGTCTGGGATTTTTGCGAGTGCGGGTGCCATTTTGATGAGGGTTATATTGAATAAGAAGGGGGAGAGGACCGATCCTTGCGGCGTTCCTCTGTCTCCTAAGCTGAAGGCGTCGGATTTAATTGCGCCAATTTGAATTTTAGCCGTTCTATCGGAGAGAAAGTCCTTGATGTAGTTAAACGCTCTTTCGCCCACATTCAACGGTGAAAGAGATTCTAGGATTGCTTTGTGTTTGACGTTATCAAAAGCTTTTGTTAAATCTAGAGCTAGGATTGCCCTGGTGCTCCTTTCTTGCTCCTGAGAGAGGACTTCGTTTGCTAGTCTGAGCATCGTGTCCTGTGTTGATAAATGTGGTCTAAAGCCAATCATAGTGTGTGGATATAAATTGTCTTTGTGCATGTGAGTCTGCCGTCTGTCTAGTATGACGTGCTCTATCAGCTTTCCTATGCAAGATGTAAGCGAAATAGGTCTGAGGTTTTCGAGCGCGAGCTTTTTGCCCGGTTTTGGGATGAATTTAACGATGGCATGTTTCCAAGCCGCTGGGAGTTTTCCCTCCCTCCAACACTCGTTCGCAAAATCCGTGAGGGCTGTGATGGAAGCGTCGTCTAGGTTTCTGAGTGTCTTATTGTTAATGCCATCTTCTCCCGGGGCGGATGTCGTGCGTATCATATGGAGGGCTGCTCTTATTTCCGCTATTGTTATGTCAGCGTCCAGGAGGGGGTTAGGTTGTCCTTTATAATCTGGTAGTGACTGCGTCTCTCGGGTTGTGCAGAAGTATTTCTGCTGTAGCGTGTTCTTGATCCGTGCCTGGGTCCATGTTTAAAATTTTGGTGATTTCCCTTTGAGTCGTAGCTTTATTTGATTCCGGATCAAGGAGATGCCGCAGAAGATTCCACGTCTCTCTCGTGCCTAGATTGCCATTTACATTTTCGCAGATATGGTCCCATTGCTGCCTTGCGATTTCTGCGGAGTGGTGTTGAATTTCTTTTGTGAGTGTGATTATCTTGTTTCTAAGCTTTTTGTTGTATTTTTGTTTAAGCCATCTTTTTTCTAGGCTTTGCCTTGCCTCCCACATGTGTGTAAGTCTGCTGTCAATCGCATTTACGTCTAGGTCATGTGCTAGTTCTTTAGTGGCCTTTCCCACATCTGATAGGAGGGTTTGTGTCCACTGTTCTAGGTCTGTGATCGGTTCCTGATTTTGGTCGCGGATCGTCCTAAGTTTGTCCCAGTCGGTGATCTTGTTTTTTCTGGGTTGGGGTTTGAGTTTGGCGATGGTGATTTTAGATGCTATGATATAATGGTCACTTCCCAGATTTTGTCTGGTGTTGCTCCAGCTTAAGTCTGGGAGATTTTTGCCTATCGTGAGGTCCGGGCACGTGTCCCGGCTCACGCTGTTACCTATCCTGGTAGGTTGCATGGGATCCGTGTATTGGGTTAGCCCTCTTTGCTGGATAAAATCAATTAGGGCCGTGCCTTTCTTAGATATAGTTGCGTGTCCCCATTGCACGTGTTGAGCGTTGAAGTCGCCCACAATTAGGGTTGGGTTTTGGCCTGCAATTTGTAGGGCTTTCAGTATAGCGGCTTTTGCTGGTCCAGCCTGCGCCCTGGGGTGGCTGTATGCGTTCAGTATGAACAAAGAAGAGGAGTTTCTTTTGCTGGGTAAAATTTCGATTAATATACAGTCGAGCTCTACGTTTTCAATTTCGTGGTTAACCACGGTAAGGTTTCTATGTACCATCGTAGTGGTTAAAGGTTGTTCTGTGATGTGACATGGCAGAACTGCCCGGTACCCTGGCAGTTTTAGTCGAGATATTCTGGGTTCTTGGATCGCTATTACGTCAGGTTTTTCGGATTGCGATTGAATATGTAACTGCAGATCTGCTTTTTTGTTGCGCATAGATCTGCAGTTCCACTGCCAAATTGTTATGCTTTTAGGATTGGCCATTTTGCTGGGATAGATCGATTGGCGCCCCTTGAGCTGATGGGGGAAGCCGACGTAAAATTTCCTGTAAAATGGTGTCGATTACCCCGAACTTGTGATTTACATCCTGTATGTGTTGTTCGAGTCTTTGTGATAAATTGTCAACTGTTTGTGTTACGTTATCGAGTTTCTGACTGTGCTCTTCCACTTTTTGTTCGAGTTTTGGGACTCTATCCTCCAATGAGGGATTTCTAACATCAGCTACTGCTCGTTTTTTGCGAGGTGTTTCTTCCTTGCTTACTACGCTTACTGGGGTTTCGACTGTTGCGGACACAGTAGTTTCCATTTCTGTAACTTCCTGCATGGCAAGTGGTTTTGGAGGAGGGTCCTTAGATTTGGTGGGTGCTTTTAGTTGACTGTTTTCCTGTTCTAAGTGTTTGATGCGGTCCGTAAGTATTTGAATGTGGTGGAGTGTCTGATCGAGTTTAGACTGTAATAACTGCACCTCCGTCCCCTTTCCGTGAGAGGCCACTCCCGCCCAGCTCACCTGTTTCGGTCCGGGGCTCTGCGTCCGGCTGCCGGTGCCGCTGTCACCTCCACTGCGGCTGCTGCTGCGTCCGCTGCGGCTGCTGCTGCGTCCACTGCGGCTGTTGCTGCGTCCGCTGTCCAAGGGCGGGAAGGAGCTCGAGCGGTCCTTTCTTTGGGTGGATGTTGAGTCGTCGCTGGTCCGGGATTTTGATCTTGATTGGTGCTCCGACGTTTTAGTGTGGGGTCGTAGAAATCTTTTTTTGCAGCTGTTATCGCCTGTGCGGTGCCCTTCTCCACAGACAATGCAGACTGGGTCGCAGATTTCTTCTTTGAGGTGCTGGTTTCCGCAGTACGGGCACCGTTGTTGCGGTGGCTCTGGACATACGTCTCTTCTGTGTCCGACTCTTCTGCAGTTCGTGCACGCCTCTACTTTTGGGATGAAGGGGTAGACCGGATACAGGACGCCGAAGTATATGATGCTATCTGGCAATTCGTCCGCGTTGAAGTGGAGCAGGAGGGACTTTGATGTTCTTCCCATGGTTCGTGCTTGGACGATTTCAGGGTTTCTTTTGCGAAGTTCTTTCATCATTTCTTGCTGCGTTTCGCCATCGTAAGCCCTGTAGATGATGCCCTGCAAGGCCTTGTCCGGAGGAGCGATGTACGACGTCATGATGATGTCTTTGCCTTCCAGCTTGATTTGTTTGACTGCGACGTAACGTAGTGCGTTTGCCTGCACCGGCGTCGATATGGTGAACACATTCTTCGTACAGTTCGTTCTGGATTGGTCTTTGTCAGCCTCGGTCGCGGTAATGCCGCTAGCTGATGCAATAGCTTGCCTGATAGATTTCTCGGTGTAGCGCGTGATGTCCACGCCACCCGTTGGTCTGTAGATTATCTTATAGTCTTCCTCCGGTAGTCGTGGAAGCGGTTTCTTAGGATGGAGTGGAGGGAGAGGTTGCGCCTTCGACTTTTCGGTCTGATTATTTGGCTTCTGACCTGTTAATGATACAACTTTGGGGTCCTGATTCCGGTAAGACACAATCGTTTTCCAATCGGGCGTCTCGAATTCGTCTGGGGAGGCGTTCGTCCCAGTTACGGCGTACTCCATGACTGCCGCCGTGGCGTTCGCGCCGTGGCGTTCGCGCCGCGCCAGGCCTGGCGTTCGGGTAAGCTAGGGCGCCGGAGCGACGCTGGCTTTAGACAGTTGGAGCTCGGTCGCCCGAGCTCCGATTTGCTTAAAGGAGGTCTTGAAAGGACTCACGCTTCTTGTCCGTGTGTCGGAGTCGAAGTATCCTGGCTTTTTTCCTTGCAGAAGGTGTTCGAAAGCGGAGCCCATACGAAGCACATGCGCCTCAGTTGGCCCTCTAGCGGGAAAAAAAACCAATTTCATTCAGGTGGGCCCAGTTTTTCAAATTTTAAAGCGGGTTTTCCTTCCCGCCTCCGGCGCCGACGCTAAGCCTAACGGCTGCGCCGGCGTTCGGCTGCGAGGGAGCTCCTGCTTTCAGCAAGATGACGGAGACGCCCGTTCAACACGGTTATGACCCGGACACCATGTCTTGGTCGACCGTTCCCGTCACTGTGGAACCCAAATCGGCATCCGCGGACCCGATCCGCAATGAATCCTCCGTCTACTTGAGCGTCGCTCCAGACGAGAGGCCAAAATAGCGGCGGACGCCTCGGCAACCGCCGGAAATGCTACCCACCAAGCTCCCGCCTCGCAAGCGGCGAAGGACTCCGGCCGTAAGGGCCGCAACCCAGTGACCAAGTGGAGGCCCAAGCCTTTACCAAAGTTTCAAAAGAACGACTTTGTCATCGTGATCAAGCCCCGGAAATCGTTGGCCATCCGGGACGCCTTTCAACACGGCGAGCTCGGTGCCGCGTTCGGCGCTTTCCTCGAGGCGCCTCAGGCAGCCGAGTTGAGCCTCCTTTTAAGCAAGGAACAAAATTTGATCCTCGCCAGCACCCGGAACGCTCACGTCGCAGATCGTCTGCTGGGCGACTTTTCTATCAAATCGACCATAGGAGATGTGCCTCTCGCCGGCCATCTCAAAGAACACGAAGCGGACGTCTGCTATGGGGTCATTACGGTGGCCAACCAAGAGACGTCTGAGTCTTTCCAACCTTGCGTGCAGTGGAGGAGCGGTACTTTACTCGATATCCGCAAATTCGGCTCCTCAAACAACGCTTGGCTCACTTTTGCCGGCACGGTGAGGCCTCGATACGTACACTACAACTCCGAGATTGTCACAGTGCACCAATATTTGCGCACTATTCCGGCCTGCAGTTTGTGTGGAACTATCGGCCATCGGGCGGACTCTTGTCCCAACCCAACACAAGACAAGTGTGGCCTGTGTGGACAGCAGGCATCCATAAAAGAGGGGGTGCGGGCCCCTCACCCGTGTATGCCAAAATGTGCGGTTTGTGGTGGTGGCCATGTCACGAACTCGCGGGACTGCAGTGCTAAATATCGGCATACCACGCCAGCCGCCCCTAAGGGCGGGAAATCCAGCGGGACGGGCAGGCAGCCACGTGACCCAAGCAGCGATGCTTCAAAACGAGAGACGCCTACTAGCGGGAAGGACGTCAAGAGCTGTCCAGTGCAACCACCGCCTCCACACGGCTGCCAGGAGAAGCAAGCCCGCTCTCAGGACAAGAATGGCGCGGCCGGTTCCTGGGTCAGCGTCGTCAAAAATGGCAAGCACGTGAGCGGTTCAGGCAGGGTTGCCTCCTCCTCCCACCCCCTCTCCCCTCCCCCTCGCTCGGCGGCTGACGCTGAGCTCCACAACCTTGTAGCTTCTCTCCGGGCACAAAACAAGATGCTACTTGCCAAAATTGAAGCCTTAGAAGCTAAAACAACTCGCCCTCCCCCTAGTACCCCCGACGCGGACGCTATGGAGAGCGAGACGGCGGTGGCGCCGGCTCTGGAACCTTCCCTTGCCGAACTCGAAGCCCGTCTTAATGCGAAATTTGACACCCTGTTGGAAACTGCGATGGAACGCCTCATCGCTAGAGTCATGGAGGCCATCCCCTCTATGATCGCTCAACACGTCGCGACTAATACCCGCCTTTCTCGCAGAACCGGTCCTCTTAAGGACGTATCTGGTCGGCCCTCCAGATTGTCCCGCCGAGTAAATGACCTTGACGATAACGAAGACAGCTGCCCCCTTCCAGTTGCTGAGCTTCAGCCCCTGGTATCTGGCTCGGGGGCAACCTCACTTCCACCTCTCACCTCTAAATCTGATCATGGCGGGACACCACCGGTGTAGGCGCTCCCCTCTTTCCAAATCGGCTTCCCCCATTACGATTACTCAATGGAACTGTCGGGGGCTCCGGTCCCGTTCCAAGCGGGCCGACCTCCGACTTTTCCTTTCAACCTTTCAGCATTTTCCTGCCGTAGTTTCCCTCCAAGAGCCAGGGAAAGGCGCCGTACTAACAAATTATACGACGTTCCAGCAGGATCCCTCGTCTTGTCTATTAGTCCATAGAAATTATACAGCCAACCAGGTCGACTTAGACATGCAACTTGAATACTCCTATGTAATGGTGACGCTCCTCCCACTCCGCAAACAGGACCCACCGCTACACATACTCAATGTATACTGCAATCCAAAATTGCCGAATGTATCATTTGCGGACCTCTTTAGCCGCGCACTGAGAGTTGCGGGTCGAGACCTCCTCCTGATTGTGGGCGATTTCAACGCTCCCGCTCGGATGTGGGGTTACTGCCGTGAAGAGAAGCGGGGACGCAAGTTGGCGGTGCTTGCGTCAACGCTGGGCCTCACTCTTCACACTGACCCAGTCCACCCAACTCGTATAGGCAACCCCGTGACTAGGGATACATGTCCGGACTTGACCTTCACCCGCAACATTCAATATGCAGACTGGGTCAACACCGAGGAAACACTCGGCAGCGACTACTGCCTCCTGAATACTACGATTAGGACCCTTCCTTTCGCGCGACCAACAACACAAGCCCGACTCCCAGATTGGACCAAGTTCAGGCAGAATTATAACAATGTCACACCCATACATGAGCAGGGCTACCAGTCTTGGTCACAACAATTGGTCCCTGGCCTTCGCTCCTCCGAAACTCAAATTCAGCTCTCAGAGGCGGTCTCGGACGTGGACAACCACCTGCTCCATCTCTGGGAGGCCCGGCATTGCCTCGTCCGTCGGTGGCGCCGGCAGAAGCACAACCGGAAACTTAAAGCTCGCATCGCCGAGCTCACTCAACGAGCGGCTAAGTGTGCGGCCCAACTCGCCGACTCCACCTGGGTGGCCGATGCAATACGGCCGCGCGGCAAATGTCCAGCCGGAACACATGGCGACTCTTTCGCGCCCTAATTGACCCAACGCAAACACGCACGGAAACTCGAAAACACCTCCAAAGAGCAATACACAGCTTTCAGGGCAACACAAATCAATTGGCGCACAAGCTCCGGGACCAGTACTTGTGCACCACCCAGGACTCCCGCGGGCCAGCGTACTCTTATGCAGGTTCTGAGAACGTTGAGCTGGATCAACCGTTCCAGCTCCATGACCTGAGGGCGGCCCTGGCAAAAATGAAACGTGGCACCGCTCCGGGTCGGGATAAAATTACAGTCAAATTATTAGCCAACCTCCCCGACCCAGCATACCTGTCTTTATTGAATTACATTAACTCAATCTGGCTTGGGGAAGTGCCACTACCCAGAGAGTGGAAGACCGCCATGGTCACCTTCATTCCTAAAGCTGGCAAGGCCATCAACACGGACAACCTCCGCCCCATCTCTCTGACTTTCTGTGTGGGCAAACTCATGGAGACGATGGTACGTGACAGTTTGTGCGAGTTCATGGAATCCAAACACCTTTTCGCAGACACCATGTTCGGGTTTCGCCCACACAGATCTGCACAAGATGTCCTGCTACAACTCAATCGGGCTGTCCTCGACCTCGTGGAATACCCTCACAATGACAAGGTCGTACTCGCCTTGGATTTGAAGGGTGCATTCGACAACGTTACCCACGAAATCATTCTCACCCACCTCTCTCAAACTAACTGCGGCAGAAATGCCTTTCAATACATTCGGCAATTTTTAACCGACAGACAATCTTACATTCGGATCCAGGATAAAGAACATGGCCCTTTTCATTTAGGAACCAGGGGTACACCCCAGGGCGCGGTGCTCTCTCCCCTCTTATTCAATTTGGCTATGATACGCCTACCGGCCCAGCTGGACGCTGTCGCCGGTGTGCAGCATGCGCTGTATGCTGATGACATCACCCTGTGGGCCACGCAGGGTTCCCTTGCAGACATTGAGGCTAACCTGCAGGAGGCGGCGACCATAATGGACCGTTTGCTCGCCGCTGCGGCCTCCAATGCTCCACCCAAAAGTCTGAATTTGTGCACATACGCCCCTCACCAAAGTGCACAGCCAAAATTTCATTGTCTCTCGAGACAGGTCCAATCCCTGAAAATATCGAATTCCGGGTACTGGGGCTCTTTATACATTAAGACAGACGGTCAGAAACAACATTGGCCAAACTCCGTCAGGTGGGGGAGGAGGTGGGCCGCTTGGTCCGCCGGGTTTCTAACAAGCGCGGGGGGTTACGATCTAAGGACGCCTTGCGGCTGGCGCATGCATTTGTAACCAGTCGAATTCTATATTCGACTCCATACCTTCACCTGCGGAAGCAAGACGAGGATTCACTCGAAGTCATCCTCCGCGAAATTATTAAGCGGGCTCTAGGCCTCCCCGTGACCACCTCCAACAAGCGCCTCCTGGGGCTGGGCATGGTGAACACATTTCGGGAGCTCCGGGAAGCCCACTTGACTAACCAATACACACGTCTCTCGAAGACATCGTCGGGTCGCCGCCTCCTTGCCCGACTACACATCCAACATACCACTCTCATGGAAGAGCGCGTACGTATTCCATCCCAGTGGAGATGCGCCCTCCACGTGCGCCCTCTTCCCGCGAACATGAACCGTGAAGACCATAATGGCCGGCGCCTGGCGCGGGCGGAAGCCCTGGCCCGCCACTATGGATCGAAACCCGGCGTATTTTACGTGGATGCCTCAGGCCCCCACCATGGGGGATGGTACACAGCCGCAGTCATCCACCAATCCAAAACAGTGAACAGCCTTACTTTCCGAGCCCGTGACATAACACACGCGGAGGAGGTCGCCATTGCGTTGGCTGCATCTGATTCCAATTCAAAAACAATTATTTCCGACTCGCGAGGGGCATGTCGGAACGTTGAGCAGGTCTGGGTACCGTATCTAGCCTACCGCATTCTTCAAAACAGCGTCTACACCGGTGACCCCGCGCACCGGCGTATCGTGTGGGCTCCCGCTCACTTGGGCCTTGAGGGAAATGAGGCAGCTGACGCCGCCGCCGGCGCGCTCTCTCACCGGACATTCCCCTCCGACCCTGACGATCAGGAACTCGAATTTATTCCAGCTTACACCTTCAAAGACATCGTTTTACTCTTATCAATCTGGCCATGGTCTTTATCCCCACCCGTGTAAAGGTCTGTAAAAGGCGGAGGAGCGGCTTCTGCTCCGCCTGTATACTAATACTTTGCTGTGCCCGGCAGCTCTGAAACACTTCGACCCTTCTTTCTCGGGAAGCTGTCCGCACTGTGCGGAGAAGTCTTCGGACATCTACCACATGGTGTGGGCCTGCCCCTCCAACCCTGCTATCCCCCCTCACCCCAACCCAACCCGGGAGGACTGGGAGGCGACCCTGCTCGGCGGCCGATGCCACTGGGGTCCCGAACTAGGGACCTCCACCTAGTATTTGTAAGGGCTGGCCCCCTCTGGGTCAGCTCATGCATAACCTCCTGTATTATACCTGTACATAAATGTTTTCCACCACCACCACCAGGGGTGTACATGTCGTCAAGCTGTCTATGCCGCTCCCCGTCGCCCTCCACCACACGTTTTGCATCACCGGGCCCCAGCTACGCAGCGGCGGTGCGAGGAAGGTCCCCTAGCCCCCGTAGTGGAAACTAAACGAAGCAGCCTGTGGAAGTCAGGTTGCTTCCCGAGGAACCGACGATGATCTTCCAGCGACCACACCGTATGAAGACTCCGCAGTCACTACGCCGTATGAAGACGTCGCACCCACTACACAACAAACCCCAGTCAATCAGATCTCTGCTTCTCTCCTTCGAAGTTATTTGCCAAAACTTGGAAATACTGGATTCCTTTCCTCATGTCGCCTCAGGGCTCGATCCACTGCCCCCATAGTATAACCTTCCCACGGTATGTGACTTCCTGTTAACTCAATTCCGAAAAAGCAAACACCACACGAACACGTATTACAGAAATACCGGGCACTAGAACAAAAATATGTGACCTACACAGAATTTTACACTCACGCCTCAAAAAGCAGAACAATATGTTGGAAGCGCAGTTAAGGCTGCCAAATTAAGGCGGAAATTGTGCATCTTTTTTTTTTGCCGAGCGTTATAGTGTCTTTGTAGATGTAACCAGAATAATAGCGACCGTATTGAAAACACCTTAATCTACACGGATTAACTTAGTCTACTACCGGCGTCAGGTGCCAGTAGGACGCCCTTAGTAGGAAACAATGCATAGCATAGAAAAAGTCACAACACAGAGGCATATGATAAAATTCTGCTGGGTGCCGAGCCATATCTGAATAGATGGAAATGAAAGCGCCGACCTATGTGCAGCAGAAAATCGCAGTCACGAAATCAAGAAAGTCAGCGTGCCCCATAGAGACTGCATGAAATTAATACATGGTAATTTGAATGCTAAATGGCAGATAATTTTAGAAGAATGAAATAAACAAGCTGCATTTTGGAAAGCGTGTCTTCGGGGAATGGAAGACCTGTACGCACGAGGAACGTTTTATAGAAGTAATTTTATGTCATCTCCGCATAGGGCACATACGCCTATCACATAACTTGTTACTGTTGTGAACGATGTGGAGATGACCTCCCACTTAACCATATTTTTCTGCAATGCTCGAAGCTCGAAAAACTGAAAAGTACATCACTCAATTTTATAATGAACACACCCCTTTTCATCCATTCCTGCTCTTTGGATATAATGTAATTGTTTGCATGCCTTATGTTTTTAGCTTTTCAGGCGAAGCTGGTTTTCTTGACAAACTGTAACTTATATACGCAGCGCCTCACTGGCTCACTGGCCGCTGGCCAATCGCAACTGTAAACGAAATCAGCCTTTTAATGTTTCACTACATCAAAGATTCCATGTATCCGAATTCTAGAGCTCGTAATTCTTTTATGCGAAGCATACTAAAATAGCCCAACCCAGCTCCTCGAGCGCGGCGGTGTCGTTACCATTGAACTTTCGTGACCTCCATGTCATACCACGTGATGCGTGACGTCACAGCAGATGAAAAACGGGGGCCCAACTCGGGCCGTCGCGCGAGGCATCGTGACCAAGGATGACCACGTGGTGCGTGACGTCACAGCAGATGAGAAACGGGGGCCCAGCTCGCGCCGTCGCGCGAGGCGTCGCGACCAAGGAGGACCACGTGATGCGTGACGTAACGACATAGGAGAAACGGGGCCCCAGCTCGCGCCGTCGCGCGCGGCGTCGCGACCAATGTGTTTCCTGCTTCTGCCGCTAGGTGCGCTGTAGTGAACACGTGATGCTGGAGCGGCGGTATACAAGGGGGTGCGCCTGCGTCTGCTAGGCGTACACGGGATAGAGATGCCTCCTGGAGACAGGGCTGCTCGTTGGAATGAGAAGCAAAAGTTGCGGCGTGCTACAGAGACTGATGAAGAGCGTGAAGAACGTCTAGCCAAGCGGCGTGCTCGATATGCAACTCGGCGACAATATGCTTCGCATCTGACTAGGCTTAACCTAAGCTAAGCCTCAGCCATTTTTATTAAAACCAGGGCGCACCCGCTGCTATGTCTCGGCGTGTGATTGCTTAGGGTCTTATCGGAACGCGCTTATCGTCAGCTGGCGGTGGCTAGCTACTACACAGAAACTCCGGTTTATTGGGCTGGGCTGCGCTTGCCGGCGGAAATCCGGAGCATCCGAATTCGCGATTCAGTGTGCGTGCTGATCATGAAATGGTATTATCGCGAGGATAATAAGTAGAAGGGAAATATTCAACGCCATGTCGGGAAAGTGAATGCTTTGAGTGCCGTATCAACTCAAGCCACTACGATTCTGGTGCGTTGGTTCATGTGTTTTGCAGCCACGAAAACGACGATGGGCTCCGCGGCAGCAGCGTTTCGATGCAGGCTAAACGCAAAAGGCACCCCAGGTGGTCGAAATTATTCTCAAGACCTCCACGGCACCTCTTTCTCTCTCTCTTCTTTCACTCTCACCTTCCTCCCTTCCCTAACGGCGCGGTTCGGTTGAGTGTCCACCGAAATGTGAGACAATTACTGCGCCATTTCTTTTCCCCGAAAAACAACTCATTTTTTATTGCGAAAGCAATACTACTCGCACTTCCAAGCCTTCGCGTGACCCGGCCGCAGTTACGTTCGACCTTTACCGGGGTGAATATGGACGACCAACTCGCTCCTTCAGATAGCCCGGCTGCAGTTACGCCGCGCCGCGCACCTGTGGCGCTACTGCCGCTGTGACGTCATACCAGCTGTAGATTATGGGCGACCAACTCGCTCCTTCAGAGAGCCCGGCGGGCTGCAGTTACGATGTGTGTTTGCAGCGCTGCGCACCTGTGGCGCTACTGCCGCTGTGACGTCATACCAGCTTTAGATTGTTTTCTTTCTCTCAGTCGCAACAACATCAAAACAAAATATAAAAAAAATCACCGAAGACGCTTTGAGTCGTCGCGCAGCGGCGGCCGGTAGCCACGCGCGACCTGTAGACGCGGCGCACTGCGTTCCTTCAGGTGGAGGCGCTGCACTTTTGCTTTCGCAACCTACCAGGCTTAAGCAAAGCTTAGCCCCCGGCAATTTTTTATGCGAAGCGTATTGCTAGAGCTACCACTCACGCCGTCGCCGTGGGACCCCCCCGTGACACCGTGACGTCACACCACGTCACACCACGTGACACCGTGACGTCACACCACGTGACAGCGTGACTTCACACCACGTGACACCATGACGTCACACCACGTGACACCGTGACGTCGCACCACGTGAAACCGTGACGCCACACCACGTGACATCGGATGACAGAGCCGGCCTCCACCTCGCGCCGTCGAACTATGTTTCAACCAGTGCGGACAGTGGTGTATCGACTCTGGTGCAAGAGTTAAACTGTGCTTCAATCAGTATGGACGGTAGTGAGTGTAGTAGTATGTCGACTCGTTTGGAGCGTCGGAATGCCTATAGACGACAAAGGCGAACCATGCAATCCTCCGAAGAACGAGAGCACCGGCTGGAAGAGCGTTGTTTCTAATACAACCACTTGAATGTCCTTGTGTCTCATACTATAAAGAGAAGTTTATTGACTTCCAAACGATCAGGACAACAATCTCTGCCTCTCCCGTAACCGAGAGTACAGTAAGCATGAAATGTTTACGGGCCTAATGTCATCTCGGAGGACACCGGAACCGCACCGTACAGGAAGGGAGGAACGCCACCACCCGTTCAGCGCGATGCCTTGCCATTTGAACCCAAGGTTTCTTGAGGAAAGGAAATGGCGCAGTAATTCTCTGCCATCTCGGTGGACACCCGAACAGCTCCGTAAAGGAAGGGAGGAACGCCACCACCCGTTCGGCGCGATGCCTTGCCCTTTGAACGCAGGCTTCCGTGGCAATCCAGGCGCTCACCCAACGTGCGTCTCGGGGTTACTCGGCGTTCCGCTGTAGCCATGCCGTTGTCTTCCCCCACGACGAAGGCTTCTAGTGGTTGTATTAAAATGACCAAGTATTCAACCAAGGAAAGCCATGTATTACCAAGCCTAGCCACTAATATGCTTCGCATTCCCCAGGCTTAGCCAAGCTGAGCCTCAGCAATTTTTTCTTGTGCCCCCGCCGCGGCGGCTCAGTGGTTACGGCGCTCGGCTCCTGCCCCGAAAGACGCGGATTCGATCCCAGCCGCGGCGGCCGAATTTCAATGAGGGCGAAATTCTAGAGGCCCGTGTGCTGTGCGATGTCAGTGCACGTTAAAGACCCCCGGTGGTCGAAATTTCCGGAGCCCTTCACTGCGGCGTCCCTCATAGCCTGAGTGGTTTCGGGACGTTAAACCCAACCCAAACAAACAAACAAATAAACAAACAAACAATCTTGTCTTTTATACACAGCCACTTTCTCTTTCGTGGCAAGAAGGCTGAGATGTCTATTTCATTGGTTGGGAGCCTCGAGACCCTTGTAGATCCAAGGATGACCGTTGGGGTTACCTGGCCTTCTTCAAAACTTTTACCATCAGCCATTTCAAAAATGTTTGTCCTTTATCTACAATAGGTGATACGAAATAACTTTTTAGGCCCTTTACATTACGTCGGCTGTATGTTTCGCCGGACGGGGGCGACTTGGATGCCGACCGTAACGTTCCGCGGGATTATTGCTTTTGCGCCGTGTTAGCGGTGATAGCCGATGCCAAGCCGTTCGAGTATGTGTCGCCCAGCTTCTGCGGTCGTCAGCTGCGATATGTGCTGCGCCTCTGCAAGCCAGGATCGCGGCCTTGTTGCGAGTCTACGAAAAAGCGAGGGATGCGCGCTTCGTGGACGCTGCCGAATGTCAAGACTATCAATGATACGCTGTCTAGGTCGTCTACACTGCCCGAACACTTGTCCAGTCCGCCAGCGTAAAGTGACAACACGGCGAAATGTCTAAGGATTTAGCCTTCGCACTCGTCATATCCGATCACGTTTGCAGGGTCGTTGTCAGCGACTCACGCCAAATAATCAAGAACCTGAAACGCTCACCGAGAACAAGGTGGAGCTAGTTTGGTTCCCCGCACACAAGGTGGACGTCTCTCCGCCCTCACCAACCTCAAAGACGTCGCTCACCCCGCCGCAGGAGGTCTCGCAAACCGTGCCGGAGAGAGCAATGGTGAAGAAAAAGGGGAAGGGGGGGGGGGACAGGCGGACGAACTTCAGTGACTTAACTGAAGCCTTCTACCTGGCCCGTCAGACCTTCCCTCCACCTAAAAACAAACTATGCAGAGCTCAGGCACTTTCGTACAACAGCAGTACAACAGGATCGACTCTGCAAGACAGACTTAGTCACACTAAACAGATACTCAGGGAGTTAAGGCAGAATTAACAAGTGTTAACCCCGAAACCCACTCGTCCACGTGGTCCACCGCTCTGCGCAGCTCCAACCTCAACGACTCGTCCAACATGCCCTTAAGACGGGGACGAGACAAGATCTTGACGCCCCCAAGTGGGAGACCTAGGCCCGGTCAATCATACCCCGCCGGACACTCAATAAAGTTATTACTCGCTCAATCTCACTTTACACTACCGTTGTTTTACAATTTTTATAACATCCAGCAGAAAACCATTTTTATATCTTGTGTCTGGCGCATGATACCCTTAGATTATTAACCGCCACTAAACCAAACACAACACTTAGAAGTTATGCAGAAAAATGTTCCTGTACCTTAGCTTGGCGCATGATGGCCTTAGCTGCCTATGTGCTATTAAACCCAACACAACGCCCGGAAAATAAGGCAGGACAGTCGTTGTGGAGCTCTTGTCTTTCAAGACAAAATAATTCGTACTCGCGTGCAATAAGTTCAAAGGTAGTAAGTAGTATCTCTGTCAGCGAAGATTATTCTTTGGTAACACGCCAGGCATGAAAAATTTTAATTCAATTTGCCAAAGCACATGATCCGGTTCATGCACCGGTTTAGAAAACTGCATATCGACAATAAGTGCTACGTCTACGATTTCGCTAGCCATTTTGTCGTTGAACATGCTTGTTCCTAGCGAGAATCTTTCAAACATGAATATTCCACCAGTCAGGCTACGATGCCAGAAGGTGGCAATCCATAGGGACCTGCGAGGGGCAGTGGTTTAGCGTCTTCGGCTGCGTATCCCGTTTCGGTCGTGTTCAAGAACATACAAAGTGTTTTACCAAAGCGCGATGAACTGAATTAAGTTGTTTATTCAACCAACGCCGCTATAGTCTTATTAACAGGAACGTGGCTCACCTAAAAGGACAAAAGTGAGCTTCTGACTTGTAAAAGAAGTTTAATATCTTCCTGTTTGATAGAGGGCAACGATGCGGCGGAGGTATTTAGATTGCTTCTGCTGACCACTTCGTTTTGTCTGCCTATATAATGTAACTAAAAAGGGAAATAATGTGGGTCGAACTTCGTCTGTCTTTCAGGAGAATGATTTTGGGCATTTGCTACCGGCTACCATCGTGTAGCAGCACTATCTTAAGATAAAACTACATCATGATATAAATGTGATTACTCTATGGTTTCCGGATGTTTCTATTCTTTTCGTCACTTATTTCAACTACCCATCCATCGTGTGGTCAAACTCAGCCCTTTTTCGGCGGAATGCATTAACTTTATTCACATGTGTGGCAATAAAATATAATACAACTTATCACTGAACTAACCCGAATTATGACCGCGCAATCGAGCGTGTTAGGTGTAGCGTTAACCAACTCGCCAGACCTCGTCACTTCAGCTTATACCATCCCGGCTTAAGCGATCTTACTTTGCTTCATTTTGAACTACAGATTTTTGTTCCTACTCCCGATAAACAAACGAAACACATCAAGAAGATTAGCCAAGCTCATTTTGTGACGATTAATCACGAGTTATACCCTTTTCTGAATAAATTCTTATTCGGTTTTCTCAACACTGTGAACGTGGACTGGAATTTCTTTAAAGGAAAGATTGCTTCGCTTACTAACGTATTGGTACCGCTAAGAACCATGAGGACTAATAAGTAGCCACCATGCTTATGCAGCCGTTAAAAAGATTTCCTAACAAGAAAAAAACGTATCTTTCATTCTGTTAAGCGATCTGCTTTGCAGCATCGGTGGGAGGGTTGTTATAGTGCAGCGGCAGCATACAGAAAAGCCTCAAAAATACTAAAGACTCATTCTTTAACCACACTCTACGCTCGTTGCTGATGAATAACGTAAAACAATTTCGTGACTGAAGCCAACAGTCACCGAAACCAAGGAGAATCGGATATGTCTTTTTGCTTTTTTTCTGTTTGCGGTGCTGAATAATTGCAGATTATTAATGTAAATATTTCATCGTTTAAAGGTAACTGCTAAGAAAGAAAACTAAGAAACACCACATGCCGCCGATGGGAACCGACCATACCATCTCTGAATGTCGCGTCCGGTGCTCCGCTGTTTTTTCTTCTGCTTTCTTATCGATTATCTTTAAGTGACAACATAATCACATCAATAATCCACAATTCTTCAACAACGTCAATTGGAAAAAAATGGCCTTGCTTTTTTCTTCGGATGACTGTTGGCTTGCGTCATATATGTCGTAATGAAAAACCTCTTTCTATTCCCTTGTCTGTAAAACAATTGTGGAATGTTGTAAACAGGAATGACGCCTCTGCTCTCCTTAGATCTCAAGATGGTGCGGCTCTTCCTGCGGATGCATGTGCCTCTGCATTAAACTCCATATTGTCTTCATCCTTTTCGGTCGATGCAGCCGCTATCATGCCGCCTGATTATCCCACATTAGATTTCCCTTTGATGGGCCCAGAAATTTTGAACAAAGTAATAATTTTACGCGTAATTTGAAGGCTTAAGGTGCCTCGTCCTCTGGCACTGACAAAATAAATTAGGAATTTATATTAAACACCAAGATTCACTCTTGTATATTCCTGGCAAGTTTTTACCAGTCGGTTGATACAGGTTATGTAACCAATGTCTAGAAGGTTGGCAAAGTGATTCCTCTGCAGAAGACCGGCGATAAACACTCTCCTGACAACTATCATCCAATATCACTGAAATCATTCCGTGTAAGCTCATGAAACACATCATCTTCTCTCATCGCGCAATATGTTTAGAAGGTAATTCTTTCTACAGTGATATTAAAACATTGTTTCCAAAAAATATTTTCCTGTCAGAGTCAGTTTTTCTGTTTCACTCATGACCTTCATTACATTCTTGACGATGGGTGCTGAAAAACTACGTATCCTGGACTTTCCTAAATCTTCTTGATGAAGTGTCAGAGAATTACTTCTCATTAAACTGAGCAGATTGAACATAGAAGCTAACGTGCTTTCGTGGCTGAACCCTTTTCGTACTAACCGATCTTGGTCCATAGCGGCAAAAAATACTGACTCAGTTTTGCCCAGCTGATTCCAGTGTGCCTAAGGGTTCAATCTTGGGACCACTGCTTTGCCTAGTATACATTAAAGACTTGCCAGCAAACTTTAGTTGATTAATTTGTCTTTCCGTGGATTATTGTCGTCTATCAAAACATTAACCACGAATGTGACGTGTCTATTTTACAATCCGATATTAACGGCATTTCGGAATGGTTTCAGCGTTAGAATACGAAGTTCAACATTGACAAGCGTAAGCATATGCAAGTCTCTCGCATTAGAACAACTGTTCCTACCTACTA
Source organism: Amblyomma mixtum (assembly GCF_055824585.1). Classification (NCBI taxonomy): domain Eukaryota; kingdom Metazoa; phylum Arthropoda; class Arachnida; order Ixodida; family Ixodidae; genus Amblyomma; species Amblyomma mixtum. The sequence continues at coordinate 143,124,705 of NC_143012.1, read as the reverse complement.
CCTCAACAGTACTCCTCTTGAATCTCTCGCTTGCTACAAATATTAAGGTGTTCATGTAGCAAGTGTAGTGTGCCAACTGTGACAGGTTCCGCTACCGCCATGCGCCGACACTGCGCTGCGCCTGACGACGACGAAGTTGCTCCGCTCCCTTGGTGCTGGCTACGCCCGTCTAGGCTGCCAGATCCTGCACGGCGGTTCGGTCTCTTGAGGACGCCTAATGAACGCACCCCTACACAATTTAATTTAAGATGCTGGGTACGTCCCCTACCAACCTGGAACTCCGGAGCCTTACGCTGCCGCCTGTGTCAACCATGCCAGATCAGACTGCCCCAACACCGGCGGCCAGTTCAACCACCGTCATTTGTTCTGGCGCCATCCGGCAGCGTGACCCTGCCCTCTTCAGTGGGACTGCCGACCAAGATGTTGACGACTGGTTGTCATCGTATGAGCGAGTGAGCAGCTATAACAAGTGGGATGACACTATCAAGCTGAGTAACGTCATCTTTTAGCTCATGGACGTGGCGAACCTCTGGTTTCGAAACCATGAGGCGGACCTACCCACTTGGCCTGTATTTAAGAAGAGCTTTGCGGAAGTGTTCGGCCGCCCTGCGGTGCGCAAGCTCCGTGCCGAACAGCGCTTACGGGACCGCGCTCAACACACCGTCGAGACCTTCACAAGTTACATTGAGGACATCGTTGACCTCTGCAAACGTGTCAACGCCGCCATGCCAGAAGCCGACAAGATCCACCATATCCTCAAAGGCATCGCTGACGACGCATTTCAGATGCTCCTCGCGAAAAATCCCACCACCGTCAGTGAGGTTATTAAGCTTTGCCAGAGCTACGACGAGCTCCGCAAGCAGCGCGCTTCTACACGGTGTGCCGGTGTCTGCGACGAAGCGCTCTCCACACTGGCCCTGGGCGGTACTACTCCTGAGGACTCCCCTTTTCTCAACCAAATCAAAGCCTTCGTTCGGACAGAGGTCGCTCGCCAGCTGTCCCTCATATCCCATTTTCAAGACCCCGCCCGCCAAGTTCCTGACTCGACCCCGTCTTTGGCCCCTACCATTCGCCGTGTCGTGCAAGACCAAGTCGCTGATCTGCTACCGTCCAGCCCTGCGCCCGCGCCTGTGACAGCACCCCTGACGTATGCCCTAGCGGTGGCCAGGCCACGACATACGCCGGCACCTGATTGCTACCAGGCCGCCCCTTCTTTCCGTCCTCCGCCGCCGTCTGAGCCCCCGTCTCAAGCTGCGTTCTCAAGGGTTCGCCCACATCCTACCAATCCCTGGCGTACTGCAGACAACCGACCCATCTGTTACGCCTGTGGTCTGCCCGGCCATGTCGCGCGGCTTTGCCGCCAGCGCCCCTATCGTGTCTCGGCTTCTGAGCGCCGCGTCATTTCTGATCACGTGGACGACATGCTCCGTCGGGGTGTCATACAGCCCTCCCACAGTCCCTGGGCGTCTCCTGTTGTGTTGGTAAAAAAGAAAGATGGTTCCATCAGATTCTGTGTTGATTACCGCCGGCTCAACAACATCACACGCAAGGATGTCTATCCCCTGCCACGAATCGATGACGCCCTGGACTGCTTGCAGGGAGCTGAGTATTTCTCCTCGCTGGATTTGAGGTCAGGCTACTGGCAGGTGCCCATGGCTGACGCTTATCGCTCAAAAACTGCCTTCATAACACCTGACGGCTTATATGAGTTCAACGTCATGCCGTTTGGCCTTTGCAACGCCCCGGCAACTTTCGAACGCCTGATGGACACTATCCTTAGTGGACTCAAGTGGGAGAGTTGTCTTTGCTATCTCGATGACATCGTCGTCTTTTCTGCGGACTTTTCTTCTCATCTCATCCGCCTCGAGCGCGTTCTGACTTGTTTTACTGACGCTGGGCTCCAGATGAATTTGAAAAAGTGCCGCTTTGCTGCCCGACAACTGACCATTTTAGGACATGTAGTCTCTAAAGACGGCATTCTTCCGGACCCCACCAAACTTCGTGCCGTTGCCGAATTTCCGAAGCCCACCTCACTGAAGCAGCTCCGTAGCTTCGTTGGCCTTTGCTCTTACTTCCGTCGCTTCATCGTGAATTTCGCCACGATCATCGCTCCTCTGTCCCAGCTACTCGCAGGCAGCTCCAACCTCTCCGCTTGGACGCCTGCTTGCGATAACGCCTTCGACACCTTGCGCTGCCTTTTGGTTTCGCCTCCCATCCTGCGCCACTTTGACCCGACTGCGCCTACTGAGATCCACACTGACGCCAGCGGTATTGGACTGGGCGCCGTTCTCACTCAACGCAAACCTGGCTTCCGTGAATATGTGGTCGCCTACGCCAGTCGGACCTTGAGCAAAGCGGAGGCCAACTATTCTGTTACCGAACGAGAATGTTTGGCCATCATTTGGGCCATTGGAAAATTTCGTCCCTATGTCTACGGTCGCCCGTTCTGTATAGTAACCGACCACCATGCCCTGTGCTGGCTGGCCTCTCTCAAAGACCCGTCAGGTCGCCTAGCTCGCTGGGCTCTGCGATTGCAGGAGTATGACATTCATGTAATTTACCGCTCTGGCCTCAAGCATGTATACGCGGACGCTCTTTCCCGCTCGCCGCTACCTAGTGCTTCATCGCCTCTTCCTGTGTCTGCTTACGACTTGTCCTCGCTTGCCACTGCCGACATGTCCACCGAGCAGCGGAAAGACCCTTGGATCGCCACTCTTATTAACTTCCTTTCGAGTCCTACGACTGATAATTCGTCCCGTTCCCTCTTACGTCAAGCCCGTCACTTTTCTATTCGGGACGGTCTCTTCTATCGTCGCAATTACCTGTTCGACGGACGCAAATGGCTCCTAGTCATCCCCCGCCATCTACGCACCGACATTTGCGCCGCTTTCCATGCGGACCCCCAGTGTGCCCACGGCGGCGTGTTGAAAACCTATACGCGTCTGCGTCTCCGATTCTACTGGCGTGGCATGTACCGCTTTGTTCGCCACTTTGTGCGATCTTGCCCATCCTGTCAACGGCGTAAATGTCCGCCTCACACCTCGCCTGCTCCACTGCAGCCGTTACCCTGCCCTGCCCGCCCGTTTGACCGCGTTGGCATAGACCTTTACGGCCCCCTCCCTCCCACTCCGGCTGGTCACCGCTGGATTATCGTGGCCGTGGATCATCTCACACGTTATGCTGAAACGTCTCCATTACCATCTGCCTCCGCCCGAGACGTGGCTTCCTTTCTTCTAAAGAACCTGATTCTTCGCCATGGTGCTCCTCAAGAACTGCTCAGCGACCGTGGACGCGTATTCCTGTCTGACGCTCTTGAGGCCCTCCTCAAGGAATGCCGCATTATCCATCGAACGGCTTCGTCTTACCACCCTCAGACCAACGGCCTGACCGAGCGTTTCAACCGAGCCCTCAGTGACATGCTGTCCATGTACGTCGACGCCAACCACTCCAACTGGGACCAAGTTCTTCCCTTCGTCACCTACGCGTATAACACGGCGACACAAACCACCACTGGATTCTCTCCCTTCTTTCTTCTGTACGGTCGCGAGCCCCCCTGCACGATGGATACTCTTCTTCGCTACCGACCCGACATTTCCGAGTCGACGCCACTGTCAGACGCTGCCAGGTACGCCGAAGAATGCCGCCAGCTTGCTCGCTCGTTTACCACGCAGACCCAGTGGCAGCAAAAACATGACCGCGACACTTCCGCGGCCTCTACCTCCTACCCTGCCGACTCCCTTGTATGGCTCTGGGTGCCTCCCACAACTCCCGGCCTTTCGCGGAAACTGCTGCATCGGTATCATGGTCCCTACCGGGTTCTCAAGCAAACATCTCCGGTCAATTATATTGTTGAGCCTGTTGCACCCGCTGCGGACTTGCGTCGCCGTGGCCGCGAAACCGTTCACGTCGACCGACTGAAGCCGTACTACGACCCCTCTGTTCTTCCTTCCCCTTAAGACGCCAGGATGGCTCCTTTTCACCCGGGGGAAACTGTAGTGTGCCAACTGTGACAGGTTCCGCTACCGCCATGCGCCGACACTGCGCTGCGCCTGACGACGACGAAGTTATGCGCCGACACTACGCTGCGCCTGACGACGACGAAGTTGCCCCGCTCCCTTGGTGCTGGCTACGCCCGTCTAAGCTGCCAGATCCTGCACGGCGGTTCGGTCTCTTGAGGACGCCTAATAAACGCACCCCTACACAAGTAACTTCTCATGAAAACTGCATGCTCATCACGTAGTTAAGAATGCTAACCATCCGCTTGGTTACCTTAGAAGAACCTTTGACGTTGCCCTAGAGCACTAAAGCTTTCCCTTTACAAAGCATTGGGTCGTCTAAAACTGGAATATGATGCTTCTGTCTGGGACCCAGGCGCCGTTTCACTGATCACTGAACGGGAAAGTGTGCTGAATAGCGCATATTACTTAAATATAATGTCTATCACCGCACTTCTAGCGTGACTGCAATGAAAGCCTCACTGTCGTTGTATCTTCTAACGGAACGCTGAAAAGTATTTCGGCTATGTTTATGTCGCAAGATTTTTCACTAGAATATATATCTCGTAAACAAATCTCTGATACAACCATCCTACGCTTCATAAAGCATTGATCATGGTCACAAGATAGGAATCGCGTCATGTCGCACCGAATATTGCCATCACTTCTTCAATCTCACCACTTATAACAGTTAGAAGCTCCTTCCTCGTGCAAACGCTGAAATTTCGGATGTCATTGCTTTTCGTGCAGCTGTGACAAATTTTTTCTACGCCAAACTTTAACAATCTATATTTACTCTCGTTTTTTCCGGTTTTTCTTTCTTTTTTTTTGCAACACATAGACTGCTTTGTTCTGTTCCCGCTGAATTTGTAGCTTCTTATCTAGTTCAAGTCCTGAATATTGTTATTGTAGTGTTATTGTACTGTATAATGACAATTTAGTTTTGTTTTTTGCTGCTTTGCCTCGTGTTTGATTCCCCCACTCCCCATGTAATGCCCGTGGGTAATGAGGATAAATAAATAAATAAATAAATATTGGCTGGGTCTTTTCTAAAGACAAGCCGTGTAAAAAAAACAGAATATTTTAAAAGTACGTTTACTCCACAGCATTGAGGTGAGGTTGATGAAAAGCTTTGTCTTGGCATAATTCCGCGCTTTCCCTGCAGTGACCGAACCGCCGGCTCATATCAGCGACCCGGCACCTAGCTCCTGTTGATCGCGAACTGCCGCTCATCGCTCATCTCGCAACTAAGGCACACACTGATCGCTGAACTGTCTAGTTCATACATCATAGGGTAGGAGATACTCCCAGGTCGCGGCCAAGAACCCCGTTATCATCCAATAAAAAGAACAAAAGAAGCAGATTTGAAGAATCCAGACCAAGTCTCATAATCATCCCATATGAACACGTTAATGTGCTTTGTTTGAAGCGGTGATCGACGTCTGGCTTACAACACTGCAGGACCTTAAAGGGCAGAATTTGGCCTAGAATCACACAACGAGGCCGGGCAATATATCACATGCGAGAACGAGTAAATATTGCTTTCAAATATGAAAGCGTTATATTGTTTAAAAAAAAATAACAGCTCAGCGCTCAGCGCATGACGTTATTGTATGCAGAACGCCTTCACCCTTAGGAAAATGGTTGCTTTATTTACAATTTTAATAACTTCCTGTTTATTATAATGTTGTGGCAGCTTTTATATTGTATCACTGTATTTGTTAAGACAAAGGTGGTACAGAGTTACTTCTTTTTGTATTCTCCACGAAATTCTGTAGTCGTGGGTTCGGGTCCCATCGGTGGCCTGTGGTTGTTATTTCTTCTGCTTTCCTATTCAGTTATTCTTAAGCGATAAATTAATTACACTGTTAATCCCACGTGGACGAAGAACACATTTTTTTTTTTTTAAAGAAAGAGTCCCCTATGTTCGTAGCTTTCGGTCACTGTTGGCTTCCTTCAACTTTCTGATAACGAGGCCCTCTTTTCTATTGCCTTGTCTGCTCAACAGCTTCACGAACGCCTCGGTTCTGGCAACCTCGATGCCAGATATACCATAAAAGGGTTCTCGCACACCTTCCGCCCCGCTGTTCGAACACGTTACACGTAACACTCGCCGTAATATAGGACGTTATACGTTCGCCCATTTGGACGAGAGTGGCGGCTGGTGTAATCTCTCAAGGTTAGGTCACACGAAACATAAATATACACCCGAAAGCTGCTTTTGGAAAGCCGTCGCCATTACTGAATTCGTAGAGAACCTGGCGCTAAATTCGGAGGTTGTGTGTTCGGATCACACCGGTGGCATGTGGTTATTTTTCAGAGATAATATAATTACATTATTCATCTTCCGTTGGTCAACTCCATAAATTAAAAGCAGGTACATTTCCATATGCTCCTTGGTTTTTATGCCTCTTGGCTTCCTTCATCCTTCGCAATAGAAAGTTACCTACTCTAAAATAGGTCTCACATTCTATGCACATTTCTTACTGCAAAGGTACTTCTTTTGTATATCCTCTTCTCAGTACAAGTTTATTAGAAAACTTTGAAACATTTGAAGAGCACTCTTAAGCAGTGACCACGTATGTAGCCTTTAACACTGTCCGCTTCCGCAGTTTTAGCGCATGCGTATTTTGGTCCGGGTAAGGACATACCGTCTGCGTTATTATTCATGCGTCCTAAATGTGCTTTTTCGACCGGACAACGCGGTTATATTTCAAGCTAATGCTCACATTACCAGGCCTGGTAGTAATTTTTAAACGACTGCAAACAAAATAAGTTAAAGCAGTGGAGTTGCTGGAGAAGTTTTGCATGAATATGACGTCGAAGGTCGACTGCTAGGCTTCTCTTATTTTAGAAAAAAAAGCAGCGTTTTGATGTCCGCGAGCATAATTTCCTCTTCACCTCATACGCTCCGGCCTCGTTCAGTTGCGCCGGTCCAGGACAATGAGTGGGCTAGTCGGTTCTGAGGCATCATGAAGCGAAAGCGCGATTCGAGAGAGGAAATGTAGCTGGAGGTACCCAGTTTTCTTCTGCTGCTTCGTCCTTTTGTGCGTGTCTCGGATCGGCTGTTCACTTCGTGATAACCATATCAAATTGTGTTCTTGACGTCCTGTAACATTCGAAGCCAGACGCCACTATGCACATTTGCTCGATCCATATATCTGCGTTCTGAAACTCGGTCTTTATTCTTCATGCCTGTTTTCATTTGTTCGTTCGAGTGGGTGATATAGGTATTTCCCCGAGCAACCCGAGAATATCTCCGACCACGAGAATGACGACCTAGGCAGCTGAGCGGTTGGTAGCTGCGTTCACTGCGAGCGACACGCGATAAGCGCTAGATAATCACCGTCATCCCAAGCTCTGTGCCGGGCCGCTGATATAAGCTGTTGGTGAGTTAGTTAGTTATAATGATTTTAATGGCGCAAAAGCAACTGAGGCTATGATGCGCCAAACACAAAGTTAGAGTTTTTGTTAAAGGTGCAGCTTTTTATACTTAGAGTTTGTTTAAAATGCTGGCTTCCTTGAGAAACCTAAAAATACATGAGATTTCAACCAGTGCTCGATCACCTAAAAGAAACATGGGGTGTAATGGAATGCTTTCCCTGTAAAATGTTGTAAAATATTTCTTTCTAAGTTCTTCTAGGTCAGAATCGTCTTTTCTTGGGCTGGTTGGTTTTTCATGGTGTAGGTGTTTGCAGCGCACACGAAACACGGACGGACAGAAAAGGGAAGGAAACACAGCGCTGACTTTCAACTGAGCTTAATTGGAAAAATAAGTGACTTTTATACAAAAAGTTTTAACATGTGACTCAGAAGATGTCAAAACGTCCTACTACATGTGCCATCTAAAATCACTGATACTCTAGATAAAAACCCTGAAAAAACATGAATGGAAAACACTGAAAGACACGTGCCGCTTAAACCAACTAAAGGGTGTCATGATCAACAACGGTGAAGGAACAACAATCAAAAAAACTAACAAAAAAACTATGATACCGAAATGCAAAAGCAGGGTGAAGCTGTATATGGGCTCCCGTTGTCACAAAAAGTAAAAGAAAAAAGAAAATAAATTGACAAAAAACAGAAACGGTATAAAAACACATTAACTAAAACAGCATAAAACCCATTGTTTAAAGAGTGCTGAAATTTACGGGTGTGCGCCTGCGGCCTGCAAGGATCCAAGTTCTTTATCCAGGAGCACTAAGGACAAAGCGCTGACGCACATGTACCCTTTCTGTTGGATGGCTTTTGCCTCGATTATCTCCCTCGTGGTCTGATCGCTGCTTCTACCTAAAATCGTAGTGTCCTGGAACCGTGGTATGCACTTATTGCATTCGCTGCAGTGCACAGCGAGATTTCCTTCTCGTATGTTTCTCTTGCGCAGATTGTCATAATTATTGTTGTGTTCTCGGAGTCGGTCGTTAAGGCATCGGCCCGTTTGTCCTATATAGACTTTCCCGCAGCTTAGCGGAATCTGATATACCACACCTTTGGTACAAGGTTCAAACGGAGACCGGTGTTTTTTGGAGCACTGCACACGTGGTGTACCACATGTCTGAGTAAGCTTGCAAAGCTTTAACAGCTTTTCCGGGGCTGAAAACAATACTCTCAACTTCACTTTTTTGCCTATTCGTTTCAAATTGTGGGAGATGCTGTGCAAATAGGGTACTACAACCAGGTTTCGTTTTTGTTGACTCTCAGCCGAAGCTTTCACACTTCCCTTGCTTTTACTCTTAACTTCCCTGTAGATTCGTTCAGCCACCGAGATGATGATCTGCTCCGGATAACCACTTTCTTTCAACCTTGCAGTCTGTTGATAAAAACTGCGCTCCATGGTATGTGGACAGGATTTTTGCAAAGCATTTGTCAAACACAGGTTAATAATGGAACGTTTTACTAGTTTATAATGTGCCGAGTTTAACGGGAGGACACTTTTTTTGCCTCGTGGGTCGTATGTCCAGCAGATATGATCTCTCGTACACGTGATACTTAAATCTAGGAACCGGATTGTGTCGTTAGTCGGCAGCTCATGCGTTAACTCGAGTGGTTTGAACAATCTCTGAAAGACTAACAATGCTTGAGTTACATCTGACTGGAAAGAATCATTGCTATCATCAAAACATTAAATAATCATCTACATATCTAAACACTTTTACGGCGTTGAACTCTGCCAAGTGGCACATCAACATGTTGTCAAGATGGCCTAAAAAAATGTCACTGAGGATGGGCGCCAAGCAGGAACATATGCATACACCTTGTTTTTGCAAATATATTTCGTTATCCCAAGTTACGTAAGTGGATCCAAGGTAGAAAGTAAGCATTTCTAAAAACGACTTGACACTCATCCCATGGCTGCATTCTGGAAAGCTATAGAGCCAAATTTGTCGATCCTATTTTCAAGGTATGAAAGTAACTCCTTCTGCGGAAGAGAGTAATACAAGTCCTTAATATCTATAGAACATGCTTGCATGTTCTTGTGATTCTTGCCTTCCAGAAACTCTATGACATCTACCGAGCTCTTAATCTGGAAAGGATCATCAAAAGGGATGGTCTTCAGCTTAATAAGAACGGTAAACTGGGCTAGTTGGTAGGAATTCATACTGAAAACTGCGCAAAAAACGAAGACACAGAACGAGAAGGCACGACGATTACTCTGAAAGGGCAACCGAGCTTGTGCGTCTTAGCGGAAAACATGAAATGAAGGCTATTGATTTCGGAGCTGTCAATACTTTGGCCTAAACGGGTCAGGTTCAGCCTCTCACTCAATTTTTTGGCTGTTTGTTTCAATTTTGTTAAGCGTACCTTAGAATCTTCACGGAACACTCCTCTGATGGCGTCAAGGGCTTTCAGTCCGAACATTTCCCTGGAGCACACAACAAGGCCACCTTCCTTATCCTCCGGAAGAACACGCAGTTGGTTCTCGCATAAGACTGCACACGTGGTACACCACGTGTGCAGTGCTCCAAAAAGAACCGGTCTCCGTTTGTACCTTGTACCAAATGTGTGGTGTATCAGATTCCGCTAAGCTGCGGGAAAGTCTATATAGGACAAACGGGCCGATGCCTTAACGACCGACTCCGAGAACACAACAATAATTATGACAATCTGCGCAAGAGAAACATACGAGAAGGAAATCTCGCTGAGCACTGCAGCGAATGCAATAAGTGCATACCACGGTTCTAGGACACTACGATTTTAGGTAGAAGCAGCGATCAGACCACGAGGGAGATAATCGAGGCAAAAGCCATCCAACAGAAAGGGTACATGTGCGTCAGCGCTGTGTCCTTAGTGCTCCTGGATAAAGAACTTGGATTCTTGCAGGCCGCAGGCGCACACCCCTAAATTTCTACACTCTTTAAACAATGGGTTTTATGCTGTTTTAGTTAATGTGTTTTTATACCGTTTCTGTTTTTTTTGTCAATTTATTTTCTTTTTTCTTTTACTTTTTGTGACAACGGGAGCCCATATACAGCTTCACCCTGCTTTTGCATTTTGGTATCATAGTTTGTTTGTTAGGTTTTTCGATTGCTGTTCCTTCACCGTTGTTGATCATGACACCCTTTAGTTGGTTTAAGCGGCACGTGTCTTTCAGTGTTTTCCATTCATGTTTTTTCAGGGTTTTTATCTAGAGTATCAGTGATTTTAGATGGCACATGTGTAGGACGTTTTGACATCTTCTGAGTCACATGTTAAAACTTTTTGTATAAAAGTCACTTATTTTTACAATAAAGCTCAGTTGAAAGTCAGCGCTGTGTTTCCTTCCCTTTTCTGTCTGTCCGTGTTTCGTGTGCGCTGCAAACACCTACAGCATAGTTCTTCTAGTTTGATACATGAAATTAAAATGTGGTTCACTGTGAGTTCCGCACCACACATTTCACAAAGAGGTTTGTTTTGTTTGGTTAGCAGAAAGTTGGGTGTGAGGTGGGTGTGTCCAATGCGGAGCCGACATAAAATAACTTCGGTAAAACGTTCTTGATGCCTACAGGATTGCCATTCCCCTAAAACGGGCTTAACAAAATTTAATTTGTTGTTTACGGGCTGTTCCCGTGCTGTCTGCCACTTATTTCTTAGTTTACTGTGTATAAACTTTAAGCAATCCCTGTGCGGTATACTCACTTGTTTTATTTGACCATTCCGGGCTTGTGCAGCGGATACATGTGCTTTCTCATTGCCCACAATTCCAACATGGCTAGGAACCCAGCAGAATTTAATGTTATGCTTTTGTTTTGTGTTTTTAGCTATGTTATGTACGATGTTTCCTATTATGGGTTCAGCAGCATTCCTGGATTGCAGCGCTTTTAGTATACTGAGTGAATCGGTGTAAATGATGCTATTTTTGATGTTCTCTATTACTATTTTTTCTACAGCTACAAAGACGGCATAACACTCAGCAGTAAAAACAGATGCGCATTCTGGTAGTCGCATTGTGTGTTTAGTATTTTCTTGGATTACTGCACTTCCAACGTGACTTTCTGTTTTCGAGCCATCGCTATAAAATTCAATGTAAGTGTCATACTTTTCTTGCAGTGCAAAGAATTCCTGTAATATGTACTCGTTTGGCGTTTGCTTTTTGTCGAAATGTGTCATTGTGAAGTCACATACTGAAGGCAGACTGAACCATGGTGGCAAATATTCATTACTTTGTGCAATATTCGGTAGGGCATCTAGTACTGTTAGCTCTTCGCATTTATCTTCAAAGCGCAGTAGTAATGTCCTCATAGAATGTGGCTTGTTGATGAATAGTCTTTTAGATGGGCACTTCGTGACAACTGGATAGCAGAGATGTTTCGGAAGAGAACGGATTTTTGAAACATATGTGCATATAAGTGCGATTATTTGATCCTCAAGAGCTGGCTCATTAGTTTCAACGTATAGGCTGGCTACTGGTGATGTTCTGTATGCCCCAGATGATAGGCGCAAACCAAGAATATGAATGGGGTCTAATCTTTTTAAGTAGGATGATCTTGCCGAACCATATACTATGCACCCATAGTCCAGCTTGGAGCCCACCAGAGAGCGATATATTTGTAAAAGGCTTGCTCTATCGGACTGCCACTGTTTCTGTGAGAGCACTTTTAAAATATTGAGGGCTTGAGAAGCTTTCTATTTAAGGTTGTTAATGTGTGGTATAAATGTGAGCTTCTTGTCGAAAGTTACGCCTAAAAATTTGTGTTCTTGTTTAATTGGTAGCGCAGTATGATTGAGGTATATATTGGGTCGACCTGCAGGCATCGTCGCAATGAAAAAAGAACAGCTACTGTTTTTGAGGGGAAAATTTAAATCCATTTCTGTCTGCCCAAGCACCTAGTTTATTTAGTGTGATTTGTATTCGCCTCTCACAGATTGATATGCTGGAGCACGTGCATGCTATTTGTAGGTCATCTACATAAACTGAATCCATTATGGATTTGGGTATTTCTTTAGCTAAGGAATTCATTTTTATTATGAAGAGTGTCGTGCTTGGAATACACCCCTGGGGTACGCCGTTCCCTTGGGTGAAAGTCACGGAGAGAGTTGCTCCTAGGCGGACTCGGAATGTGCGGTTAGCCAGGAAGTCTTTCAAGCAGTTCAACATCCTGCCGCGGATACCTAGCCCTGCTAGGTCACGGAGGATGCCGAACTTCCACGTGGTATCTTAGGCCTTCTCCAGGTCGAAGAAGACCTCAATACAGTGCTGCTTGTGAATGAACGCCTCCCGGATCGTGTTCTCTAGGCGGACAAGGTGATCTGTGGTCTACCATTTTTTCTTAAACCCACATTGATGTACGTCTAATAGTTGCCGAGATTCAAGTACGAAGGTGAGTCTAATGTTTATTACGCTTTCGAAAGATTTAGCAATGCAGTTGGTGAGGGCTATTGGTCTGTAACTACTAGGACTTGTTGGTGGTTTTCCGGGTTTGAGAAAAGGTATTATGACTGCTTTTTTCCACTTGTCAGGTATATTTCCAGTTATCCAGATTTTATTAAAGAATTTTAACAGTGCCTCTACAGCAGCCTCGGAGAGATAGGCAAGCATAGCGTAATGCACGCTGTCTGGTCCCGGTGCTGTCTTTTTTCCAGAAGATACCTTATTTAATTCTTGCAGTGTGAGAGGCTGGTTGTAATCCTCATGTATACCTGCTCCGGATGGGAATTTTTGTTTTTCAGCTATTGCTTTGTGTTTCTGAAATGTGTTTGTATAGTTGGATGAGCTTGAGATCTCAGCAAAATGCTCGCCCAATATGTTGGCCTGTTCTTCTAACGATGTTTGTGTCCCGGGTGCTGTCAAGAGAGGAAGTGTGAAAGGGGTATGGTCACCAGTAAATTTACGAACTTTTTCCCACATTTTCTTTGATGTTATTGAACTGTTTATTGAGGAGACATATTTCTGCCAAGAGGTTTTCTCTGCATTTTTTCGCACATACCGCGCTCTGGCTTTTGCCTTCTTAAAGGTAAGTAAGTTCTCTGCAGTGGGATATTGACGCAGAGCGCTCCAGGCTTTGTTTTGTTGTTTTTTTGCTAATGTGCATTCTTGTGTCCACCACACTTTATGTTTCTTTTGTGTGAGTCCTGTTTTTGGTATAGCGAGTGTTGCGGCCGATATTATGCATTCAGTAAACTTCTCATTAATTTCATCTGTGCGGAGGTGGTCACAAAATTCCTTTTCCAGAGTGGCACTTTTTGTAAAAAGTGACCAGTCGGCGAGGTGAATTTACCAGCACCGTGGCCTTGTGGGGATGATTGGAGTGGATGATGAGAGCCTGATGACCGTAGGTAAGTGATCGCTGCCCATGGGGTCATTTAAAACATCCCATTTAAAATCGTTAAAAAGTAATGGTGATGCGAAAGCTAAATCGAGAAAGCTCATTTTTGCTGAGATTGGGCAGCAATATGTGGCTTTTCCCGTATTTAAAAGACAGAAATTATTCGAAAGTATAAAATCTTCATTTTTTTGGCCTCTAGAGTGACAGCGTTTGCTTCCCCAAAACGGAGAGTGAGCGTTACAATCGCCAACTACGAGAAATGGCTCCGGCAGTTCATCGATCAGGCCTTCTAGATCTTGGCATGTTAATGTGATGTGTGGGGGAAGATATACAGAACATATTGTTATGGTTTTGTAGCTGATGACGCTAACCGCAACTGCCTCAAGTTTTGTTTTCAGTTTGATTTCTTGAGCCGGGACGCCGCTTTGAATGACAATTGCGACGCCTCCCGAGAGTCTATTTGCATGCTCGCGATCACTCCTAAAAGTTTTATAATGTTTTAAGATATTTGAATGTTGTGGACCAAGATTGGTCTCTTGAAGAAATAAAGCTAGAGGCATCTCTGACTCTAGAATATGTGTTATATCACTGTAGTTCCTCGACATTCCTCTACAGTTCCATTGAACCACGAATGTTATGTTTGTGTTTTTAGGTGGGAATGGAACGGAAGGAATTTACTGTTCTGGGCCCGTTACCGGGGTTCTTTCTTTTCTTCGCTCGAGAGAGCCGGTCCGCCGCTGCAAAGCGGGCGGTGTGGGAGTTGTATCCATCACCTCACTAGAGGTGCTGGAGGACCGCGAAGCCGCGCATGTGTTGGTGTCGGGCCTCCCCCGGCGGGGGGAAGTCCTGCGGGGTGCCGACTCGTGGACCGGTACTCCCTGCTTTGGAGATGGCAGGGCAGCCTTCGCTGTCCCTGCCTGGGGCGCGGATGGCCCTGCCACAGCCTCCGTAAAGGTGGCCTGGGCAGATGCCGGAGTGCTGCGTGGTGCACCGCCCCTGCGCACGACGTCAGCAAAGCTTGTTTTTGTGGAGAACGAGAAGGTGTTCTCCGCGTGATAGAGTTGTCTTGCTTCCTTGAAAGTGATGCTTTGTTTTGTTTTCATTGTTATGATTTCTTTCTCAGCCTTCCAAGAAGGACATGACCTAGAATATGCAGGATGATCACCTTCGCAGTTGCGCAGTGAACTGCTTCTCCTTCACAGTTCTCAGAAGCATGTTTTTTTGAGGCTCATTTAGCTCAAGTTTTGTGGCCACTGCAGCACTGTGACCCATGTCCTTACCTTTGACAGTTGAAGCACCTTCGTGGATTCGGTATGTAATGACGTACATTTATTTTCAAGTAACCTGCTTCGATGGTCTCTGGAAGTGTGCTGGAGTTGAATGTCAGAACAATATGTTTCGTCGGGCTTTCCCTGTCTTTCCTTATTTTAATACGATGCACGTTTGTAACATTCTCGTCACTGAGACCCTCAAGGATTTCTTCCTCAGTGAGGCAGACAAAGTCTGCTTCGGAAATGACAACACGGACACTGTTCAAGGAACGGTATGGAGTTATTGAGACTGGGGTTTCCCCGACTGACAATACGGTGGAGAGCTTGGAAAGTTGCCCATTGTCTTTAAGCTCCAGAAGGAGGTCGCCACTAGGCATTTTTTTTAGCTTGTAACCTATGCCCAAGGCATCGGTCAGGCTTTTTGCTACCAAGAATGGAGATATCGTTCGGGAAGGTTTATCTGTCTCTTCGCTGTGGAGCACATGAATTTGGTGAAATTTTATTTAGATTTCTCGATGTACTGAGGTGTCAAATCGGTCCGCCCTCTTTTGAGAGGGCGATCTGGTTTGGAAAGGGGGGGGGGGAGCCATAAAAAAATTTAGTTTTTCGATCATGGTGCCAGCCACCCACCAAGGAGTCCAACAAGGGGACGCGACAGGAACTTGAAAGCAAGTCCTGTCCACGCCAGCTGTACACCGCAACTATAACGCAATATGACTCAACTCAGCGTAGTTGGTCACACAAGGTTAACCCTTGCCGCCAGGAAAAAAGAAAAAAAAAAGAAGAGAGGACGATACAGGAAAGTTTAGAGGAAGAAAATAGGAAAGTGAAAGATGGAGGGGAGGACAGTAAAAGGCGACTGCCGATTTCCCCCGGTCGGGTCAGGCCGGAGGTGCCGTCTACAGGAAGCTGGGGCCAAAGTGGTGTGTTGCCTCCGCCGAGGGGCCTTAAAGGTTCAAACGCTCAGCATCGGCTCAACCACCAGGATCCCCTTTTCCCCGGACGCGGCAATGCCACGCATGGCTAAGCGCGGATGCTCGGGTCCGTGGTGACGCATTGCTCACCATCATCCCCCTGCGGGGATGTCCCTGCGGATGCTCGGGTTAACCCCGTGGTGTCGCCACTCACCAACGTCTGCTTGCTGCAGACGCCCGCCTGCGGGGAAGGCTGTTGTTGAGTTCGTGCGGCCGGCAGTTTGCTGGGGCTTTTCACTAGCTTTACCGCACTGTCATAGGGTTAGCATGATTTAGAGATATTCGAAATTTTTGTCACCCGCAAAGCGCGGAAATAAAAGTTCACCCAATATACTGCAGAGGACGGCCGCGCCTGAACAGTAGAAAGGTTGACAACCGTGGTTGCATATTGAACACAGCTTCCCACCTAACCTTCCGTTCTTCCAGGGTTCTCCAGTCTCACCGACGGAAGCTGCTTTGAACTACGGCGAAAATGGCGCTTGCGGCCGTGATGTTCGTCCTGGCTACGTCGTAGCTGTGAGGCCGTCCATCATTGTGGACTCTGCGCAGTGGATTCTACGCATCGCTGTTTAGAGTGCCACCTGAGCGCTCAAGCGAACTTGAAGGGCCCACTGCACACGCCACCGACATCTCGGCAGTGGTGACTGCAGATTGAACACAGCGTTACGCACCACCTTCCTATCTTCTAGGTTGGCTTAATTTCTTTTCCGGACGGTTTTTACTAAATTGTAGGCCATAGTTTTTGTCCTTCACTCCTGCTGCGAGTGCGTGTCACTGCTGCTTGACGTGTGTATTAATATTACTCCTTATGTAAACAAGCAAACTGTCTAGATAACAGAAGATCTGCGGTCATACATAAGAGTGCACGGGGGACTGTTGCGCGGGATCATCGTGCTGATATACATTGATTGCATATCATTCCGGTGAGTCACAGTATCTAGTACGTGAAGTCTAGGAAAACAACACAGTCAGTAGCAGTAAAGACGCCTTGGAAAGGAAAAACAGGCCACTGTGGATCCAGCTTCACGCGATTCACAAGCTCTGAGCTGTATTCTTGCTATAGTAATAATAAAATAAAGGAGTTGACGACAAACACTGCATTAATATAGCCGATATTGCCGGCTATATTAATGCATATAGCCGGAGTGGCTGCCACTCCTGACGACGTAGAAAGTTGGCACTGAGTGCCAGGTAGCAACAAGCTTAGCAGCATGCACTACTAGATACGGTGAAAAGTTTCGGGCGAAAATTTTGCTCTTGCCGCCCGTTAAGCTCCCCACTGTTCGCAGATAAGGTTTATGGTTGATGGGGTTTAACGTCCCGAAGCGACTAAGGCTATGTGTTCACAGATAAACATTGTGTCCTTTTCTCTAGCGTAGTTTTTTTCGCGGATTTTGCCAATTCCAATGGCTAGAAGTGCGTCTGGACCCCGATCGTCTAAATAAATACTAAAAATTAAGATGACTCTGATGCTTTATTACAAAAACGTACTGAGCTGTTGAAACTAGTCATTCAGAACAAAAGTCCTGACGCATTGAGAACATTTTGAGTTATAAACTGTGTCAACAAACAGCTCCCAACAGCAAAAATGATTATGCAAACCTTCTCACTTAACAGAAGGATGCTAAGAATGCGGAGGAAATTTATGCAGGCTGTGTGGATGTGGAGTGTATTAGGAAATATGCAGCAATGGCACACGACGCCATCTTCACTGCTTCTATAAAGATTTTGTTCCTTTCATGACTCACACTCTCATGGCAACGTTTTTTAGGGCGTATTTTTTGTTGCCTCAATACAAACTCCTTCGCTACATTGCCATACTTTCACGCACTTCTTTCAGGTTCTCGTGACCTGTAAATCTTGCTGTGTTTCCGCCTTTTAACTGTTTTTCTGCCCTTTGTTCTCGAATGGGCCTCGAAATCTTCACAAAACATTCATAACTTGCTTACTTCCAAAATTTTCCACTCCAGTAATCACCATAATGTGATGCCGAAACCCAATAGCGTTCATCCGTGTTTTTTTGCGTGTTCCTTCTCTGTGTGTGTGTGTGTTTCTTCGCTGCAATATGATTCAAGAATGTTACCAACTTGCCCAAAAACGTGTTTTACCCAATAGCGCATGTACGAAAAAAAATTTTAGATATTCCTTGTCAGGATAATAGCACTCCCCGGTGAAAAGGCACCATCCTGGCGGTCGAAGGGCAAGAGATGGTAGCGAAGTCGCTTTCGGGTTTCAGGCAATTAGAGTGCAAAATTTCAGAGTAGTGCCAACGGTGATCACTCGAAGGCGTAGAGGCTCGGGGAAATAAATCACTGGGTATGTTTGCTTATCAATCAATGAATGAATGAATCAATCAATCAATCAATCAATTTCTTTTCAGTTAAGGACCCATTTTCAGGGGCATTACATAAGGGGTGGGTACAACGTTTGGTGAGGCAAAGTAATAATGCGTTATGATGATGACAAATAGCTGTATGCTCTGTGCGCGAAGTTCGCGGAACAGGTTATTGTTGCAATGTGAGCGGGAAGGCCACTCCAGTCGGTGGCAGTGCGAGAAAAAAGTGAAGCTGCGAAGGTGACGGTGCGTGCACGTGGACGGCTGATCTGCAGTTGATGGAGAGAGCGGTGAGATATGCGTGCCAGAGGGACCATGTAGGGTGCAGTTCGTAGATGGCTGTAAAATAACTTGTGAAATTATAAAAGACTGGCTGTGCGGCGGCGCAGCTCGACTGGCTGTATGTATGCCTGAAAGCGATTTCAGATACGTAACACTCGTGCTTTTATGGTATATAGAATGAATAAATCTGACGGCGCGGCAATCAATTTTATTTCCTTGTTAGGGGCCCTGGAATTTGCTCAGAGGTTTGTTAGCCTGACCTCAGCTATAGGAGAGCACGCGAAGCCAAACCAAGGAGTCAGGGCGATAAGAAGGCGGCAGAAGGTGGGAATCCCTCTGTAACAGGCTGGACGGCAACATCAGCTTGCCCCAGACCTGCAACCTATTCCGCCATCTCATTCAATCGACTCAGTTCAAGACACACAAGCAACACAACCTCATGAAGCTCGTACACACATCCGAGGAGTCCCCGCTGGAACTCCTCCAGGAGCTTCGTGATCGCTACTTCTCTGCATATTCCTCCGCAGACCACCCTGAGTACACAGGTTCACCCAACGACCTCCTCGACCGACCGATCACCGAGGCGGAAGTCAGGGCAGACCTCTAGCGCCTCAACACGTCTTCAGCTCCTGGCCCCGACGGAGTGCACAACAAGACACTCCGCAACCTTGATTCCCCCACCGTCAAAGCCCTAACCGACTACTTCAATGAATGCTGGATGCGCGGCGCCCTACCACCTCAGTGAAAAGACGGCAAAATAGTCTTTATTCCCGAATCAGGCAAATCTCTTCTCCCCGCTAACCTTCGTCCTAATCTCCCTTACGTCGTGTGTAGAAAACTCATGGAGCACGCTCTGATGAACAACCTCGTGCCTTCGTGCATGTTTGGTTTCCGCCCGGACTTCTTCACCCAGGACGTCTTTCTACAAATCAAACACCTCATCTTTGACTCCCCCGCTGGCGACACCAAGGCTATCCACAGTGTCGACGTGACAAAAGCCTTCGACAACGTTACCCATGCAGCCGTCTAAGAAGGCCTCCAAGCCTTAGGCGTAGGCCCGTGGATGTACAATCACGTCCGCGACTTTCTCTCCGAACGCACAGCCACACTCACATTGGGCGACTACCACTCTCCGGTGTCTCATTGGGAGCACGAGGACCACCTCAGGGTGCTGTGCTGTCTCCTATCCTCTTCAACATAGGACTTCTCCAGTTCCCCCACCAGTTCGTCCAAGTTCGCGACATACATTTCAGCTTCTATGCGGACGACATCACTGTATGGCCAATCGAGGCAGTGATGCCGAAAATGCAACCTACAGTCGGCCCTCAATATCATTGACTTGTACGTTCGCGCGCGCTGCCTAGCCTGCTCCCCTTCTACATCACAGCTCTTCCTTTACGGCCTCCGGCCGCACGACCCCACCAACCCTCCCATCTCACTTACCCTAGGAAACAAACCAATTTTCCTGGTCTCAAAAATTCGCATCCTGACCCTCGTACTTCACTCCCGCGGCGAGCATGGCGACACCATCCAAGCTCTCCAGAGCGAAACCCAGCAAGTCAACCGTCTAATCCGGAGCGTAGCCACTGGCGCGCAGGTCTGCGAGAGCGGAACACTCTCCGCCTCATCCAAGCCTACATTCCCGTACGCATTCCCCTACCTCCCCATTAAAGCAGAAGGAGTGGGACCGCATCAACGTGCTCTACAGCAGCTGCACGAAGGTCGCTCACCGCCTACCTCTACTTCTCGGCTCCTCAACCTGAGTGCCCACAACCCGTTTGAGGAGCTGGCAGAAACCACCCTACCAGCACAGCTGACTCACCTGTCGCTTACCGTGGCAGACCGCCCTCCACTTTGTCAGCTAGGCATCGCCCCAATCACCAACCCTACCGAGGGGTCCCCCTACCTTCCGACATACGCTCCCATGTGACCCTCCTTCCAATCCCCAAGAACATGCACCCCGAGCACAACGCAGAACGCAGGGCAGCCCGCGCCAAAGCCCTGTACAAGCTGTACAGCGATAGTTCTGAGGAAGCCTACGAGGACATGGACCCCCGCACACGCAGGCCTCCCGGGTAACTAGGAGGTCCGCTCCCTAGACCGAGGTCTCATTTTCCAGGCTGGAGTTGGACCCCTCCGCCATCCCAGGAGCGTCTGTTTAGCTTCAGAGATATCCTTGCCCACTACCGAGATACACGGCTCGCTTACGCAACGCCGGCTCCCTAACCCTAACCCAGGCCTCCCACTGGCGCCTACTCCGGACCAGTACTGCTCCCTACTCTATTCTTCTTCATGCCCGCTACCCCGATCAGTTCCTCTCCTCCTGTAAGCTCTGCGGGAAACCGGCAGATATTATTCACATCCTCCTCACATGTCTTACCTTCCTACACCCTCTTTCCCCAACCACGGCGAAGTCTTACTGGGAGACTCTCCTGGCCAGCCCAGCTCCGCTGCTGCTGACCAGCGCCGGATAATTACCGACGCCTTGAAGCGAATAGCCCTCCAAGAGCTGCCCTTTGCCCTTTAAGGGAATCCCCCTAATTGCTTCTTCGTGCCCCGTTAGGGGGAGGGGGGGAGGGGCAGGGTTTGCTCTCTCTGCATCGCTTGGTAATGAATGTTTCTACCGGAACCATCCGGCGCAGGTGCTTTTTATGACGGCGCTAGTCACGAGATGTGAAGGAACACGCGACTGACGCTATTATTCGACAGACGTAGTGACTTGGGAAACAGCAGTTTATTTATTTTATTTACAAATACTGCAGGCCCTTCTCGGGCCCATGCAGGAGTGGATACAAAGGAGACAATACAGGGGAACAAGTTAGGTACATTTATGATACAAAATAAAAATTCATCATCATAGCGGCATCGTGGTGGTAATGATGACAATTCAGGGAAACGAAAATAGCGGGTTCAGTGCGGAAACAAATATAGTTACAAAAAATACGAAATGAAAGACAGCATCATAGATTTATCACGGTGGCATTAGTGATGAATCAATGCTATTTACATGCTCTATGAATGATTCAACTGAGTTGCAGTTTACAGCTGTCGAGGGTAGTTTGTTCCAGCTAGATATAGCCGCTGGAAACAAAGAATATTTATGAGCATTAATATGGCTTATGGGTTGATGAAGAGCTTTGTCGTGGTTAGTTCTCGAAGAGTGACGAAATGGTTCCTGGAGGTATGTTTCTCTTGATATGTTCAAATCACCATGATAAAGTAAGAACAGAAATTTTAGTCTTGATGTTGTTCTACGCTGTGCCAAGCTGGGAAGATCTGCTTTGTGAAGTAGATTAGATACGCTGGAATGTCTGGAAAAGCTTGAGTATGCAAAGCGCACTGCTAAGTTTTGGATGCGTTCTAGTTTGCCTATCAAATACTGCTGATGTGGACTCCAGATAATGTCAGCATATTCTAAGGTTGGTCTTACGAGCGTTTTATATGCATTAAGTTTTACATTAGGAGGAGCGTTGCGTAATCTTCTTCTGAGGAAATACAGCTTTCCTTGGGTCTTATGACATATGTTTTTAATGTGTTGTTCCCAGCTTAGATTGCTTGATAGTGTCCCTCCTAGGTATTTTATATAATTAGTTTTCTCAATTGGGACATTAGATATAATGTATGAAAAATCTAGTGGCTTTTTCTTGTTGCTAAAAATTATGCTTTTTGTTTTAGTGGCATTGAGTCTCATTGCCCATCTGGTGCACCAAGTCTGAATAGCTGATAGAGATTCATTTAGTTTAATTTTATCTTCTATAGAATCTATTACTTTATATACTACGCAGTCGTCCGCGAAGAGTCGAATTTGTACCCCAGAGTGAATGCATGAATTGATATCATTGATATAAATTAAGAACAATAAGGGGGCGAGGACTGAACCCTGTGGTACTCCTCAGTAGACATCCAAGTTATCAGACTCAGAATTTTTCAGTTTTACAGACTGTTTGCGGTTTTTCAAAGAGCAGTCAATCCATGTAATGATGTTGTTTTCGATACCAATAGCCCGCAGTTTCGTAAGTAAGTCTTGGTGAGGAACTAAGTCAAATGCCTTAGAAATGTCTAAAAAAATGGCGTCTAACTGGCCTCGTGCATTAAGGGCATTTACAATATCGTGCGTTATCTCTGCTAGCTGTGTGGTTGTCGACAATCGCGATCTAAAGCCATGTTGTCGACTGTAGAGAAGGTTATTAACTTCTAGGTGATTAATAACTGCTTTATAAATAATATGTTCGAGTATTTTACAAGAAGAGCTAGTTAGTGAAACCGGTCTGTAGTTATTTAGTTCATGTTTGCGACCACCCTTATGAGCTGGAATTATTTTAGCCCTACGCCAGTCATCCGGGATTGTTAGTGTTCGCAACGAAAGGGTGAAAATTCTTGATAAGTATTTGGAAACCCAGAAAGCATATCTGTTAAGAAAATTATTGGAGATGTCATCAGGCCCTTGAGATATCTTTACGTCTAGTTTGCGCAGCAGGCACAATATGCCATCTTCACTAATGTTTATTTCAGACATGGGATGAGTGATGGGGTATGAGTATAGACAAGCACCTGAAACCGAGCGCGAGAAAACAGACTGGAAGAACGAGATAAATGTTGTAGCAATAGCGTCAGGGTTAGTTATGATTCCACTTGAAGTTTTTATTTCACAAACAGTCGATTGTTCACTCGATAAATAGCGCCAAATCGTTCGCGGGTCATGTTTCATAAAGGACGGTAACGTCTCCGAGAAGAAACGAGTTTTCGCGGTTCGAATGTTATCTTTGAGCGTACTCTCCAGGCGCCCAATATCGCCTGATAGGCAGGGCTTGCGACGACGCTTAATATTTCTTTTCAGATGGATAATGTCTCGCGTTATCCACGGATATTCTCGGTTGACGCGTTTCCTTCTCACAGGAATGTACTGCTTTTCGCAGAAGTGAACACTTTCTTTAAAATAGGACCACATTTCACATACGTCGTTCAATGCCTCAAATGCTGGGTAACAAGATTCAAGATGAGCTAAAACAGAAATGTCATCAGCCCGCTTGTAGTCTTTAACAAAAGTGGTAGATGGTTTGACAGTCGCATTCGAAACATGCAATGAACATTCCAGGAATAACATCTTATGATCTGAGATTCCTTCAGTTACATTTACTGAACAGTTGTCAAGTGAA
The DNA here is from genome assembly GCF_055824585.1 of Amblyomma mixtum. Lineage (NCBI taxonomy): Eukaryota > Metazoa > Arthropoda > Arachnida > Ixodida > Ixodidae > Amblyomma > Amblyomma mixtum. The sequence continues at coordinate 143,100,949 of NC_143012.1, read as the reverse complement.
TTGCTAACAAGCATAAGGTCGAGTAGAGAAGAGCACGACCCAAAAGTTCGAGTATCAGAACTAATTGGTTTAGAGAAAAACTAAAAGTGCTTAGTAGCAATATTTCAGCGCTTTTCACTTCATTGTGGTCGTGTGACATGTCTGACCAATTTATTCCAGGCAAGTTGAAGTCTCCTGTAATAATTATTTTGGATCTAGAATTTGTACGTTGCATGAGGTAGTCGCGCATCACTTCGAGATACTCGGGAGGAGCGCAGGGTGGTCGGTACACACCTCCAAGGAGTATGCGTTTGCCCTCGTATTCAATATTACACCATACGCTTTCATGGCCATCAATGTCGTCCATGCGGGAAAATTTAATGTTATTTTTAATCGCTATCGCCACTCCTACACCTCTTGTGCCTCGGTCTTTGCGGATAAGTTTCTACAATGGCGGAATTATTTCCGAGTCTTGCACTCCTGCATTCAACCACGTTTCGCTAATGACCAGGATATGTGGCTGAGAAGACAGTATTATGCCTTCAAGTAGACTGAGTTTGTTAACTATACTTCGCGCGTTGAGCGATACAACTCTAAGAACTTTATGGTCACCTTGCCATTTTTTTCCGTCGGACTTTCGTTTTATCAAGCGCAGAAGCCCTTGAGCGAGATACCTCCATTCTGCAATTTTGTTGTGAATTCCATATGTATACCTTTCCGTCCACTTTGAGCTTGTCGAACGTAAGAGACACTTTCGCTCCATTCGCCTTTTCTTCTGCTGCAGAATGCCAAAGGTTTGATCATATGTCTCTTACTCTCTTTGAAAAGTCCTCACTTATAGATACATCTGATCCCTTCAGTTTAAAACAACTAGACATAATTTCAGCTTTTTCAAAAAAATCGAAAAGTCTCAACATGATCGGACGGGAGCGTTCACTGTTGGGGTTTCCGATTCGATTTATTCTTTCCATTGAGACTACTTCTATTCCAAGAACGTCTTTAAAAATGCCTTGCCTGACTTTATCCTCTAGTGCTTGTGCATCTTCCTCCGGCTCTTCTTTTACACCGTATATTAGGAGGTTATTGCGTCGGCTCCTGTTTTCCAGGTCATCCACCTTGGCTGCCAAGTCCAGCATCTGCTTATTGGTATTCGTACAAGCTTCATTGCATTCTGCTAGTTTCTCTTCGCAATGCTTCAATGGGCTCACTTCCGTCTCTACTGCCGCAATCCTGTCTTGGATACTACTGGCGTTTGATTCTACTTGCTTCAGGTTCGTTGTTAGCTCTTTCAAAACTTTGTTGGTTTTCGTCTGCTCTTTAAGAATTTTTGTCAACATTTCAGTTTTAGAGCTAGAGGCTGAGTCTGAGTCAGAGCGCGGTCCCGGGTTTAGTTCAGCGTCCCCAGATGTTAGTAGCAGCAATCTAATTACATGAACGCAATCAACCAATGTAGAAACAAGAAACTGTGGAATTGGTAGCACCATCAAAGCACGAGAGTCATCACGAACAGAATATACTGGGTATTTATCACCAACCTGCACAACGAAGAAGAAATGGACGAGCATCCCTGTTCGTCCGATGCCACCAAGTCCACTGAAGTGTCGGCCGGTGGGGCTGTTGTTTATATAGCTGCGCTGCCGCGCTTCTGTTGACGTCACCTCCTGGGTCAGCTGGTATGGTCGCACCACACGTGGAAGGGAATTGAACAGTGGTGGTAGTGCTCCGTCGGTGATGCGGCTATCAGTCGAGCGATCCAGGGGGTTCAAAGTGCCGGCCTCTCGGCAAGCATGAGCACTGTGTCCATCGTCGATTCTTGCCGAATAAAGCGCGATCTGCACAATGAAGAAGAAATGGATGAGCATCCCTGTTCGTCCGATGCCACCAAGTCCACCAAGCAGTAAATTCAGAACTATCAGTTCGATAAAGGAGTAAGGTGTCTTACATGCAGGAAAGCTCACAACCATGCATTATAAAATACGGTAAGAATTCAGTAGTTGCTAGCGTTGCAGAGATGTACGCGTAAGTTACGAACGGTAAAGCAGACTCCCAAGACTGATGGGAAGAAATATACTTGTCATCATGTCGCCGACGGTCTGTTTAAAGAACTTGGTCATGCCGTTCATCTGCCAATGGCCCGAAGACGTTGAGCGGTGAACAATAAGGCACTCCAAAATGACGGCTCCAAGGGTTCAGAGAAGGAGCGACCCCGAATGCCGAGCAATTCTCCTGGCGCAGTGTGCGTATTCATGGCAATAACTTAAAAGCCTTTTCGTAGACTTTAAGGATTTATATTACTCTTTATCGCATAACGAATTCATGCTCTGCACTGAAGCCGCCATTGATACTTTCGGAGCCATAAGTTTTCAAAACGAAGTCGGTCTTTCCGTTCGTAATTTTTTGCGGCTTTTTGACTCCCATTGAAAATCAACGTTTGTCACCTGGAGTGACTACAAGTGTATTCAGAAGCAGGGTGTGTGTATTGGATATTGTGTAGCGCCCATTCTAAGCGAACTTTTTCTAGCCCAACATGACAGAACCTTGCATAACATGATTGCTGAGACGGTCGCGGTAAACATTTTCCGGCACTTGACGACCATCTCATCCTTTTAATTTCAGTCAAGAATCTTTCACCTCAGGGGTATCACAAGGTCATTCCTTATTTCAACGATGCACACCTTTCCCTTTGACGCATGAAACACCCAACGATTGGTACCAATGCTGGTGAGAAATTTTACTTTTAAGTTTTGATCCAGTAATGAGAGAAATTTTAAGTAGCACTTTTGTCTTCCATTCTGGAAGTCGCCCGATACATGGCTGCACTCACCTATGGTAAATATTCAATGCGTGTGCCTGCAAAAGTAGATTAACACTGCCTCCATCAATAAAATTTGTGAACTGATCTCAATTTTTGATAGGCATGTTTCAGTGAAAATGCGTGCAGGTTTTTTGTGTTCACAACATTCATGAAAGGCAGTGATTTGATACAGTGGGTGTAGCAAAACATCGCAATTTTTTCTTTAACTATGTGAAAGCATATATTGCAAAAACCAAGGAGGAGGCATGTGAGGATCACTAAAATGCATTTAATTGAAATGTTGGGTCAGAGAAGGTTAGTAAATCTACTGAGAAAGGGTGGCAGCAGCTGTAAAAAAAAAGACAGCACATGATCAGCTAGAGAGGCCCTATACCTTGAGGTTGGTGTTAGCTGTCCAGGTTCAGGCCTCAGTGTTGCACTTTTGCTTTTGTACTTTTTTTAAGTATCTGTTTGCGTGAAACCTAGTACAACTCGCATTTCAAAGAAGTGACTAGAAGTTCAGTTATGTGCTATGCTACTAAGCAGAAGTCCAGACGTTCGCACATTTTCTAATCATTTTACGTACGGAAATACTTATTCCAGGACAAATATGATACAGCACTCTCGAAAGAAGATGGCATTGGTTTCTCTGCTCACGAAGAATAGATTCTAACTGAGGCAAAGAAAGGAGAACAACAAGCTTCAGAGTATCGCCACAATAAAAACTTAGGACATGAAAAAGCTATAGCCGTACATGATACAGCCAAAGAGCAAGTGATTGGAGTAATTATTTCCTTTCCAAATAACATGGAGGGCGCTTAAAATAAATTTAATGCAGATGAAAGTGTTTCATCACATCTGTTAACTCATGAGGCTAGAAATCCTTGTAGACTTCTCAAGCTGAATTTCAGTGAGAAAATGCAGAGTGTTTTGCATGCTGCTTACTGAGCCTTCTTTTTGCTGGTGACAAAACACAAAAGCTGTTTTTTAGCAGTTTGCTAGCTGAAAAAACTTTCAAAGGTGCAAGAAATTACTAAAATTGGTAGTAATCCTATTGGTTTCAAGTGTGTTTGGCCTATTCTGACAGGAGAGATTCTAGTTTCGTTACTTTTATTCCCATACAAGGCGAAGGGCAGGGATATGAGGAATATGTAGGTTTTTGACTGAATTAATTCAATTATTGTTTGTTGTGTTGGGTTTAATGGCGCATAAGCAACTAAGACTTTCATGTGCCAAACTCAGGGTATAAAAATTGTTTTATATAGGATGTTATACAAAACTCTAAATGAACGGAGGTGTAAAGGGCCTAAAAAGTTGATTCGTGCAACCTAGTAAAAATATAAGACAAAATTTTAAAAGCGACTTATGGTGAATGCTTTAAAAAGGGTTTGCAACCTCAGCAGCCATCCTTGGCTGTGCAAGGATCTCGAGGTCCCCAACCGATAGAATAGTGACCTCAGCCGCCTTCTCACGACGAGAGGGTGGCTGAGGTGTGGTTCGAAAAAAATCCTCAACTGACCATTATTCAGAGTTTCGAGAGTACATTGGCTTCTTTTAAAAAGTTAAAAACGCTTGACTTATCAATAAGAGCTTCTTTACCTAAGATCAATGACGGATGAAGAGGGATGTGCTGATTGTAAAACAGGGTAAAAAACTTGTTTCTGATTGTTTCAAGTTCTATGCATGAGATTAAGATATGAGTTACTGCCAGCTCATATCCGCATTTTTCATAGGTAGGTTTGTCTTGTTTTGTTAGCAGAAAGTTGTGGGTAAGGTGTGTGTGTCCAATACGTAAACGACATAAAATAACTTCAAAAAACCGTTCCTGATGTGTGCATGATTTCCATTCTCCTAATATTGGTTTTATTAAGTGTTTATTGTTATTTATCTGACTATTCCATGTGCTCTGCCATTTGTTCCTCAGTCTGCTCTGAACTAGCTTCATACAATCATTATGTGGCATTCTTATTTTCTGTATTTCCTTGTTCTGGGCTTGAGCAGCACATGCGTCCGCTCTCTCGTTACCATAAATTCCAACATGGCTTGGAACCCAACATAATTTTATGTTATGCCCTTGTGTTACGATCCTTGTTATGTTATGTGTGACCTTACCTAGTGATGGCATGACTGCATTTCTGGACTGTAGTGCTTTCAGTACACTGAGGGAGTCTGTGTATATAATACTGTTTTCGATGTTTTTGCTTATTATTTTCTCCGTAGCAAGAAACACAGCATAACACTCGGCTGTAAAAACCGTTGCACACTGAGGAAGCCTTACTATTTTTTCCCAGTTCCCTTCCACTACTGCACTTCCAACATGCATATATTCTTGGTTCATCCCCGTTTAAGGAAGTCACTTCGGTGAGGTACTTGGGCGTGACAATCACTCATGATCTGTCATGGAACGCCCACATTAACAACATCTGTTCATCTGCGTTCAGAAAACTATGTTTCCTGAGACATAAACTTCGGAATTCCCCTCCCAACGTTATCTATCTTTGATCAGGCCAAAACTCGAATACGCGTGTGTGGTCTGGGATCCGCATACGGCATCCAACATAAAGAAGATTGAAAAAATACAAAGGAAGGCAGTTAGGTTTGTGTTCTCTAAATTTTCCAAATCTGCTTCACCCTCCGAAATAATGCAATTTCATGGTATTCCCCGCCTTGAGTGTCGTCGACAAGGTACTCGTTTAGATTTTCTTTCCCTCTTGCTCAACCGTAAGTTGGGACTTGACATGTCATTATATCTTTTCCTTCAGCGCGCAAGAAGCACACGCCACTATCACACCAGCCTGTTAGCACCATATTTCGCACGCACAAATCTGTTCAAATTTTCTTTTTCTCCGCGCACAATAGCGGACTGGAACTCTCTGCCCCACACGGACCAACACTGACATATTTGACATCAGTCATGCTTTGTAATTGTATGCATGTTTCTTTTTCTTTTTTTCCGCCATGTGACTTTTTGTTGCCATGTGATTTTTCTGATTTACTCAGTCTGTACAGTGCCCGTCCTGCTTAGACCTAACCATGGTCTGCAGTATGTACATAAATAAATAAATAAATAACCTGTAGTTTTCGATCCGTCTTGTAGAACTCGGTGTAGCTATCATATTTTTCCTTTAGTGTAAGGAACTCTTGTATGATGTGTTCTGCTGGAGTTTTGTCTCTTGTTGAACTGCCTAAGCCATATCACAGACCGATGGAAAACTGTACCAAGGGGCAAATGCGTCGCAACGTTCTGCAGCAGTTGGTAATGTTTCTGATAAGTCAAGTTCTCGGCAGATCTCCTCAAACCGCATTAGCAAAGGCCTGGTTGCTTGGGGCTTATTTGTAAATATTATTCGAGAAGGGCATGTTGTGACGATAGAATAACACACGTGTTTTGTTCGCTACCTAATTCTAAAAATGTATGAGCATGTAAGTTCTTTGCTTTTATCTTCTAGTGATGGCTCGTTTGCTTCAACATGAAGGCTCATTACCGGAGACGTTCTGTATGCTCCACAAGAAAGGCGGATACCTAGATTATGAACTGTATCTAATCTTTTTAGGTATGAAGGCCATGCCGAACCGTACACTATACTCCCATAATCTAGACATGAGCGCACTAGAGAACGGTAGATATTAAGGAGGCATGCTCTGTCAGATCCCCAGCGTTTCCTTGAGAGTACTTTAAGGATATTCATTGCACTGGAGGCCTTTACTTTCAAGTTGTTTATGTGCGGTAGAAACGTAAGATTTTTTATCAAATGTTATTCCTAAAAATTTATGTTCTTGTTTTACCGGTAGTGTGGCTCCACTTAGGTGTAAGTTCGGATCGATCTGCAAGCCTCTTTTAAGCGAGAAAACAACAGCCACTGTTTTCGGTGGAGGGAACTTGAACCCATTTTTGTCTGCCCAGATTGCTAGATTGTTTAATGTGAGTTGTACCTGCCTCTCAAACGTCCACAGGCTGGAGGACGTGCAAGCAATCTGAAGGTCGTCGACATATACGGAATACATAATGGAGTTGGGAATTATTTTCGCTATGGAAATCATTTTAACGAGAAAAAGAGTGGTACTTAGTATACAGGCCTGCGGTACCCCATTCTCCTGGACAAAGCTCTTCGAAAGGAAAGACCGGTCTGAAAGGAAATCCTTCAGGCTGTTCAACATCCTACTCCGGATGCCAAGATCTGCTAAGTCGCGTAGAATGGCATATCTCCATGTGGTATCATATGCTTTCTCCATGTCAAAGAAGACTGCCAGACAGTGTTGTTGATGTATGAATGCCTCTCGGACTGTGTTTTCTAAGCGGACGAGATGGTCAATTGTCGAACATTCTTAAATCCGCACTGGTGGATGTCAAGGAGTTCACGTGATTCAAGAATGAACATTAGCCTAACGTTGAGCACGCTTTCAAATGCTTTTGCGATACAACTTGTAAGAGCTATGGGCCTATAACTATAAGGGGAGGTGGGCGGCTTTCCAGGTTTTAAGAACGGTACTGTAAATGCTTTTTTCCAAGCCTCCGGCATCTTTCCGGACACCCATATTTTGTTAAAAAATTGCAAAAGTGCCCCTACAGCAGGTTCGGACAGGTGGGCAAGCATTTCATAATGTACAGTCAGACCGGAATGAAACGCGAACAGAGCATGTCAAGAAAACAAAATATTTTACCTGCCTACTTTCAGCTGAAGTGTACAACTAGCCTGATTCATGTGTCTGGGTAAAGGGCCTACTGAAATGCATGATCGAAAATAGGTTGTAAAGGAATATCTCGCTGCAAAGCAGAAATGTATGACATATGCGTGTTCGCGTTTCATTCCGGCCTGACTGTACATCATCCGGGCCAGGTGCTGTCTGTTTACCAGAAGAAAGTACGTTTTAGATCTCCTGAATTGTAAATAATGTATTGTATGTTTCGTTTGTACTGCCAGTCGTTGGAGGTTTCTGCTTTTCAGTTGTGTTTTTGTGTTTTAAGAATGACTGTGTGTAGTGTGAAGAGCTTGAAATGTCAGAGAAGTGTTGTCCTAGTATGTCAGCCTGTTCATCTACACTTTTTTGTGTTCCTGGGGCTGTTAGAAATGGTACTGTAAAGGGAGAGAATTTGCCGTATAATTTACGCACCTGTTCCCACATCTTTTTTGATGTAATTGAACTATTGATAGATGAAACGTATCTCTGCCATGAGGCTTTCTCAGCACTGCGACGCACGCACCGTGCTTTAGCTCTCGCCTTTTTAAAATTTAAGAGGTTCTCATGCGTCGGATACCTTCGAAACTTACCCCAAGCTCTATTTTGTTTTTTTTTTTGCTTAGTTTCAGTCTTTTGTCCACCACACTTTGCGGTTTTGTGACACCACTCCTGAAGACTGCGGAATAGATAACTGTGCGGCAGTTACGACACAATTTGTGAACAATTCGTTTATCTGGTCGATGCTTAAATTTTTTAAAACTATATTTTCTAAAGTGGCTTTTGCTTTAAAAAGTTCCCAGTCTGCTAAATACAGCTTCCAGCGTCGCGGCTTTGTGGGGGTTATTTCCTGTGGAGATGATAAAGTGTTTAGTATAGGGAGGTGATCACTCCCATACGGGTTTTCTAAAACATCCCATTTAAAATCGTTAAAAACAGATGGTGAACTAAAAGACAAGTCTAAACAGCTCATTTTTCTAGGCGATGAGGAATAGTACGTGGCCTTTTTTGTATTTAAAAGACACATTATTTGTGAGAATAAAATCTTCGATCATCTGACCCCCAGCATCACAGCGTTCGCTTCCCCAAAAAGGAGAGTGAGCGTTAAAATCTCCTACTACTAGATTTGGTTCTGGCAGTTCATCGATGAGTTCGTGTAGGTCACGGACTGTTAATGTTATATGCGGAGGAAGATATACAGAACACATTGTTATGGTTTTCTAGATGACAATGCTGACGGCAACTGCCTCAAGTTTTGTTTTTAGTCTGATCTCTTGAGGAGGGACGCCGCTTTGAACGACAAGCGCGACGCCTCCTGAGAGTCTATTTGCCTGCTCGCGATCTCGTCTAAATGTTTTATAATGTTTCAGGATATTTGCATGTTGTGGACCAAGATTGGTCTCCTGAAGACATATAGCTACGGGCGAGATTGACCCTAGAATATCTTTTATGTCATTGTAATTCTTCAACATATATTCCTCTACAGTTCCACTGAACTAGAAAAGCCATGTTTATGTTTGTGGTAGGAACAATTAAGGGTTTATTTATTTACTGGGGCCGTTATGACGGCCCTGTCTTTTTTCCGCTCAAGAGAGCAGTTCCGCCGCTGTAAAGCAGGCGGAATGGGCGATACGTCCATCACCTCGCGAGAGGTGCTGGACGACCGCGGAGAAGCCGCGGGTGTGTGGGTGTCAGGCCTCCCCCGACGGGGGGAAGTCCTGCGGGATGCCGACCCATGGGCCGGCACTCCCTGCTTTAGAGTTGGCAGAGCAGCCTTCGCTGTCCCTGCCTGGGGCGTGGATGGCCCTGCCACAGGCGCGGTGGAAGTGGCCTCGGCAGGTGCCGGAGTGCTTTGTGGTGCTACGCCCCTGCGCACCACATCAGCGAAGTTTGGTTTTGCTGTGAAGGAAAATGTATTGGTAAGCGCAAACGCCTCCTCGCTTCTTTGAATGAAATGTTTTTTTGGTCTTTATTGTAATAATTTCTCCTTTTTCCAGGACGGACACGCCCTTGAGTATGCGGCGTGGTCTCCTTCACAGTTCGCGCAATGTAGGGCTGCGTCACATTCCTCAGAGGGGTGGTCCTTCGAAGCACATTTCGCACAAGTTTTACGGCCGCGGCAACTCTGTGAGCCATGGCCAAACTTCTGACAGTTCGAACATCGGCGGGGATTGGGTATGTAGTGCCTGACGTTGACTTTCAAGTATCCGACTTCGATCGTTTCGGGCAAGCTGCTGGTGTTAAATGTAAGGACCATGTATTAAGTATCTATTACTTTGTTATCTTTGCGGATTTTGATTCTGTGGACATCAATTACATTCTGGTCGGAGTGTCCTTGAAGCATTTCGGTTTCTGTTAGGTGGATAAAGTCAGCATCAGAGATAACGGCTTTGACTAAGTTGAGGGATCGGTGGGGAGTTACGGAGACAGAGACGTCCCCTATAGAAGCAATGTTTACGAGTTTCGAGCACTGGATGCTCTCGCGTAGTTCAAGGAGTAGGTCGCCGCTGGACATTTTGGATACCTTGTAGCCAGGACCTAAGGTATCTGTTAAGCATTTGGTGACAAGAAATGGGGATATGATTCGGGCTTGCTTTTCTTCATAGTTACTGTGTATTACATGAAACTTTGTGAAAGTTGGTTTCTTTTTCATGAAAAAGTCTGCTGCTTCGTTCCGCCCTCTTTTGAGAGAGCGATCAGGTTTGGAAAAGGGGGAGCCATATAAAATTTAGTCTCTTCGGTCATGGTGCCAGCCACCCACCATGGAGTCCAACAAGGGGACGCGACAGGAACTTGAAAGTCCTGCCCACGCCAGCTCTACACCTTAACTATAACCAAATATGACGCAATTCAGGGTAGTTGGCCACAGAAGGTATACCCTCGCCGCCAGGAAAAAAAGGAAAAACCAAGAAGGGAGGAGGATGCAGGAAAGTTGCAAGAAAGAAGACAGGAAAGTGAAAGATAAAGGGGAGGACAGGAAAAGGCGACTGCCGATTTCCCCTGGTCGGGTAAGGCCGGAGGTGCCATCTACAGGAAGCTGGGGCCAAAGTGATGTGTTGCCTCCGCCGAGGGGCTTTAAGGGTCCAAACGCTCGGCATCGGCTCAACCACCAGGATCCCCTTTTCCCCGGACACGGCGATGCCACGCACGGCTAAGCGCGGATGCTCGGGTCCGTGGTGACGCATTGCTCACCATCATACCCCTGCGGGGATGTGCCTGCGGATGCTCGGGATACGCCGTGGTGTCGGCACTCACCAACGTCTGCATGCTGATTAATTGAATTATATGGTCTTGATACCACCCTACTAATGATATAATCGTGGCACATATTTACCAGAGAATACAGTATGGAATGTTAAGTTATCAAAAATTATGGTTATTGTCTAATAATAATATTGTCATTAAACCGCAAGGTATATGAATTTCTTTTTCATGTACTTCATTCATGGCTTCAAAAGGCTCACAAGGACACATGTGGTGGATTACATTGCCCATGGCATGGATGCTACAGTTACTCCTGGAAGTGTGGAGACTATGAGACGCATGCAATGCACAGATGCGGCAGTTGTTGCAAGAGTCACTAATAATGCTCCTGGCCTGACGCAGGACGCGGCGTACCTTCGTATCTTTGTTTTCTACTTTCAGTTTCAGTTTGATGGCTTTTCCATCACAGGGCTAAAGGCACTTTTTTTAACTTAAATTTTTATTAGGCAAGTCTATTACGCTATCTGCTGCTTAAAATATTTTTACCCACTTCTCCACTTTCCTTGCAATGTAAAAAATACTGTTTTGACTGCTGTGAGAAGTATTTTCTCTAAATAAATTGTAACAGCAATGGACTTACTTCGTACACTTTTTGTACAGGTAAATATTTAGTAAGCTAGCATGAGGTTGCGAATTTTTAGGTTCAATGCATTCTCAATATTGGAACAAGTTTCGTTTGGAAACAATAAACGTGTTATTTTATTGTATTTTTTTTCTTGTACTACCTTACGGAATTCACTGCGACATGAAAACTGCGACCACAACTAGAAAACAATTCGCTTGATAAAAAAAGCTGGGGTGGCACTTATTAAAGTGACGCGATAGGTCCAATCGGTCGTGACTTTTTAAAAGAAATCTGAGGTTGTTGAGTACAAGCAGAGGTCATTCGTTAAGCAATGACCACAGTCAATGGTTTGACGGCATACCGTCTTCCCAGGAATCGTGGTTGATGATGTTCACTTGTCACTGACCGTGGTCTAGAAAGAACGACGTTTCGGGAGCACTACAGCACCCTTGTTCACACTGAAGCAGCTGGCAGACGTATCCTCGTTTTTGTACCATTCATAAGCATGTTTAGTGGCATACATAGGACGCAAGGCGCCGGCGTTCCTGTGAAGTTCCTGCAAGAAGTGACGCAATAGGTCCAAGAGGCCATGACTTCTTTAAAATAAAGCTGAAATTGTCGAGTGGAAAGCAGAAGTTATTCGGTATGGAAGGTGAAGTTCACTGGTCACTCACCATGATCTAAAAAGAGCGCTTCGATAGCACTACGACACCCTTGTTCACATTGAGGCAGGTTGCAGGAGTATCCAGGTTTTTGTAGCACTTCTAAGCGTGTTTAGTGATTTGGCATGGATAGGATGCAAGGCGCCGGCGTTCCTTTTAAGTGTGTTGGCGGTGGTGGGTCCCCCACGACGACTTCTTTTTGCCACACCCTGCAGTCTTTCCTTGCCGCGACCACGATAAAAAAATAAAACGCATAACATGCCGGTCATCGCTTTACGCGAAGTCATTGATTCCTCGCACTATAATAGACTGGAATAACTTGCCATCACACATAGGTACTGAGGTTAACTTACGATCGTTTCAGCATACGTTGAAGCAAACCATGGACTAAGAAGATTTGTATTTTTGTTGTATTATGTGCATGCAGCGAGTATTTTATTCTGCGTTGTTTGTTGTGTTATTTGTGTATATTACTAGCTTTATTTTATACTTCGTTATTAGATGTATTTTGTTTCAAGTGCCTGTGCCATATTTTCATGCTTGTAACGCCCCCCTCCCCCTGTGTAATACCCTCGCACGAGGGCCCCTTAGGGGTGTTGTAAATAAATAAATAAATAGATGAGTGAATAGAAGTTTTGGCGGCTGATGCAATCTTTCCGTTGCAGCATCTTCGCTTCACCCCAGTTGATCTCACTGCCACTTTCAACGCGACAGTGTTAAAGGTCTCGTCTAGAAAGTCCCTTCGCGTTGGTGTTCGGAGCGAAAAATCACGAGCATGACTCTTACAGGTGGTGCCCAGAAAGCAACCTAGGAGTCAGGGGACCACAAAGGTCACGTTAACTTGTGGCGTCATCGCAACCTTCCGACCGGATAGTAAGCAAACTGCCTACCATGGCAGGTGGCAGTTAAATTAATAATTGGTCTGACAGGAAGATCTACCAGGGTTGCACAAGCCCACCGCTGGGAGCACCTTCCATCGCAGGTACTTCCGGCGGCGGGAGCACCGGCCATAAAAGATGTTCCCAGGAGGTGTATGAGGACTCAAGGATTTATGAATATAAAATAGGGAATGACCATCTGCATATACAGGATGAATCCACTACGCTGTCGTGCCATACCCGTAAAAGGGGAGACTAAGTGTCCCGTCCAATTTTGTAGCGATAGATACACTACGCCAGCCGCTTCGCGAGGTCAGCGTGGCTGCGGGCTGAGCCGTGGCACCGCCAATCTGTCAGCTGTGCGCATGCGCGGAGTGACGTCATAGCCCGCAGCTGGTGTGCGAGCCGCGCGCCTCGCCTCTGCGCTGACGGCGGAGCAGACGCCTCCCGACTCATCAGTTCTGCGCATGCGCGGAGTGACGTCAGAGCAGGCAGCTGGTGTGTGCGCCGGGCGCCTACATTACGCTAGCATTTCGAGCCTTCAGCGCGGCGGCGCCGTGGCTGGTCACGTGGTGCGGAGCAGCTGCCGGCGGCGGGGTGCGCCGGCGAAACCGAGGGAGGAGGATTGGCGAGGGGGAGAGAGGGAATTCAAGTCCAGGGACGAAGATGAAGAAGGAACGCCCAGCGAAACGGAGCGGCGAAAGAGTAAAGGCGCGAATATAGTCCGACGTAACGCAAGCGAGCGCGCGCGCGCGCGCACGCTGCGTTGCTTTGGTGAAAACAGCTCCGTCTATAGTTCGACGCACTGCAGCGGCCAACGCAACCGGCGGTTGCCAGCGTGCCCCGACGGGCCCGGCGCAGATTTGGCTCCTGCTCCAAATGCGCGCCGGCGCCGCCGACCGCGCCGACCCACAATGCATCGCGCGGAGAAAAATGGCGGATGCCAGCGCGAGCGGCGTGAGTGGCGCAAGCTGCCCAAACATCGAAACCGAGCCGGATATCGTTGTGGAACGCTTTATTGAAGCCATAAAACAACACCCCTGTGTATACGACACAAAACGACTCGATTTCAGAGTACTTGAGATGGTACTCTGGGTCTGTTTGCCGTAGTTCTTGCACAAGCTGGTGGTACTCGCCTGCGCTTTCGCCGCAAGCGGTGGACTAGTAACACGAGAGCAAGTTTCTGTCGCGCGGATAACACCCTCGCCATATTTCATATAGTAGCCGCAATGGCGTGAATGGAGCGAAACGGATGAGGCGACGCATAAAAAGGCGCGAACGGAATTCAAACTACCCGCCGGTCGACGATCGGCGCGCGAGTCGGCGGTCGTTCTGCGCATGCTCCGAAGCGGCGCGCGGCGTCTGGACGCATCGAACATCGAAGTATAGAGGGGGTGGCGCTCCGGCCGGCGCAGCGAAACCGGCGTAGCGCGACAGACTGCGAGCGACGCTCGCTCGCGCGCTGAACACGTCGGACTATAATCGCGCCTTAACTTTGCAATTCGACTGAGCGAGTTCCACTCGGCCAGCTGTAGCTATCGCGTCACTCCAGGTTTAACAAGAGAAACCACAGTCAATTTTTTTTTTCCCATGCGTGGCAACTGCGTTCCTTTCTTTTAGTTTCTCATGCCATCCCGGTGTTCTCTCAAGTGTGTCGTGGAGTTGAAATTTACGAAAAAGAAGGCACGGTTGTTTTTCAGTGTGCATAGTTGAAATTAGAGGCTTCACAAGACGCCTGAAAGAGCACTGGAGCCACGTGTGAAGTCAGAGTAACAGCAAATGCAATTGCTGAGCATATGAAGTTGCTACGAGATTAACTGATCTGAAACGAAGATACTGACAGCGGAAAAGAATGCATTAGCTCGCCAGAAACTTGAGTCACTTACCTCGGCAATACCTTACACTTAACAAGAACGATGATGCCTTGCATTTGATCTATTCCAATTCACTTAAAACATTTCTATCTGCTACAAAAACCTGGCCATGTCTGCCAGTTTACTCGTGGTTAACAATGGAGCTGTAGTGTTCCTGGAACGTCGTTCATTTTTGGCCAAGGTCAGTGGCCAGTAAGCTTCACCAACTTCATTGCTGCATGCCAAAGAATTGCTAGTTTATTTTTGTTGAAATGTGGAAAAAGTAAAATGTGCCCTGTCATAAAGTGTTCCTATTGAATGATTTTTTTACCCTCCTGGCTACTGCTGCCTAGAGGATCATCTCATTAAATGTCAAAAATCCCAAAGCATTCCCAAGCGATATTTGAGCAAGAGGGTGCAAGTACTGCATGCTTAATTTTCCTGACATCTGTCCTGCCGCCCTGAAATTTGGAAGAATTGCTTGCACCGGGGGAATTAATTTGTGTGTGTAACATGACCATTTTATGCGACAAAATAACACCAGTTGGGTCTTCATTTACTTTGCAACTCAGAGCTAGTAGTTATCTGCGCAAAGAAAAACGATGCATTTATGTGAGGCTGTAAGAACAAATTTGCAGGAACCAAAACCATGCCCATTCTACATTTAGTGTGCTAAGTATCAGATAAGTGTTGCCACTGCCTGCGGTGGTTTGATGTTATCAAATATAAGAATTTCATTGAGGGTGTTGCTTGCATACTTTGACCAAGCAAAAGAGGGTACTGGCTGATGTCATTAATCTGTGGAGGTTGCAAAATCTACCTCTGTTTTTCACACCACAAACAATAAATTTCCATTCCAATCACATTATACATAGTCTACCGTGACGAGTGATTTGAAGAAGCGGACTTCTGCCTGGTGGTTGAGCACAAGCGCCTGTTTTCTACCTGAAATGCAGAAGTACTTACTGTTTTGCTGGGAGTGTACTGGCTGTTTAACATCCAATATTCACTCAACACTCTGAAGCACTCAACACGCTTGTTGTAGGTAAGTTACGTTAGGTAACATTAGGTAAGTTACGTTATATCAAGGAAACATTTTTGAAATGATTTCTTTTTTTTTTCTCCACTGCTGTGTATTATTCTCGAGCAAGCTGCGGCCGCGAGTGAAATGTGCACGCACGATTTCCGAAGATGCGCGCTTTAAAGAAAAGAAAAACGCGCGTCAAATCTACTCTCCCTATTTCTCCTTCATACTATGCAAAAACGTCCAGGGGCGACGGGCTTTGTGGAGTCCGTGCTGGCGGCGATTCTTTTCTCTCCCGTCAAGGGGAGGGGAAGATGATCAGCTGCGCCGCCGCGGTGGCTCAGTGGCTATGGTGCTCGGCTGCTGACCCGAAAGACGCGGGTTCGATCCCGGCCGCGGCGGCTGGAATTTCTTTGGAGGAGAAATTCTAGAGGCCCGTGTACTGTGCGATGTCAGTGCACGTTAAAGAACCCCAGGTGGTCGAAATTTCCGGAGCCCTTCACTACGGCGTCTCTCATAGCCTCAGTCGCTTTGGGACGTTAAACCCCATAAACCTAAACCTAAACCTAGATGATCAGCTGCGCTTTGCACGACGACAAAGCTGGTTTCGCGATGCCTGTCGGAAGAATAACGGGCCTGCGTTCGTGCGGGGACGCGCCGCTGCTTTTGACGTGCGCGCCTTGATGGAGCCCACTACTAGATCGGCGCACATTTCTAAAGCTGGAACCGCATGGCGCGTTTTTGGGCGCGATTGCCGCGCGGATGGTGGGACGCGCGCGTTATTCTGACGCGTGCCCAGCATAATCCAACATGAAATCGCGCCGCCGCGTGGTTCTACGCTTGTAGAAAAAAACGCCTCGCGCTGCGCGTCCACTGACGTCACGGCCAGCGTCCACCAATCAGCGTGCAGGCAGGTGTCATTTTGGTTTTTCGGTGTGCCAACAGATGGCTCTGCTCTCCGCGCATCTCGGCGGCACCTTTTTGGGGGAACTTTGCTCTTTCCTCTGAGGAGCTGGCTGTACTGTTGAGCACGTCCAAAGGGCCACGTGCATTCACGCATCGTGTTCGTTCGCGCGTAGTGTTCGGCCAACATGTACAAGACAACCTTTAACGAGGTATAATTACATGAAGATTGTTTTTATTGTAGTGTCCTGTAAATTAAAGGGCATATTATGTATGCGGTAACAGAAAATTCACCTCATTGGCAGTTGTGTGGTCTGGCAACCCGAAAAAACGCGGCGCGACAGCGCCGCTTCATTTTTCTCGTACGGGTGCTCGCGCGTCGGCGGCAACGCGGGCGTTTGCCGCGCGTCGCGTTTTTCGCTCGCGAAAAACGCTCCATGCGGTTCCAGCTTAACACGCGCTCGCGCTTGTGTATATGTGTAGTGGAGAGCGGCGGTGGTCCAATTTTGTAGCGAAAAGCTACACTACGCCAGACAGAGCCGAGTTTCACATGTGCGGGAGCCACCAGTTCTGCGCATGTGCGAAAACCAAGTGACGTCACTAGAGGCGCAGGTGCGTCGCCTCCTCGCCGCTGCCCTCCCCGACTCCGCCGCCTGATCCACAGATGCGCCGCGCGCTACTGCGCATGTGCGTCGCCTCCTCGCCACAGCCGCCGCCACCGCCGCCTGACCTCAGCTGCCCCGCGTGTTACGACAGATGCGCCGCGCGCTACTGCGCATGCGTGAGGAGGGTGCGCCGCGTGTATATAATGCGCTTGACGGACAACTGGCCGGCGCGTGCGACATGAAGCCAAGGAGAGTGCGGCTGCTGCAAAACGACGCAGAAGAGCGGAGAAATTTTCTTCCGATCCAGAGGTAGTCGCCCGGGAGCTGACCGCCGAACAACAGAGGAAAGATCGAGCCAAGGCGAAACGCGCATCTGAAACGCCGGAACAACGCGAGGAACGCCTCGCGAAAAGACGTCGCAAAGAAGTCGAACGACGCACTATGGCCACCACTGTGGCCACTGGTAGTCAACAAAGTGAGGAGGAAGAACAGCACAAGAAGGAAAATATGGAAGCAGATTCAGATTCACCGCTACACTGAACACGTGTTAAGGCTGAGTGAAAGCGCGAGTGTGTCCAGGGTGCTTGCGTCGGACTTTGTGAACAACCCGTTCGGCCATGTTTGTGATGTGTGTGAGAGACTATGACACTTTTCGCTACGTATGTCCAGGCTTAACCTTAGCTAAGCCATAGCAATTTTTTTGCTGTCGTTGGCGACGCTCTCTGCATGGTGCTGTCTCGCGCCTTCCGGCATGTCGCAGCGCAAGCGCGGCTAGATTAAATGGGCTCGAAGCGGAAAAGCACACGAAGAGAAAAGTAAATGCATGTAAAACAGGGCAAAGCTGTGCGAGGCTTGGCACCGTCGGGAATCGGCAGAAAAAAAAAGAAAGAATTGTAGGGCGGATTACACTGTCGTGTAAGACTGATGACACAGCGATGCTGTTCGAGTTTGGTTCAGCTAAGTTTGCTATTAGCGTTTTTGCTGTCGTCGAAAACGTTCTTGGTTTGGTTTGTGGGGTTTAACGTCCCAAAGCGACTAAGGACTATGAGGGACGCCGTAGTGAAGGACTCCGTAAGTTTCAACCACCTAGGGCTCTTTAACGTGCGCTGCATCGCACAGCACACGGGCCTCTAGAATTTCGCCCCCATCGAAATTCGACCGCTGTGGTCGAGCCGCAACCCCCGCGGACCCGCGTCCCTCGGGTCAGCAGCCGAGCACCATAACCGCTTAGCCACCGCGACGAAAAAAAAGTTCTTCATCCGTTTAGTATGGCAGCCTTAACTACTTCATGCGAGCGATGGACACACTTTTATAAGAAACATTTTTTCTAGGCATTGAAAAAACCGACTGTTGCATTCAATGTTTCAACATCAGTACCTTAAAATGTCCCACAGTTTTCTCACAATTAAAACTGGTGTCCAAGAAAATCCTGAACTTAAGCTGTGTTCGCAGTAAAGAGGTCCCCACGGAAGCCTAACGCTCCTGTCGGAGCGGACAACAGCTAATGCAATAGTTGTCCGCTCCGATAGGTGGCGTTAGGCGCCCGTGGGGGACGACATTACTGTGAACGAAGCCACCGCTGGGCACGACTAATGGAACAACCTCCGGCTTAAATAGCATCGCTGTTAAGAAAAAAATGAGGCAGTGGCTTAGCTCTGGTTAAGCCTGGGTATACAAGCTAAAATCTTCAGTTATACTTGGTTTGACGTCATGGCTGTCGCAGTTCGCGCACAATGCACTGGTAGCACCACGATAACGGTGACGGGGTTCGGCCGTCCACACACTGCTTGTACGGAGGAGGAGACGGAAATCGGCGGGGTTAAAACTGCCCGCAGGAATGCGGAGAGGAGGGTTGCCGGCTGCGACGCGGGCAATGCGCAGCTGAAACGAAAGATCGAACGGTGGGCGAGGAGGCGAAGCGCGCAGTTGTAGCGGTGGTGAGAAGGCGGCGCACATGCGCAGTAGAGAGCGGCTGCACCTGCGCTGCGCCTGACCTCACTCGGCCTTGGCATACGGCACACGCGAAGCTCGGCTCCGTTCCTCGTAGTGAATCTTTTTCTCTTCAAAAGATCAGCGGAGAAAGGGTTATTGGGAGCACGTCAATACTGCGGCTTGTACCACGCATTGGTTGCCTAGATCGAAGGGAAGGACGGGTCAAATCGCTGAAGGAACGGTGTAGCAGCTTCGAAATGAATTGCGTTCTCAGTCGTTCTACTGTTACTTATGTTTTTTACATGAGAAAATAAATGTCCGGTAGCTGTAATCAAGTAAAGGTACCGTTTAATTTCCGCAATTCAGTTTCGTAGGCAGCTTTCGTTACTTTTAGTTAACTGTTTAATTGAGGAAAAAGTCATTAACGTACCCAACAGTTATGGACAAAAGCATTTTTGAGCGGAAAGGGGTTTATGAACACAATTTTTTCATATATTGTAATATTTCACTCTAAGAATCAATATACGAGGTCTGTTAGAAAAGTATCCGACCTTTGGCCGAAGAAAAAAAAATGGCATAACTGGAGCGTTGGAAACCTAATTACCTTCAAAGTAGTCTCCTTGGGACTCAACACACTTCTCCCAGATGTGCTGCCACTGTTGGAAGTATTCTGAAAAAGCCTTTTTCGGAATGGAGTTTAGCTCAGCTGTCGTTGCAGCCATAATGTCCTCTCTAGTCTGAAATCGCGCTCCTTTCAATGACCTCTTGATTTTGGGAAGCAACCAGAAGTCGCAGGGGACCATATCAAGAGAGTAAGAAGCCTGTCGAACTACAGGGATCTGGTTTTTCGCCAAAAAAGTCTTAATCAAGTGCGAAGAATGTTCAGGAGCATTGTCGTGATGGATGCGCCAATTTCCTGTTGACCACAACTCCGGTCTCTTGCGCCGCACAGCATCACGTAGGCGACGGAGGACATCCCTGTTGTACTTTGGTCATTGTTTGACCCTGGGGCGTGCGTACTCGTGGTGTGCCACACAGCGAGAGTCCAAGAAAGCAGTAAGCATCACTTTGACGTAGCTGAGCATTTGGCAGGCCTTCTTTGGTCTTGGGGACGTGGAATGCTTCTACTGTGACGACTGGGATTTAGTTTCCGGGTCGTACCCGCACACCCAAGACTCGTCACCAGTGACTATGGTGTTGATGAAGTCGGGGTCACTGTTTGTGGAATCCAGCGTGTCCTGTGAGACTTCAACACGAAGCTGCTTTTGCTCCACCGTGAGCAGCTTCGGCGCGAATTTCGCCGCAGCTCTCTTCATGGCCAAATCTTCGGTGATAATAGAATGTGCTGAAAAACTACTGATCTCCACCTCTTCCGCAATTTCTCGGATAGTCACACGACGGTCCCGCATCACCAGAGCGTTCACTTCGGCAATGACCTGGCCATTTCGGCATGTTGATGGCCGACCAGAGCGTGGCTCGCCCTCCTCCGATGTGCGGCCATCTTTAAACCAGTTGTAGTATTGCTTAATTTGTGTGCTGCTCTAAGCATCATCACCGAAAACCATCTAAATATTTCAAATGATTTCCACTTGGCTGTCGCCCCATTTCTGGCAAAATTTGATGCATTAGCGCTGCTCCTGTCGCACCGCCATTTCGCTTGCACTGAAAAATTGACGAGAGCACTGCGCACTACCTCACTCAAACGCTGCATCCCAGCGACTGACGCTATCGGCAGGCGGGAAAAAATTCGTGCATGCGCACGACGGTTCAAGGTCTGCTGGTGCAAGCGCGCTTGTTTCATATTCATGAAACAAGCATATTCATGAGCATATTCATGAAACAAGCATATTCTTGTTTCATATTCATGAAACAAAGATCCCCCCATGGGGGATCTGGCACCGACATGGCGGCCAGAGATTCATGCTTGGTCTTTCTTCAGCTTGTGCAGATGACGGTGGCTCTTTCTGGGTTTGGATCGACGCAAACGTCATTGTGTTGCGGTCGCGTTTGCATTTCGGATGAATTCTGCCCGGCTTTTCCGTCATACTAGGACTGCCGCTCACCGCTCGATGTGGCTGCGCTGCCGTCGCCCTTCAGCTATCATCTCCTTTGCTGGCAACCTGGGACACTACACTTCACCGCATGTCTACATAAGCAGCTGTAACAAACGCCCAGTTTGGGATCTGGCACCGACACGGCGGCCAGAGATTCATGCTTGGTCTTTCTTCAGCTTGTGCAGATGACGGTGGCTCTTTCTGGTTTTGGATCGACGCAAACGTCATTGTGTTGCGGTGGCGTTTGCATTTCGGATGAATTCTGCCCGGCTTTTCCGTCATACTGGGACTACTGCTCACCGCTCGATGTGGCTGCGCTGCCGTCGCCCTTCAGCTATCATCTCCTTTACTGGCAACCTGGGACACTACACTTCACCGCATGTCTACATAAGCAGCTGCAACAAACGCCCAGTTTGGGATCTGGCACCGACATGGCGGCCAGAGATTCATGCTTGGTCTTTCTTCAGGTTGGTTATTTTTATCATCCTGTTAGCGGTATACCATTTAGAAAACTGGTGCCAGATCCCAACTCACCATCCATTGTTTTCTTGACGATTATGCAGTGTCTGTCATGCGCGTGTACTATTCGCAGGCTATTACTGCTTTCAGGGGATATTGAACAAAATCCCGGACCCCTGTCAGCTCAACTAGGAAAACATATGTTCGATGTGATTATGACAATACCGTCAATGCAGCAAACAAAGCCTGAAATTCTCGAAGAAATTCGAATCATTCGTACTGAACAGCAAGTTCTGGAGCAAAAGTTGCTGCAATTAGCAGGAAAAATGGATTCTATGGAAGGAAGCGTGCTTCCTATAAAGGACGACGCGAAGAAACTTTCTTCAGATCTTGCTGTCACGTGTAGCAAACTGCAGGACTGCCAAGATGATTTGGAAAATCGATGTAGAAGGTAAATTTGATCTTCTATGGTATTCAGGATACCTTGAGTGAATCTTGGGCTGACTCGGAACGGAAAGCGATTTCTTTCTGCTCACAACAACTGAACGTCACATTTGGCCACGAAGTCGTTGAAAGTGCGCACAGAATTGGTAATTTTTCTCAAATGAAACAGAGACCACTGATTGTAAAATTCTTATCGCTTAAAGACAAACAGGGGGTGCTGTCGGTGGCCTCAAAGCTAAAAGGAACAGATTTTGCACTAAGTGAGACTACTCAAGGAAAGTACGACTTGATAGGCAAAAACTATTTCAGTTTGCTCACAAACGTGGCAGCGAATTCAAGATTAACTTCAATAAGTTGAAAATGCGCAACAAAACTTTTATATACAACAGCCGAACAGACACTGTGGATCTATTTCCTTTGTAGCCACTACAGAATGCGCCCTCCAACAAAATAAGAATAACTGATGCTCATGACCTAGTATCCATAACATCCCCGCAGGGAGGCGTCTGCAGCATGCAGACGTTGGTGAGTGGCGACACCACGGGGTTAACCCGAGCATCCGCAGGGACATCCCCGCAGGGGGATGATGGTGAACAATGCATCACCACGGACCCGAGCATCCGCGCTTAGCCGTGCGTGGCATCGCCGTGTCCGGGGAAAAGGGGATCCTGGTGGTTGAGCAGATGCCGAGCGTTTGGACCTTTAAGGCCCCTCGGCGGAGGCAACACACCACTTTGGCCCCAGCTTCCTGTAGACGGCACCTCCGGCCTGACCCAACCGGTGGAAATCGGCAGTCGCCTCTTCCTGTCCGCCCCTCTATCTTTCAATTTCTTATTTCCTTCCTTACAACTTTCCTGTATCCTCCTCTCTTCTTCGTTTTTTCCTCTTTTTCCTGGCGGCGAGGGTTAACCGTGTGTGACCAACTACCCTGAGTTGAGTCATATTAGGTTATAGTTGGGGTGTACAGCTGGCGTGGGCAGGACTTGCTTGTAAGTTCCTGTCCCGTACCCTTGGGCTCCATGGTGGGTGGCTGGCACCGTGACTGAAACACATTAATTATTTATGGCTCCCCCTTTTTTCATACCAGATCGCTCTCTAAAAAGAGGGCGGAACGATGCAGATGATTTTTTTCAGAAAAGAAAGCTATCTTCCCAAAATTTCATGTTGTCCATAGCGAAGCAGAAGGAAAACAAGCAAGACTGATATCCCCGTTCCTAGTAGCAAAGTGCCTTACAGACACTGTTACAGTTTCGTTTTCATGTTTGTGTTGTGGCGCCACCCGGTGCCGACGGGATAGAACTTGCGAGGCAGCAAGGCAATAAAAAGGACACAGCTCTAGGAGCAGTTGTTCGTTGCGCATTGGAGCGTGGTGCATCATCGTCCGTTTCTTCGAGCCTAGCCGTTGACGGCGACCGCCGAGCCGGTCCGCCTCTCGGCATTGCTCGGTCCACTAACTCGTTACAAGTGGCGACGAGGAGAAAAATTCAAGTTCAAGTTCGTCTTTCCTACGCCCCTTCTGCGCACGTGAGTCCTTCGTTGTTCTGACGAGTTCAATGCGCAAGAATTCCGTCATGCCAATGTTCGGCAACCTCGAAGCGTTCGACGGAGGAGGAGGAGATGCGTGGCCTTGCTACGTTGATCGTCTTAGAGCTTTTTTCATCGCGAATGACATCGCAGAAGCAAAAGAGAAGTCAGTCTTCTTTAGTTGTTGCGGACAGAAAACGTATGCTCTCTTGCGGGATCTCGTGAAGCCCGCCCAACCGCAAGACAAAACCTTGCAAGAAATTCTTTCTGTTCTTGGTGACCACACTGTAAACACAAATAAGCCCAAATAGGAATATAAATGGCTAGTGTCCGCTTTTAAACTCCTTATTGAAAATTGCGCAATCGACTTTAAGTAGTAAAAAAGAGGAAATCCTCCTTTTTTACTGCCGTCGGGAAATCGAGGAGTAAAATAAAGCATTTACATGATTTTACTACTTTTCCAAGAAGGAGTATGTCGGCTTCAATACTCCTTCAGGCCCTTTATGCACTCCTTAGTGTCTGCCCGCCGCCTAGTGGCAGCTGCCGGTTCGCTGCACTTGCAGGTGACGACGCCGGCTCTGTTGTCGCTGCCTGCTCGCCTGTGCTTTTGCTGCTTCACGCACGTTTGTCATGTTACAAGACACCGGATCGCCGCAACCTCGCGCACCAATGTGCGCCACAGACAGTGCCTGTGAAGCCCCCAGTGTATTCGGAGAACGCTTGGTGTTGCATCGCCTGCGACGACAGTCTGCGAGAGGCTTAGCCAGCCGAGCTCCGCCGAGCCAACATGGCGGTGTGTGACGCGTCGACCTCCCCGAAGCCGCCAGTTTGCCACCCGCTCCTTTGCGCGCTCTTGTCGTGACGTAAGACTGGACATCATCGACCTTAGCAGCAACGTGCTGCAATGAACGTCTCACTCAAGCCAGCAATATGTGCAGAAGCAGCGGCTAGTCATTCATTGTCTACGCAGCATACAAGTGTTGGCTGCTGCCGTTTCGCCGCGCCGACATGGCGGTGTGTGTGTGACGCACCAGTTTTCTCGACATCGTCGGCCCCTCGTTCTTTCGCTGTATTGCAAGAATACTAAAGACCGGATTATCATCGTCGTGTGTTCTGGTAAGCAGTATTAAGCTCTCCTTTGATGCCATAGACGCGCATGCACTTAACGCCGCTCCCTTTTCAGTGTGCGTAGACTTGCTGTGAACCACGGGTGCGCCGAGATGAAAGGCTTAACGAGAACAGCAAAACAGCAAAGGCTTCATTGTGGTCCGGTGGAGCCAACTCACACAGCAGGCATGAAGTAAGTATCTGAGAAATTTGTTGTTGCATGCGGCTGAAAAAAAGAGTGTGGCACTGCAGTCGTGGCTGTTACGCTAACATGTACAGCTGGAAGTACGGTCAGTTCTTCTAGGGACCAAATTTTCTTCATGCGTTCAAGCCCCATGAATATGGAAAAGCTGTACAGGCAATGACAGGTGAAAATGCACAGCCTTGGGGTCTGTGAATTTTTGTCACGTTATTACGAACAGTGCTGAGAACCGTGCCCTAATCGGTTGCTTCCTTTCCTGTGTTTTAAGAGGGCCTTGTTATGCAAACAATGCAAGCGATTTTATTCTTTTCAGTCATAGCACAGGACATGGCGACGCCTTAGCGCTCACGGAGATTAGCTAAACTGTTACATTTTCCGAGTTGGTGGCATCTTAACGTTGCAGCGATTTTCGGCAGCGGACATGAGGTTTCAACCATACTGAACGCTGCCTTTTCTGGATGGTTAGGCGTCTAGTTCCAAAATGTGGTATCTTGTAAGCTCTTCGCATTTGAAAAATGTTAAAAGAAGTTTCCACTTCGCGTGCAGTTTCCGAACACATTCCATTATGTGAAACTCGTGGAGGCAAGCGTTCCGGTTCAGACTGCTGATCCCAGGAAGGCAGCGAAAGAAAAAGAATAAAGCATACGCCAGTGTACGAGATCCCCTGCTCGTGCTGGACGTAGTACATTGGCGAAAGCAAGCATTTCCCAGAAAATTTGAAGCAGCACAAAGCGGATGCCAAACAAATGAACAAGGAAGGAAGCGCGGGTTGACAAGGCTGACTTCGAGGGAACTATCCTTGCATCAACTGTCTACGATCAGTGACCCGGCGGATGACTAACCGAAGGCTTAAAAAAGGCAAGCTGTGACTCACTCGCAGTCACACCTGCTGAAAGAACCAAGAAGATTCCCGAACGTGTTTTTTTTTTTTTGGTTGGCGTTCTTTCCCGAAAGTATATTCCTTTCCCAGCCATAGACCTGTGTAGAATGTTTTCTTTTGAACCCTGGCCACGAATGTGAGGGCAAAGCTTAACAGAAGACAGCTGGCGGCGGGAGGGTGGGTCTGGTGGTAGCTTTCTATTCCTAACAATGCCTGCTATGTCAGTCACCCTTGCCCTGCCTTTGGCCTATACGCAGAATGAGGACGTCCTGAAAATGCGTAGCTGCGGGCTCTCCCATCAAGGAAATTGCATGTAAGCTTCCGCTGCGTGTATGCAAAGCGCTGTCTTTTGTTTGCATGTCTTGATTTCAGTAATTGGTTCTGATATGGTGCCTGAAAAGCATGAGGAACCTCTGACAAGTAAAAAAAATTATATCCCGAGGCCTCTTTCGGTGCAGGAACGCAGCCAAAGGCAGCGCGAATGCGCAAGTGCCTCAGTAAGACCATTTTATTTTTTTCAGTTTTATGCTTTGCGGAAAAAATGTTCCCTATCGATGCTGCTTCCCATTCGCCGTATTGCCTTAACGTTTACGAAAGAGGCTCTCTGGAATTTGTGATTCCCTGAAAACCGCGTTTAGCCGCTGTCATCCGACAGGGTACAGGTATGTATTAGCTAGTTGATTACCTACTAAGTTCTGCTAGCTAATCTTTTGTCATGAAAAACGTTTAAACTTCAATAATACTTACTTTATTGAAAAGTGCACTCTGAACGGCTTTGGGACGTTGACTTCTACACTTGAAGCACGTCATACTTCAAGCTTAGAGGTGCAATTCCTCTGATGCATTTGTTTTTCTAATCTTTCTTTCAGAAGGAGCCTGTATGTTGACAGCGAAGCATTTCAAGGTTCCCTCCTTGCTTTCAAGTGTGGCATCTCTATTTTCATTCCTTTGGGTATTTAAATTATGTACCCAAAGACAGCGTGGGTTAAGGCACTCTTCTTTTCTACAGGGGCCAAGACGTTGGTTCTCTGTAACCGTCAAAAGCAAGCTGCCGAACACATGTCTCAAATGTTTTGTACCCAATAAAATATTGTTTGAAATAAATCACTGTAAGTTCATCGACGCATTTATCCTGGACTATCAAGCTCTAAAATGAGCCTTCCATACGAATACTTTATTTCAAATCGGCTTCCGCATCAAGTGAAGTAATATACTCGTCTGGGAATCACAAATGTAACCCTATAGTAAGAAAAATTTCTCTAAAAATTTCCTGTCAAAACTACTTAAAAGGAACAGGCACGTACTCCTGAAATGTACTATAAAAGTAGCTGCAAAGGAGTATATAATACTTCTATTAATTGCCATGCTAACTCCTTTGTGATCACAACTTTACTCCTAAATAAACTCCCGTCTGCAGAGCGGTAACACTTTACTCCTTCTAGCACTCCGAAAGTACCCCTTCAAGCAGAGGAGTAGACGATATACTCCTATTATGAGGAGTATAAAAACCCCTTTTCGGGAGTGCGCTACGCGATGAGCCATTTACTCCTATCCGGGTGTTTTTCGGTTTGCAGTGCATTACTGCCCCAAGCCATCTGCTGTCGCGCCGCGTTTTAGGTTCAACACGCGTGTTCGCGCGGAGGGCGAGTCAGTCAGTAACTTTGTGGCGTCGCTCAAAAGCCTCTCTGAACATTGCAACTTCGGAACTGAGCTTAGCAACATGTTGAGGGACCGCATCGTGTGCGGTATCAACGACACAGCCGTGCAGGCGAGGCTGCTCGAGAAAGCAGACCTCACGTATGAAGACGCTGTACAAACTGCGCTTGCCATGGAAGCTGCGAAGAAAGATGCCGGCGAGATAGCGAGCTCAAGCCGAAGTGCGCTTCCCACTTATCAAGTCGCGGCATCAAAGGGGCGTGTCACATGCTACCGCTGTGGGGACGAACACCTCGCGTCCGTGTGCAAGCACATCAGTAGTTCGTGCAATTACTGCAGGAAGCAGGGACACATTGCTCGAGTGTGAAACTCGAAGAAAAAACACGCTTCGTCACGGAAGGGAAAATTCACAGAGCCACATGCGTCCGCGCCTCCGGCTCGCAAAACTTCGTGTGGAACTCATCCAGTCAACACTGTTGACAACGACGTTTCTGCCGACGTGTTTGATATGTGGCCAGTCGACACCGTCGCGCCGTCACCACCCTCCACCGTAACAGTCAGCGTTTGCGGTAAGCCGCTCTGTACGGAGCTGGACACCGGTGCGAGCGTTTCTGTAATGAAAAAAAAACGTCTTCAGGAGCTTCTACCGTCAGTACCTGTCATGCCGTCTTATGTACTCCTGCGAAGCTACTCGGGTGAGCTCACACAAGTTCAAGGTAGAGCGGATGTCACAGTGCAGTTTCGTGACAGAAAAGCAGTGCTACCTTTATTCCTGACTGGGGAACGTTCAACTACACTTCTGGGCCGGAACTGGATTCGAGAACTGGGCATTGAGATTGCTCGCGTGGAAGCAGACGTTCATGCTGTTTCTGATGTTGAGGACCTTCTTCAAGCGTTTCCTGAGTTGTTTGAACAGAGCCTGGGAACTTTCAAGGGTCCAGAAGCCACAGTCCATGTTCCACAAGATGCTGTACCAAAGTTTTTGAAGCCACGGCCACTGCCCTTTGCCCTGAAGGATGGGGTGTCACAAGAGCTTCAGCGCCTACAGAGGGAAGGCATCCTGGAGCCAGTCACTTCTTCAGCTTGGGCTGCACCAATTGTTTCAGTGGCCAAGAAGGATGGACGTGTCAGGATTTGCGGAGATTTCAAGATTACCGTTAATCCAGTAGATGTGATGGAAAAGTATCCAATTCCAAGAATTGAGGATCTGTGGGCCATGCTGTCAGGAGGGGAGAAGTTCACGAAGCTGGATTTGAGGGACGCCTACCAGCAAATAGTTCTTGACAAAGAATCTAGAAAGTATGTCACAATCTCCACACACATGGGATTATTCCAGTATACACGTCTTCCTTTTGGCGCGTCATCAGCACCAGCCTTGTTCCAAAGGGAGATGGAGAACCTTTTCCGAGGGCTGCCACATGTTGCAGTATATTTCGATGACATCCTTGTCACTGGCTCGAATGACTCAGAGCATCTTCGCAACCTCAGTGCTGTCCGATCTAGACTCCGTGATGTTGGACTTAAGTTGAAGTTCGACAAATGTCATTTTTTCGTCCGACAAGTTGAATACCTTGGGCACATCATAAGCGAACAAGGCCTGTCTCCAAGTTTGAGCAAGGTATCTGCCATCCTTCATGCACCTGCACCCCGGGGCGTCAAGGAGCTTCAAAGTTTTTTGGGACTTGTGAACTTCTACAGGCGTTTTCTACCAAACCTTTCCGGACGCCTCCGCCCTTTGCATTTACTTCTCATGAACGAGAAGAAATGGGAGTGGGGAAAAGAGCAAGAAAATGCATTCAATGCAGTGAAGCAGTTAATAACATCCGCTCCAGTCCACTAACTCGTTACAGACACCTTGGGCCTTGGGTACAAGGTATCCAAAATGGCCAGCGGTGACTTACTGCTCAAACTTCGTGACACTGTCCAACACTCTAAACTCTCAAACCTTGCGTCCATTGGGGAAATCCCAGTCTCTGTCACTTCACGTCGATCTTTGAACACTGTCCGAGGCGTCATATCTGAAATCGACTTTATCCACCTCTCTGAGAAAGAAATGATTGAGGGCCTTACTGACAAAGATGTCATAAATGTGCAGCGCATAAAGATCTGGAAGGATAACAAGGAAATAGACACGAAGCACCTGATCCTCACTTTCAATACCAGCACACTGCCTGAAATCATTGAAGCTGGTTACCTGAAAATAAATGTAAGACCATATATACCCAACCCACGAAGATGTTTTAACTGCCAGAGATTCGGCCATGGCTCACAGAGTTGTCGCGGCCGCAAAACTTGCGCAGAATGCTCGTCAAAGGAACACCAATCAGAAGAATGTGTTGCTACACCGCGGTGTGCAAACTGTGAAGGAGACCATGCTGCCTACTCCAGAGCTTGTCCTTCTTGGAAGAAAGAAAAGGAAATAATTACTCTCAAGACTACGGCAAACATTTCTTTCAAGGAAGCAAGAAGGCGATATGCTCAAACGAACACATTCTCTTTCAGTGCAAAAACAAACTTCGCTGATGTGGTGCGTGGGCGCGGCACACCGCACCAGGCTTCGGCACCTGTCCAGGCCACACGCAGTGCGCCTGTGGCGGGGCCACTCGCGCCCCCGTGTGGAGTAGCTAGCGCTACTCCGCAAACCCCAAAGGAGGCAACGCAGACCCCCGGGTCGGCGGGCCTCAAGACCTCTTCCCACAGGTCGAGGTCAAACTCAAAAATCAACATACCTCCTGCACGGTCGTCCAGCGCCTCCACAGAGGCGATGGACACGACCCAGGACAGCTCCGTGCCGTCCACGTCGCACGGTCGGCGGAGCTCCCTGGATCGGTCAAAAAAAGACAGGCCCAGAGTCACGGGGCCATCGACAACTTGATCTACCTTTTCACCCTATAGAAACACAAAATTAAGATGGCTTTCATAATACAATGGAACTGTAGAGGACTTCTAAACAACTACAGTGATATAAAATACATACTAGGAGCGCACGCTCCTGTGGCCTTATGTCTACAAGAGACAAATTTAGGTCCAAAAAAAAATAACTTTCTTAAGAATTATACTGTTTTCCGTCGCGATCGAGAGCAGGCGAGTAGGCTGTCGGGAGGCGTCGCCATCATAGTGAAAAACGGTGTCCCAGCTCGAGAGCTTAAACTAAAAACAAGACTTGAATGTGTCGCAGCCACTCTGCTTACATATAAAACCATTACAGTATGCTCTCTATATATCGATCCACACCTTAAGGTAACACTTCATGATTTAGAGGTTATTGTAGAACAGCTACCAGAGCCATACCTGGTAGTTGGAGACTTTAATGCGCCTTCATGCTTTTGGGGAAGCGAAAAAACTGACGTTAGAGGCCATCTTATTGAGGATTTTATTCTATGCAGTAGCATCTGTTTACTTAACTCGGGTAAACCTACGTACTGCTCCCAACCTCAGGGAAAATGAGTGTTTTAGATTTGTCTTTTAGTTCACCGTCTGTTTTTAGCGATTTTAACTGGAGTGTTTTAGACAATTCATACGGAAGCGATCATCTCCCTGTCATAATAAGCCTCTCATCGTCACCAACAGTCGTTTCCACGAAACCACGGCGTTGGAAGCTACATTTAGCTAACTGGGAATTGTTTAGGAAAATGGCCAACTTGGAGGATATAATTTTAGAAAATCATACCATAGATGAAATAAATGAAATGGTCACAACATATTCTTTTTGCCCCGCACCTATCAATTCCGAAATCCTCAGGAGTGGTTCGCCAGAACCACAAATTGTGGTACACACAAGAATGCAAACAGGCTAAAAAACAACAAAATAAAGCATGGGGAGTATTTCGCAGATATTCCACACACGAGATCCCTATGATTTTCAAAAAGGCAAGAGCGCAAGCGCGGTATATTCGGCACAAGGCCGAGAACTCTTCTATAAACAGCTCAACCACATCAAAACAAATGTGGGAGCAAGTGCGAAAACTAAGCGGCAGGTACTCACCCTTCACAATCCCCCTTTTAACAACACCTGGTACACAAACAAGTATAGATGAACAGGCTGACATACTAGGACAACATTTCTCTGACGTTTCAAGCTCTTCACACTACACACAGTCATTCTTAAAACACAAAAACACAACTGAAAAGCAGAAACTTCCAACGACTGGCAGTAAAAATGAAACATACAATACATTAT
This sequence comes from Amblyomma mixtum, assembly GCF_055824585.1. Taxonomy (NCBI): domain Eukaryota; kingdom Metazoa; phylum Arthropoda; class Arachnida; order Ixodida; family Ixodidae; genus Amblyomma; species Amblyomma mixtum. The sequence continues at coordinate 143,069,307 of NC_143012.1, read as the reverse complement.
TTACAATTCAGGAGATCCAAAACGTACTGTCCTCCGGTAAACAGACAGCACCTGGCCCGGATGATGTACATTATCAAATGCTTGCCCACCTGTCCGAAGCTGCTGTAGCAGCACTTCTGCAATTTTTCAATAAGATATGCGTGTCCGGAAAGATGCCGGAGGCTTGGAAAAAAGCAGTTATCGTACCGTTCTTAAAACCTGCGCCGCCGCGGTGGCTCAGTGGCTAGGGTGCTCGGCTGCTGACCCGAAAGACGCGGGTTCGATCCCGGCCGCGGCGGCTGGAATTTCTTTGGAGGAGAAATTCTAGAGGCCCGTGTACTGTGCGATGTCAGTGCACGTTAAAGAACCCCAGGTGGTCGAAATTTCCGGAGCCCTTCACTACGGCGTCTCTCATAGCCTCAGTCGCTTTGGGACGTTAAACCCCATAAACCATGAACCAACCATCTTAAAACCTGGAAATCCGCCCACATCTCCTAATCGTTATAGGCCGATAGCTCTTACAAGTTGTATAGCAAAATCATTTGAAAGTGTGCTCAACGTTAGGCTCATGTTCATTCTTGAACCACGCGAACTCCTTGACATCCACCAGTGCGGATTTAAAAAAGGATTTTCGACAACTGACCATCTCGTCCGCTTAGAAAACACAGTCCGAGAGGCATTCATACATCAACAACACTGTCTGGCATTCTTCTTTGACATGGAGAAGGCATATGATACCACATGGAGATATGGCATTCTACGCGACTTGGCAGATCTTGGCATCCGGTGTAGGATGTTGAACTGCCTGAAGGATTTCCTGTCAGACCGGTCTTTCCAGGTGCGCCTGGGTGCAACCCTTTCGAAGAGCTTTGTCCAGGAGAATGGGGTACCGCAGAGCTGTATCCTAAGTACCACTCTTTTTTGTAGTGAAAATGAATTCTATAGCGAAAATAATTCCCAACTACATTATGTATTCCGTGTATGTCGACGACCTTCAGATTGCTTGCACGTCTTTCAGCCTGTCAACGTGTGAGAGGCAGTTACAACTCACATTAAACAAGCTAGCAATCTGGGCAGACAAAAATGGGTTCAAGTTCTCTCCACAGAAAACAGTGGCTGTTGTTTTCTCGCTTAAAAGAGGCTTTCAGATCAATCCGAGCTTAAACCTAAATGGAGCCACACTACCGGTAAAACAAGAAGATAAATTTTTAGGAATAACATTTGATAAAAAACTTACATTTTTGCCGCACATAAACAACTTGAAAGTAAAGGCCTTCCGTGCAATGAATATTCTTAAAGTACTCTCAACGAAACGCTGGGGATCTGACAGAGCATGCCTCCTTCACATCTACCGTTCTCTAGTGCGCTCATGTCTAGATTATGGGTGTATTGTGTACGGCTCGGCAAGGCCTTCATATCTCAAAAAATTAGATCCAGTTCATAATCTAGGTATCCGCCTTTTTTGTGGGGCATACAGAACGTCTCCGGTAATGAGCCTTCTTGTTGAAGCAAATGAGCCATCACTGGAAGATAGAAGAAAAGCCCTTACATGTGCATACATTCTTAGAATTAGGTCTCGAACAAAACACGTGTGTTATAAAATTGTCACAACATGGCCGTCTAAAATAATATTTACAAATAAGCCCCAAGCAACCAGACCTTTGCTAATGCGGTTTGAGGAGATCTGCCGAGAACTTGACTTATCAGAAACACTACCAAATGTTGCAGAAAGTTGTGACGCATTCGCCCCTTGGTACATTTTTGAAACAGCGCAACAAAGACGGGACGTGGAAACTGAGGGGTAAAGACAAACAGGCGCTGACTAACAACTGGGTTTATTGAAAAAAACACAAATATATAGACAGAGTTAGGAAAGATTAATCGCCACCATAGTCAACTCATGCCACATGTGAAGCCAGATACCCAATCTCCCCTTCGGAAAGGGCGACCGATGGGCAACTAATGCAAGTTGCGCCTTTCTCACGTATAAGAAAAGCTTCAATCACTTCTCGCGTCATCTTATCACTATGGCGGAACACGATATTGGTGTTCTTATAGTCGGGGGTACATTTGCATTTCTTGCAACGGAATACACCTTTAGCGAGAGGGTCTCCTTCAGATTTTCTTTTTTCGTAATCTTTTTCGTGTTGACATTTACACTTTCTGCAGTGGACCGCCACGTGTGACAGGGGGTCTTTTTTTCTTGTGTTCTCATGTTCCATGAGTCTCTTGTTGATGCATCTTCCTGTTTGGCCAATATATGTGGCGCCACACGAGAAGGGAATTTTGTATACTACCCCTACCTCGCAAGGTACATAAGGGGAAACATGGCGCACCTGACAAGCCCTTTTGTTTCCCTCCTGCCTCTGCCTTACCTGTTTGCACATCCTGCCTAATTTCTTCGGGGCAGAAAACACGACGTCAACGCCATATCTGCCTGCCACGTTTTTGAGCCCATGGGACAAGCTGTGCGCATATGGAACCACTGCCGGCCTTTTATTTTTATTTTCATTTCTTGCACTCGGCCGAGCCCCATACTTCACCTGCCTAAGCAATTTCTCCGCTGCCCTAGAAATGAGGTGAGCCGGATAGCCATTCGCGCATAATCTGTTTGATTGGGCTGCAATGCTCTCCCCAATCATTTCATGGCAGGACTTCTTGAGTGAAGATTGCAGGCAAGACAAGATAATGCCTTCTTTTATAAGCTTGGAATGACCTGACCTGAAGTTTAACAAGGGCTTAGCCGATCTTGGCCGATAACACCAGCACACGTGCTTGTCTCGGGAAAACAAAACCAAATCTAGAAACTGCAGTTCCTTGTTCGTGGGTACCTCTGTTGTAAATTTTAGCCCACGCCCGTACTCATTAAACACCTTAAGAACATCGACTAACATTCTAGGCAGGCTGCCTGGCGGGGTAAACACCAAATAGTCGTCAACATAACGAAAAATACGCACCCCTAACTCTTTCGAAGCTTGCTCAATCGCCCTGTCCACAAAACTCAAAAAAATGTTAGCCAATACAGGTGCAACCCTGGAACCAATGCATACCCCAGATGCTTGCACAAATGACTTGCCCTCCCACTCAACAACTGTTGCCGACAGGTAGAAGGACAAGATTTCTAAAAAACTATCAACAGACACACCACATTTTTCGATGAATGCACTTTCGTCATTGTCCTCTGTGATGCACATTTTTACGGCCCTCATGAGCTCTCCGTGTGGCAATGAATAATAAAGGTCCACTACGTCAACGCTAAAAAACGTGCAGATCCCAGGGTTATCCAGCTTAAGGTGTTCCACCAGCACATCCGAATTGGGAATCACGAATGGGTCCGGCAGGGCCAGCGCTTCCAGTTGCCTTTGAAGATATCCTGAAACCACATGCTGCCAGGTCCCTCGTTCGGAGACAATGGAACGGAAAGGGTGGTCCGGCTTGTGCGTCTTAATGGTGAAAAAAACTTCGAGCTTCAGCCCTGCCGAGTTTTGTGGACAGGGCGATTGAGCAAGCTTCGAAAGAGTTAGGGGTGCGTATTTTTCGTTATGTTGACGACTATTTGGTGTTTACCCCGCCAGACAGCCTGCCTAGAATGTTAGTCGATGTTCTTAAGGTGTTTAATGAGTACGGGCGTGGGCTAAAATTTTCAACAGAGGTACCCACGAACAAGGAACTGCAGTTTCTAGATTTGGTTTTGTTTTCCCGAGACAAGCACGTGTGCTGGTGTTATCGGCCAAGATCGGCTAAGCCCTTGTTAAACTTCAGGTCAGGTCATTCCAAGCTTATAAAAGAAGGCATTATCTTGTCTTGCCTGCAATCTTCACTCAAGAAGTCCTGCCATGAAATGATTGGGGAGAGCATTGCAGCCCAATCAAACAGATTATGCGCGAATGGCTATCCGGCTCACCTCATTTCTAGGGCAGCGGAGAAATTGCTTAGGCAGGTGAAGTATGGTTGGTTTGTTTATGGGGTTTAACGTCCCAAAGCGACTAAGGCTATGAGAGACGCCGTAGTGGAGGGCTCCGGAAATTTTGACCACCTGGGGTTTTTTAACGTGCACTGACATCGCACAGTACACGGGCCTCGAATTTCTCCTCCAAAGAAATTCAACCGCCGCGGCCGGGTTCGAACCCGCGTCTTTCGGGACAGCAGCCGAGCACCATAGCCACTGAGCCACCGCGGCGGCCGCAGGTGAAGTATGGGGCTCGGCCGAGTGCAAGAAATGAAAATAAAAATAAAAGGCCGGCAGTGGTTCCATATGCGCACAGCTTGTACCATGGGCTCAAAAAAGTGGCAGGCAGATATGGCGTTGACGTCGTGTTTTCTGCCCCGAAGAAATTAGGCAGGATGTGCAAACAGGTAAGGCAGAGGCAGGAGGGAAACAAAAGGGCTTGTCAGGTGCGCCATGTTTCCCCTTATGTACCTTGCGAGGTAGGGGTAGTATACAAAATTCCCTTCTCGTGTGGCGCCACATATATTGGCCAAACAGGAAGATGCATCAACAAGCGACTCATGGAACATGAGAACACCAGAAAAAAAGACCCCCTGTCACACGTGGCGGTCCACTGCAGAAAGTGTAAATGTCAACACGAAAAAGATTACGAAAAAAGAAAATCTGAAGGAGACCCTCTCGCTAAAGGTGTATTCCGTTGCAAGAAATGCAAATGTACCCCCGACTATAAGAACACCAATATCGTGTTCCGCCATTCTGATAAGATGACGCGAGAAGTGATTGAAGCTTTTCTTATACGTGAGAAAGGCGCAACTTGCATTAGTTGCCCATCGGTCGCCATTTCCGAAGGGGAGATTGGGTATCTGGCTTCACATGTGGCATGAGTTGACTATGGTGGCGATTAATCTTTCCTAACTCTGTCTATATATTTGTGTGTTTTTTTCAATAAACCCAGTTGTTAGTCAGCGCCTGTTTGTCTTTACCCCTCAGTTTCCACGTCCCGTCTTTGTTGCGCTGTTTCAAAAATGAATACGTACCAACTTGCCCAAATTTCTGCGTTACTCAATGTTACCCCTTGGTACAGTTTCCCGTCGGTCTGTGATATAAGTCTCACACAGTTCAACAAAAGACAAACTCCGCCAGAACACATCATACAAGAGTTCCTCACACTAAAGGAAAAATATGATAGCTACACCGAGTTCTACACTGACGGATCGAAAACTACAGGTTATGTTGGAAGTGCAGTAGTGGAAGGGAACTGGGAAAAAAATAGTAAGGCTTCCTCAGTGTGCATCAGTTTTTACAGCCGAGTGTTATGCTGCGTTTCTTGCTACGGAGAAAATAATAAGCAAGAACATCGAAAACAGTATTATCTACACAGACTCCCTCAGTGTACTGAAAGCACTACAGTCAAGAAATGCAGTCATGCCATCACTAGGTACCGTCATCCATAACATAACAAGGATCATAACACAAGGGCATAACATAAAATTATGTTGGGTTCCTAGGCATGTTGGAATTGATGGTAACGAGAAAGCGGACGCATGCGCTGCTCAAGCCCACAACAAGGAAATAAAGAAAATAAGCATGCCACATAATGATTGCATGAAGCTAGTTCAGAGCAGGCTAAGGAACAAATGGCAGAGCACATGGAATAGTCAGATAAATAACAAGCTACACTTAATAAAACCAATATTAGAAGAATGGAAATCATGCACTCATCAGGAACGCTTTTTTGAAGTTATTTTATGTCGTTTACGTATTGGACACACACACTTTACCCACAACTTTCAACTAACAAAACAAGACAAACCTACCTGTGAAAAATGCGGAGATGAACTCCCAGTAACTCACATCTTAATCTCATGCATAGAACTTGAAACACTCAGAAACAAGTTTCTTACCCCGTTTTACAACCAACACATCCCTTTTCATCCGTCATTGATTTTAGGTGAAGAAGCTCTTATTGATAAGTCAAGCGTATTTAACTTTTTAAAAGAAGCCAATGTACTAGAAAAACTCTAAATTTTTACCCCGTGCTTTACAATTTATTGACACCCCTCATCTACCTTCTCCGTCGTGAGAGGACGGCTGAGGTCACTATACCATCGGTTGGGGACCTCGAGATCCTTGCACAGCCAAGGATGGCTCCCGAGGTTGCCGACCCTCTTTAAAGCTTTTACCATAAGTCACTTTTAAAATTTTGTCATATTTTTACTAGGTTGCATGAATTAACTTTTTAGGCCCTTTACACCGCCGTTCGTTTAGACTTTTGAATAACATGTAAATAAAGCAGTTTTCATACCCTGAGCTTGGCGCATGATAGCCTCAGTCGCTTATGCGCCATAAAACTCAACTCAACTCAACTCTAGTATCCATAACAGTAAATTATCGAAGTTTAAAAAATAAAACGATAAAATTCGCTTCACTCCTCGAATCATCAAAGCCGCATATTGTCTTCGGAACGGAATCTTGGCTGGACGATAAAATTAATGACAATGAAATCTTTCCGCGCAATTATGTCGTTTATAGACAAGACCGTAACGTGCACAGCGGTTGTGTATTTGTTCTTATCCATGACAGTATCCTTAGCATGCCGATGGACTTTGAAGCCGAATCCTGTGAAACAGTGTGGTGCAAAATTCTTCTAAAAAATGGCACCTCTCTTGAAGTTGGTTCATTTTACAGATCACCGGGTTCTAGCAGTCCCCAACCTCTGTTTGAGTTGAGCAATATAGTGTTAAGCTTACAAACAACGTATATAATACTCGCTGGTGATTTTAACTTGCCGAACATTGATAGGTCCTCGTTAAAGCCTGTACTTAATAATGCATCCCTACTGTACACTGTTTTCCAGGAAATGGTTACTGTTCATTCTTTGCTAAAGTTTGTTAACACGCCGACTAGGACGAGCGGTACTACCGCAAATGTACTGGATTTATTTTTCTGTAATGACCGCGATCTTATACCAAATGTTGTCACATTGCCTGGGATCAGTGATCATGATGTGGTTGTCACTATGTTATCTTGTACAGCCCAAACCTGCCACGCTTCAGAACCACGCAAGGTGTTCTTCTACGAAAAAGGCGACTACGCCTCACTGTCCGCCGAACTTGACGCATTTCTTCCCCACTTCCGATCACATATCTCACGCCTTGATATTAATGGGCTATGGAATCTATTCAAAACAACATTGCTATCGTTAACACAAACCTTCATTCCTTCGCGTGTCATTTCCGCCAAGCGCAGTAGCGATAAGCCATGGCTAACAAGAGAACTTCGCACGTTGATAAACAGAAAAAATAGATTGTTTCGTAGATATTGTCAGTTTCCTGATCTAAAGGTGCGCTCACAAATGAAAGAGCTGTGCAAGGTCATTACAAAAGAGATGCGCACAGCACATAATACGTACCTCTCCAATCTAGGCGATAAACTTAAATCCAACCCAAAGGAATTGTGGAAATACGTCAAAAACAAGAAAAATACCAAGCAATCTATTCCAGATGTTATTGATGGTACAAACTACAATGCCGATAAAAAGGCAAAAGCTGAAAGGTTTAATGCATTTTTTCAATCTGCTTTCTCACAACATGCAACTGCAGTCACCGCTTCGCAAGGCGTTACCAACTTAACAAAAATGAATGAGGTATCATTATCCGAATGTGGTATCGTGTCCTTATTGCAGAAGATTAATGTACATTCTGCCCCTGGTCCTGATGGCATATCAAATTTTGTCCTCAAGAACTGCGCGTTAGCTATTGCTCCCTTTTTAGTACTACTCTTTGAAACCTCTCTTGAGCAAGAAGTTTTGCCCCCTGACTGGAAAAATGGAAGCATTATTCCTATCCATAAGAGCGGTGACAAGAACGTAACATGTAACTACAGACCTATTTCATTGACAAGCGTGGTATGCAAAACACTGGAGCATGTAATTTACACAAACCTAATTAATCACCTACAGAGTAATAACTTCGTTTCACCAACGCAGCACGGTTTTAGGGCTGGGTTTTCTTGCGATACGCAATTAATTGAAATTACTCACGATATTGCAGCCTCAATTAACTCAGGCACGCAGGTTGAGTGTATATTTTTAGATTTTCGGAAGACATTTGATTCCGTTTGCCATGCACTTCTGTTGCACAAAATGTCCCTTCTTAATATACCGGCCAATCTCTTAGCATGGATTAAAGCATACCTCTCTGAAAGAAAACAGTGCGTGGTTCTGGACGGTGAGTGCTCAAGTGCGCCTGTGTTATCTGGTGTCCCACAGGGGTCAGTTTTGGGCCCTCTACTTTTCCTTGTTTATAACAATGACCTTACTGACCGTACCACCAGCCGTGTACGATTGTACGCAGATGATTGCTGTATCTACCGCGAAATCACTAGTGCGGCGGACTGTCAACATTTACAGAACGACCTGGACTCCGTTTTTTTGTGGTGTCAGTCCTGGAAGATGTCTCTTAATTTATCCAAATGCAATCTTATAAGGTTTACAACTAAAAAACAGCCAATTCTTACCAATTATTTTATGGATGGAACCTGCATGTCGGTCGCAAGAGAATACAAATATTTGGGGGTTGTGTTCTCTACCAATCTGTCATGGAATGCTCATATAGATAACGTAACTATGAAGGCTAGTCGAATGTTAAATTTCCTCACACGAAACTTTAATCAGGCACCAACAAAGCTTAAGGAAACATTATTTATGTCAAATGTGCGTCCTATTCTTGAGTACGCTTGCAGTACTTGGGATCCGTTGTGGGGACGCCTTCGTCCCCTGCGTTCACTTTCCCGCACTGCACCCCACTGTTGTTAGCTGCCCCCGAAAAGCACTCCCTTTGGTTTGGTTACTCTAGCTAACAGGGGAGGGCGCTCGCGTCGCAGCGACAGCAGCGCCACGGATGGCGTGTTTGGCCGCTCGCGCGCGGGGGAAGGCTAGGTCTCTTCTCTCTGGGATCGGGAAGCGAGCAGACGTTTCGCTCGCAGCTTCGCTCTTCGTCGACGGGCGCCTCTCGGTCGGAACTTACTCCCGCCGAGCCCGTCCCGCTCGACCTCGGAGTTCCCTTTGCCCTACCGTGGGCGGACGTTCGCTCGTAGCCGTGCTGGTGAGTCGGACATCCTAGATTCCTCAGTGTATTTTGTTGCTAGCTGGCGTTATTGTTGCTATAGCAATAAATGCCTTGTTTGTGTCAGCCAGTGTGTCGTTCCTTTGTTCCCTCAGAGCAAGGCCCGCCGTGGTCGGCGTGCGCTCAGTAGCGTACGCGATCACGGGGTGGGGTCTGCGCGGCTTTGAACTGAGTCAGCCGCGCTTAAACGGGGAGAACGTGTTTATCCCCCCCATTTAAACCCCATACCGTCAACCCAGTGTAACATCGCAAAACTTGAACGCGTACAGGCACGTGCTGCTCGCTTTGTATCAGGTAATTACGGCTTTTCAAAAAGATCTTGCGATGTTTTCAAAAACCTAGGGTGACCGCTGCCAAACGAGAAGAAAATACCTGCGCTTGTCGCTATTTTACAATATTCTTAACACTAGAACAGGTATTGATAAAGATAAATATCTAAAAAAACCAACTTATGTATCTGCACGAACGGACCATTCCCGAAAAGTGCGTGAATATGCTTGTCGAATAAACTTATTAAAGAACAGTTCTTCCCTAAAACAGTACACGGGTGGAATGGTTTGCCTGCCGAAATTGTTTCCGGGACCCCTTCGTCTTTTATCCAGGATCTCAAAAATATTCTTTTTAATGGGTTTTAGCATTTCTTTTAACTTCTCATACCTGTGTTTCCATTACCACAATACAGTGTGATTAAGGGATGCAAATAGTGATGTTTCATGCTTTTCAATTTGCTACTGAATTATATCATCTGTGCAGTTATATTGTTTTTTTCTTCCCCCCATACACTAATGCCCGCAAGGGCGATGTAGGTATGTAAATAAATAAATAAAAATAAATAAATCAGGTGTTCGCAAAAAAAAATAAGGTCGGATACTTTTCTAACAGACCTCGTATCCGCAGATGCCCGTCAGCAAGCCTGCAATTTCTTGGCTTTTAACGTTTTTTCTATCTTCAAAAGCGTCCTCCTATTTTTCTTTCTATAGCAGCCTTTACTGCTCGATGTGAGCGATGGAACAACTCTAACAGAAATATATTGCTGCGCGTCAGAAGAATGGACCATTGACTGTAATATTTCCATAATTGTACGTTACAATTTTCAAATATTGAAAATGTTTCCAAGAATGTTGGACACGGAGGGCTTAATTGTTACGGGTGCAGTAGTGGGTCACAGCAGCGGATGTGAGCGGGAATATTTTGTTTCTGGCGCGCGTTTTTATTTCTGAAAGCAGTATTCTCTCACAGCTGTCTGACCGCTTTGACCAGTTATTACCAAGAAACAGTAAACCTTGCCATGGCGCAAATAGCTGTGAACTGAATTGTGGAGGAATTCTGCAGAGGCACATTGGAATATGTATTGGCACTTGGTGCCGCAGTATTCTTTTTTCGAGCTCTCATTTCGTAGTTGTGTTCCCATCAGTAGTTACAAGAAGTTCAATAACCTTTCAACTGTTTTTTTATGACTGACCTTATTGCTACACAGCTGAACAACTTAGGTTGGGCGCATATTCACGTGAGCACTTTCATTTGGCGACTAAGAGTTGTCTCTCTTCAAATGACGTGTACCTTCATAGAAAGGTGGTAGAAAAACGTACATTAAGTAGTCGTGCAGATATCAGAAAAATATCCCCGCATGGAGGATGATCGCGGGCATTAAACACAACCACTTCTTTTTCACTGAAGAAGGATGGATAGCTGGCCGAGTTTGTAATAATTCATCGTGCGGGGTACAGCGCGAACAAGACGAAGGACGAAGCAAGAAGATTACACAGACGAACCCTGACTCGAAAGTGAATTTTTAATGAAAGGAGCAAACATATAAACAAAATAATCACATGGAAACAGAGAGCAAAGACCATTCGTCCAGCAAAATTAAGATCAAGAACAAACGCAACACATCCGCCAAGTAGCCAAGTCCGATCAAAGGCCTACTTCTTACATACTACCCCCCCTCCCCCTGAAAACTGGTTAAAACAATCATGAATTATCTAAAAATGATACCTGTTTATCAACTAACGCCAATAAAGGCTAGCTGACACACTCTGCTCTGCCGTGCCATTAGCAGCCGCAATGAAAAGGTGTTAGTAGTTAGTCCGTTCAAATGCCAGGTTTCACAAAGATCACCGTTGGTGGATTGAGCATGTTCGGTATTATATGAACTTCCACTCTCATGCAAAAAAGTCTGCTTTGGTTAAACCGGTCGCTGCCTTAACTTTCGCCTGCAGGAACGCCTTAACTCACTATCAGACTCCAGATAATCACATATTAAGGATCACTGCCGCGATTGTGGAAAAAAACGAAAAAAAGAAACAGAAAAAGTGCCGCTCCTTGGTAACAAAAACAAAAATTTTGTTTCGCTACCGTGATAAGATGACCAGCAACAAAATGGACGCTTATTTCATAAGAAAGATGCAGTCACAGTGTGTCAGCCAGCATTCATTGGCGTTAGTTGATAAAGAGGTACCATTTTTAGATAATTGATGATTTTTTTCACTTGGGTTTTCAGGGGGGGGGAGTGAGGTAAGACGTAAGCCTTCGATCGAACTTCGCCACGGTGCGGATGAGTTGCGATTATTGTTGATCTTGATTTTGCTGGTCCAGTGCTCTTTGCTCTGCATTTCCACGTGATTACTGTGTTTATATGTTTGCTCCTTTCATTAAAAATTCAGTTTCGAGTCACCGCTCCTCTGTGTAGTCTTCTTACTTCGTCCTTCGTCTTGTTCGCCTGTACCCCCCCCCCCCCGATGACTTCTTTTTCATCTTTGTCCATACTAGTAGTGGTACGCTTACTAATGCACTTGATCTAATTAGGGCCTGGGATGTTTCGAAAATTCTTAAGATGTCTTGAAGCTACGCTGAATGTGTGTTAACGGCTTATCACCTTCGCCGACTAACGTAATTCCGGAAATAAGTCATCACACGTGTTGTGACTAACGTAGAACTGCTTGCGCCGTCGTCTTTCTCGTCGTCGCGTCAACCTCGAAGCGCCACACCACGCCCGCGGCAACGCGGCGCCGCCCATTATTTATATTTTTGGTGCTTTAGTATAGCGTCCTTGGTGCGAAGTGGCCGCGCGAAGGACCTCCTGACCGTCGCCGAGAGTCACGATGAGCCGCCACCATTGTCCCAAGCGGCAGCTGACGGGCTTCGGCGAGCCCTTGGACTGGCGACCGCTGGACTTCGTCGACAGCGTTCCCTACGTGTTCTGCTGCGCTCTCTGCGGGGTACTGCCGGCGTTTCCAAAGCGGCTCACGACCTGCTGCCACGTGTTCTGCCCGTCCTGCTTCGAGAGCATCACCGAGCAGCAGTGCGTCTGTCCTGTGGACGGCAGTCTTTTCGCCGAACACTCGGTTGAGGCTTTGGACTCTATTCGCGGCGGCGTGTATGAACTTCGGGCCCACTGTCCCAATGCGTCCCACGGTTGCACGTTCGTAGGCATGCTGACCGACATCAGGGAGCACTTCTTGCGTAGCTGCGACCACAACGAGGTTCACTGCCCGCGCTGCGGACTGGCCATACTCCAGAGGACAGCCCTGTACCACCACTCCCAGGAGTGCGACGCAGTCCACAAGGTTGAGCCGGCCAGCGACGCCGAGGCCGACAGCTCCAACGAAGACGCCTGTCACATGTCTAGCAGCAGCCGCAGGTCTCGTTCGCGTGGCAAATCAGCGTCGGGAAAGGGCGGGGACAAAGCGAAGCGCTCCGGAGCCCGCAGAGTTCCTTCGACTGAGAACGCGGGCAGGGAGAAGCCGCCGATCGTCGCCACTATCAGGGCCCTCCTTCAAGACAACCCCGGCAGTACCATCCTCTCGGCGCCCGTCGGCTCTTCCGGAGTCCCTTCAGTAGCCCCTTCAGCAGAAACCTCACTGCTAAGTCGCGGTGGCTTCGCGGTCAAGGGAGATCGGCGCAAGGCCGCGAAGCCGTCGAAGAGCGCCGACGGTGCCTTGACGTCGCTCTCCGAGGCGCAGTTGCTTGAGAGGGTGGACTCGATGGTCGCCAGGCAGCGCAAGAAGACCCAGTCTGATTTGACCGCGGCGAGGGCCGAGGCGACGTCCAGCACTGAAGATAGCGCGAGGGCCCCCTCAAATATGGCGATGATCTCCGCGGCGGCGGCTGAGTCGCGGCAGGTGGCGTCGCACGACGTCACCAAGAAAATCTCCTCCGTGGCACCAACCGGGTTCGCCTTCTGCTACGTCACGGGCCTAGTTGGCGCCGAGTCCCGACTGGTGTGCGGCGAGGAGCTGGTTCTTCGCAGCGACAGCTCCCAGCTGGCAGATTGCGCCTTCCGGGTGCACGCTAGGCTGCGCCGAGACGCTGACGGAGGCGTGATGGTCTGCTTCACGCTCTGCTTGTGCGGCGGCACGTGGCGAAAGGTGGCCGACTGGGCCCTGTCCAGTAGGATCTGCCTCGTCCTGGTGCATCCGTGGGACCAGGCGCAGAACGTGCGCCTGCCGCTCTGCCTCAACCCGGGTGCCCTGCCACCGCCCAAGGAGTCTCAGCCGGGTCGCTGGGATTTCTGGTCGCCCACGAACGAGCTGAAGCTCAAGGACCTTGCGACACGGGGCTTCGTGTCCAGTGGGGCTATTTGCGTCGCCCTTGAAATTCAGTGACGTGCACAACGTCAAGTTTTCACTGCAGTTGTACTTATGGCGCGGGCACATGTTTGAGCTGTGCACATCATTCGCATGGTGGACGTGGTCACGAAGAAATAAATGTAGTGTTAACACCTGCGGTTTTCTGGTATGGGCTGCCGTGGTGGCTTGGTGGTTACGGTGCTCAGCTGCTGACCCGAGAGACCCGGGTTCGATCCCAGCTTCGGTGGTCGCATTTCGATTGAGGTAAAATGGTAGAAGCTCGTGTACTGTTCGATGTCAGTGAATGTTGAAGTCCAGGTGGTCGAAATTTCCGGAGCCCTTCTTTGCGGCGTACCTCACAGCCTTGAGTAGCTTTGGGACGTTAAACGCCATGAAACCGCACCCCTTTTCTGGTATGGTGTGTACATAACTTGCACTGACGTCAGTGAACGGAATCCTGGGATATATTTGTGCCATATTTAAGAACCACCGGCTCCTGCAGTATGCATTCCTCATCATTTCAGCATAACAGTGTACGCGATATTTGTCTGTTTCAAGTGCAGCGGTAGGCCCACAGTAGGAAACATTCAATGAACACAAACTTCCTCCATGTGCAAGCGAATGAAGGCATGCTGAACACAACGACGGAGTTGCGTGTGGCACACTCTAAATGTGCCCACTTCGACCATGAGAACCGCTACTGTTGGTTATATGGTGCGCACTTCATAGCAGGTAAATTTGCAATTTCGACTGTCGAATATGTGATAATGGCTTTACAAGAAAAGCATCGCTGATTAACCTGAATCTTTTGTGTTGAAATGGTGACCACCCAAGCATCTCGAGGAGACAAAACGCGACTGAGTCCTATCCCCCTTTGGTCAGCGCCAGGCATAAACACACTACTCAGCGAAAAGTGGCGACCTGAAGCCCATAAAAAGCGTGCCAAGGCCGACAGTGTGGGGACATCGATCAAGCTGTGGGTAGAGTGTCTCGATGCTTTAACCAGTATCGAGGCACCCTAACTGTGCTCCGGTGTTCAAGCCACCGCAGCTGACGGCCGAAATGAACATTTCTGTGAACCGCGTTTTAGCAGCAAAAAAGGAACTAATACGCGTGCCACACGCGCGCAACAACTGGCGGTAAATGCTTAAGGCCTGAAGTTTGTAAGTACATCATTTTCGGAGTTGGGGCTACACATACACATTTAATGCCATTATCGAAAGTGAAGATGACGATAACGCTTGCAAGGCAGTCAAAAGTTTCATCTGAATGTAAACAGTGCCAATGAGCACAATATATCGGGAATGTTGTTCAGGTGTAATATAAAAAGATTTTCAAGAAAATACGGCTGTTACTCCTTTACAAGTCGAAAATGCAGCCATAAACTCACATGTCCGCACACAACTAAAAAAAAAGTGCGTGTAAAAAAGGGTCTCTTCTCATCGCAAACGCGGTATATATACGAGAGTAACCTCAAAATTGAGGTCTCCAGTTCTTTTATAAATCGAAAGAAATGTTTATTTTAAGCAGTTTACAAACCTTTTAAAGGGTAGACCATTCTTCTACTTTTCCACATAATCACCGTTGCGGTCGATGCATTTTTGCAGATGCTGTGGCAGTCTTTGTGTGCCCATGCCATACCAGCTCGCGGCCATGCCATCGAGGAAGCCTTTGACCGGCAGACTGACTTTACCGGCAGACTGTATTCGCTTGAATTTTCGCGGCTTGGGCGAACAGGAGCGCCGCTACTCACGTGATTCCTGTTTGGTCGCAGGTGTGAAGTGGAGTGCCCAGGTTTCGTCACCCGTAACAATAGAATCCAAAAAGGTCTCCTTTTCAACTCCAAAAGGCGGAAGAAATTCGCGGGAGGAGTCAACGCATTGCCGTTGATGGTCGTCTGTGAGCATTCGCGGAGCCCATCTTGCGCGCGCCTTCCGATACTGCAACTTTGCGGTCAAAATTGTATGAATAGTGCTTCTAGAAACGCCAGGAACCAAAATGCAGAGTTCGTCGAGTGTGATCCTCCGACTTTACCGCATCATTTCTTCGACCTTCGCAACAGTCTCTTCAGAAATTGAGAGTCTCCCGCTTCTTTCTTCCTCGTCAATTTCAGTACGACCAGCTGCGAACTCCCTACAGCACTTGCGGACGTTTTTAAAATGCACACACGACTCACCAAAGACTTCCTTCAGCTGACGATGAATTTCGATTGGTGTAACGCCTTTTGCGTTCAAAAATCGAACAACTGCGTGAACTTCGCACCTGGCGCTAGCAACCATGGGGAGCTCCATTTCAAATAGCTGCCGTGACAAGACTGACAATGCCTTTCGTGCTAAGTCATGGCTTGTTTGGAAGACGGGGAACAATGAAGACAGCAGTATGAAGAGCAGCCACGCAAATAGTTTCCCTGCGGCCGCAGCCCTTTGGAGACCTTATTTTGGGATTACCCTCGTAGATGCCTCTCCTGACTGAAAGTTACAAATTACCAATTTGCTACCGATTACGAAGCTGTTGCTCCTGCTTTTCTGCGAGTGGGATGGGAACGAGAGTACGCTTTGCACGGGCGAATGAGTTGTGGTAAACTCAATTGGTCGCGAATCACAGTAAGGATAATGCCATTAAATTTATGTGTGTGGCACCGCACGAATGCCATTAAAAGTTAAGGCAGTAAGCACTTAATGACATTAAATCTGGCCCTGTGGCACTGGTATAACATTTACTAGTAGTGCTATATTAACACCTCGAAATAAGTTCTCCCAGCTCAAAGAGCTTAGCTGACCTCTAAAGTAAACTTCGCCTTCCTCGAGCTGCGTTGCTGTGTAGCTGTCGCCTGCGCACTAACAAAGGAAATGGACGAGTATAGTGATTTGTTTACTTTTAAGAGAGGGTTGTAAAGTAGCTGAAATGTTGCCGTGTAATGCCTGCATACGGACTACCACCCACTCTTTTCTCCGTTTCCAGTCGTGAAGGGCATCGGTCCTCGCACGGCCGAACCTTTTCCTCGCACCGACCGTGCACTGATACAATCGTCTGCAATTTGTAGCCCTCATGAAAGGACTGCTCATTTGGAAGAGGGAGCATTACCATGCAAAAAGCGCGAAAGAGCCAGTCGCAACACGCAACACCTCTGTTTATTTGCGGCTTGCGGTTTGCGCTCCAGCCAGTCGGTTCATAAACATGGCCGTCTTAGGAGCGATCTTGCTGACGTGACGTCACATGCAAGGGTATTCACCGAATGTAACACCTCAGTGTGTTAGTCAGGGAACTTTTACTTCTACAGGGAATTTTTGGAGCGAAAATGGTTGAAAAGTAAATATTCATGGGTTTTTCAGGGATTCTTGACAGCGCTGATTTATTTATTTTCAAATTGCTGTATTTTGCAAACTCTGCAGGCAGGAGCCAGAAATAGGGATTTTTGGTTTTCAAGAAGGCAGTTATTGCTTTCGGCATGGCACATCACTGGGCCCCCTACCTATACGCTGCTGCGTCGTGCTCCGTTCAGGCGCCCAGCCTTGTCCCCTTCTGTGATCCTCTCAGTAAGGCATGTTGACGGGCTAGTTGGTAATTCATCTTGAAACTTGGGAAAAAACCCACCTAGGCGCAAATGACTTTCACGACACAAAAACAGACGAGGAGACAACGGACAGGCGCCAACTATTTATTGCTCGAAAAAACACATACATTTATAGAGTCAAGAGTTCGACGGAAATCCGTCTGGTCAGGCATGGTGATGCAATGAAGTGAAGTAGCAGTCACTGACCATAGTCGAAAAAAAAAGGAAAGACGTTTCGAAACCCGTACGGGTTTCTTGTTCACAGTGAGCAGGACAAGAGTGGTGGCGAATTTATATCCGGAGAATGTGACGTAAAGATCGGGCGTAGATGCCTGGCATGGGGCCAGCGTTCTTGTTTAATGTTGCTTGTGTTGTTTCGATGAATAGCGATTCCAGCAGAAGGCACGTCGTCAGGTTTCTTTCCTTAGATAAGATGGAGGCATTGCCCCAGTCAATCTGGTGGCCAGTGTCGTGTGCATGACCCGCCAGCGCATTTGTGGCATGCTTTTTGTTCTTCACATCACGTTGGTGGTCCTTTATGCGTCTTGAGAACTTCCCTGTCTCACCGATGTAGGCGTGATTGCAGTTCAGGCATGGTATTTTGTAGACGACTCCTGGAAAATGCTCATTTGGTAGTCGGTTTTTCGCATTCATTAGCTGATTCCGCAGCTTGCTGACAGGCATGTGGGCCACGCGCAAGTCATATTTTGAGAAGACACGAGACAGCGCTTCGCTGATACCAGGCATGTATGGAATGCCTGCTCGTGTTCGATACGTCCTACAATCGGTGGCAGCTGGATGTGCAGCTCGTTCTTGTATCTTTGATATGAAGCGGCTCGGATAAACGTTGGCTGACAGTTCTTCATGCACTCTTTTTAACTCCTTTTCTTGATATTCTTGGCCTTTGCAGACACTTGTCGCACGTTTGGTCAGCGATGTGACGACGGAGGCTTTGTGCGCAACAGGATGATTTGAATGAAAATTTAGGTACTGGGCTGTGTGCGTAGGTTTTCTGTACACAGAGAACGAAAGGCGATTGTCCCTCCGCTCGACCTGGACATCCAAGAAGGGAAGGCGGTTTTCTTGCTCAAACTCGGCCGTGAACTTCAAGCTTGGTTCGACACTGTTTAGTTCATATAGAAACCGCGACGCGTCCTCTTTCCTTAATATGCAAAAACAGTCGTCGGCATACCGGCGAAGACCTTGGGTGCTGGAGTGAAAGCATTCAATACCTTGTCCTCTAGTGCTTCCATGACGAGGTTTGCTGTGGTGACCGATATGGAAGCGCCCATCGCAGTGCCTTGGGTCTGTCTGTAGAACTTTGAATTAAAGGAAAAATACGTATTGCTTAGGCCGAACCGTAGCAGTGTGCTCAGCTCTGGAACGTCGAAGGGCGTACGACTTGCCAGATTGCAGTCCTTCTCCAACGCCTCCTCGCACGTGGAAACGGCTAGGTCAACCGGGACACTGGTGAAGAGTGCCGTGACGTCGAAGGAGACCATTACGTCTTCGGCGTCCAATTCCAAGTCATGCAGTTTCTGAACAAAATTTGAAGAATTCCCAATGTACGTCCTAGTCTTTCCGGATAAAGGGCTGAGCACTTCGTGGAGGTACCCCGAAAGTCGATACAGTGGCGACCTTGTGAAGTCCACTGTCGGGCGTAAGGGCACTCCAGGCTTGTGGATCTTCGGTAGACCGTATATAGCAGGAGCCGAACCATTTGTGCATAGGAGGCGGTAGTAAAGCTTCTCCGTCTTTTCTTGGTCTAGTTGGTTTTTCATGCTGTAGGTGTTTGCAGCGCACACGAAACACGGACGGACAGAAAAGAGAACGAATCACAGCGCTGACTTTCAACTGAGCTTTAATGGAAAAATAAGCGACTTTTATACAAAAAATTTTTAACATGCGACTCAGAAGATGTGAAAACGTCCTACTACATGTGCCATCTAAAATCACTGATGCTCTAGATAAAAACCCTGAAAAAACATGAATCAAAAACACTGAAAGGCACGTGCCGCTTAAACCAACTAAAGGGTGTCACGATCAACAACGGTGAAGGAACAACAATCGAAAAAACTAACAAAAAAAAACTATGATACCGAAAAGCAAAAGCAGGATGAAGCTGTATATGGGCTCCCGTTGTCACAAAAAGTAAAAGAAAAAGAAAACAAAAAACAGGACTGAAACGGTATAAAAACACATTAACTAAAACAGCATAAAACCCATTATTTAAAGAGTGTCGAAATTTACGGGTGCGCGCCTGCGGCCTGCAAGAATCCAAGTTCTTTATCCAGGAGCACTAAGGACACAGCGCTGACGCACATGTCCCCTTTCTGTTGGATGGCTTTTGCCTCGATAATCTCCCTCGTGGTCTGATCGCTGCTTCTACCTAAAATCGTAGTGTCCTGGAACCGTGGTATGCACTTATTGCATTCGCTGCAGTGCACAGCGAGATTTCCTTCTCGTGTGTTTCTCTTGCGCAGATTGTCATAATTATTGTTGCGTTCTCGGAGTCGGTCGTTAAGGCATCGGCCCGTTTGTCCTATATAGACTTTCCCGCAGCTTAACGGAATCTGATACACCACACCTTTGGTACAAGGTACAAACGGAGACCGGTGTTTTTTGGAGCACTGTACACGTGGTGTACCACACGTCTGAGTAAGCTTGCAAAGCTTTGACAGCTTTTACGGGGCTGAAAACAATACTCTCAGCTTCACTTTTTTGCCTATTCGTTTCAAATTGTGGGAGATGCTGTGCAAATAGGGTACTACAACCAGGTTTCGTTTTTGTTGACTCTCAGCCGAAGCTTTCACACTTCCCTTGCTTTTACTCTTAACTTCCCTGTAGATTCGTTCAGCCACCGAGATGATGATCTGCTCCGGATAACTACTTTCGGTTTGGTTTGGTTTATGGGGTTTAACGTCCCAAAGCGACTAAGGCTATGAGAGACGCCGTAGTGGAGGGCTCCGGAAATTTCGACCACCTGGGGTTCTTTAACGTGCACTGACATCGCACAGTACACGGGACTCTAGAATTTCTCCTCCAAAGAAATTCCAGCCGCCGCGGCCGGGATCGAACCCGCGTCTTTCGGGTCAGCAGCCGAGCACCATTACCGCTGAGCCACCGCGGCGGCTGGATAACTACTTTCTTTCAACCTTGCAGTCTGCTGATAAAAACTGCGCTCCATGGTATGTGGACAGGATTTTTGCAAAGCATTTGTCAAACACAGGTTATTAATGGAACGTTTTACTAGTTTAGAATGTGCCGAGTTGAACGGGAGGACACTTTTTTTGCCTCGTGGATCGTATGTCAAGCAGATATGATCTCTCGTACATGTGATACTTAAATCTAGGAACCGGATTGTGTCGTTAGTCGGCAGCTCATGCGTTAACTCGAGTGGTTCGAACAATCTCTGAAAGACTAACAATGGTTGCGTTACATCTGCCTGGAAAGAATCATTGCTATCATCAAAAAGAATTAAATAATCATCTACATATCTAAACACTTTTACGGCGTTCAACTCTGCCAGGTGACACATCAACATGTTGTCAAGATGGCCTAAAAAAATGTCACTGAGGATGGGTGCCAAGCAGGACCCTATGCATACACCTTGTTTTTGCAAATATATTTCGTTATTCCAAGTTACGTAAGTGGATCCAAGGTAGAAAGTAAGCATTTCTAAAAACGACTTGACACTCATCCAAACTGCATTCTGGAAAGCTACAGAGCCAATTTTGTCGATGCTGTTTTCAAGGTATGAAAGTAACTCCTGCGGAAGAGAGTAATACAAATCCTTAATATCTATAGAACATGCTTGCATGTTCTTGTGATTCTCGCCTTCCAGAAACCCTATGACTTCTACCGAGCTCTTAATCTGGAAAGGATCATCAAAAGGGATGGTCTTCAGCTTGTCTTGCAGAAATTGGGAAATCGCTTTCTGCCAGAACCTGTTTCTGACACGATTACTCTTAAAGGGCAACCGAGCTTGTGCGTCTTAGCGGAAAACATGAAATGAAGGCTATTGATTTCGGAGCTGTCAATACTTTGGACTAAACGGGTCAGGTTCAGCCTCTCACGCAATTTTTTGGCTGTTTGTTTCAATTTTGGTAAGCGTACCTTAGAATCTGCACGGAACACTCCTCTGATGGCGTCAATGGCTTTCAGTCCGAACATTTCCCTGGAGCACACAACAAGGCCACCTTCCTTATCCTCCGGAAGAACACGCAGCTGGTTTTCGCATAAGAAGGATGTCACCTGCCGCACAGGTAGATGTTTTCTTGTCGAATCCCGACGAAGAAGCACGTCCACTCCTTCCGAAACGCATCTGCTCCGTTCACTGTCTGGAGCCTTCCTCGCGACCTGATGGACCATGGCAAGCAACTCCGGTGCCGTCTTCCGAGGTTCTACCGCGAACTTGGGGCCCAATGCCAGGACATTCTTCACGTGCTCAGGTAGGTGGACATCTCCAATAGTAGTGACGTCCCTTCGAACCGTACGAGGCTTCTCTGGGGCTGTGTTCCGAAGATACTGCAGCGCTTGCAGCCACAGGAACTCTGTCGTTTGTGAGGCGATGCGAAGGTATGCCTGGAAATCCCTGTCGGCTTGACGTTCTGGTGTGGTGGAGCGTAGCAACACATACAGGCCATTTTTGTAGACACTTGCTTGTCTTCGCCACTCAGAGCGAAGTATCTTCATGAGGCGTATCCCATGGCCTGATGCTGGGGCGAACCCTCCTAGAATCGCCTTGACGTCATGCGGGAGGAACTTGTGCCTGAGGCAGAACGAAAGAGATCGTGATTTGCAGATGGCGACGGCAGCTAGGCTAACCAAGCCAGAAGGATGGGGAAGAGAAGAGACAGAGCCCGATGTACTTGACATCAGCGGCAGCTAGCCGGCACTTCGACTTATCGAGCGCATTTCTGCACTGCAGGTTGGATAGCGAATAGTGGTCATACCCAGCTAGCATTCACGTGACCCACTTGGCTGCGGCAGCTTTCCACTGGCGCTGACTCTACCGGAAGCTATCGGAAGCATCTTCGTCGACTTCCCGGGGACTAGCTTCATAAAAGGACTGCGCGTGACGGACGGACCACTTGGCAGCAGCGGCAGCTAGCCGGCATTTCGACTTATCGAGCACATTTCTGCACTGCAGGTTGGATAGCGAATAGTGGTCATACCCAGCTAGCATCCACGTGACCCACTTGGCTGCGGCAGCTTTCCACTGGCACTGACTCCACCGGAAGCTATCGGAAGCATCTTCGTCGACTTCCCGGGGACTAAATTCATAAAAGGACTACGCGTGACGGACGGACCACTTGGCAGCAGCGGCAGCTAGCCGGCACTTCGACTTATCGAGCGCATTTCTGCACTGCAGGTTGGTGCGAAGCTATCCTGTGGCTGGTTGCTTTGTTTTTTGTTTTTGCTGTTGCTGTTGCCAAGCTTGTGTTTCTTCAGCAGTGCTATTGATCTTATTGAGCTTTTTGTTTGTACGGCTTGTGCGTCTAACTAATAGGAAGTGGTAATGCCTAACCCATCGTAGTCCTCAGACCAGGACAACCGTTCCGACCTGCGCGAGCTTCGTGCAGAGATTAAAACGCTGAGAGACAGCCTGCAATTCATGAGCGACGAGTTTGAGAGCGTGAAGAAGGAACTGGTTGAGGCGCGGACAGAAACGGTTGCTCTAAGGAAGGAAAATGAAAGTTTACAAGCTAAATGCCAGGAAAGTGGCGCCGCACTCAAACGACTTGAAAGCAGAATGGTACAGGGCGAGCAGTACTCTCGTAGGACCAACGTAGAAATCCGAGGCATCCAAGAGAAACAGGATGCGAATGTTCTTGACATGGTGACTTCGATAGGTGAAATTATAGGCGAGCCTGTAAGTCCTGCCGACATCGAGGTGTGTCACCGTGTACCAACTAGAGAAGAGGGCAAGAGCAATGTACTGGTACAGTTCAAAGGCAAACAAAAAAGAGATGCATTTCTTGAAAGGGCACGTCGAACTGTAATCAAGGAAAGCCAGCTCGGAATCCAAAGTGAAACACAAAATGAAATGCGGGTCTTCGTAAATGAACACCTGTGTCCTGCACTGAAACGCCTGTTGCACCTAGCTAGCACAAAAAAGACTGAACGCGGATGGCGTTTTGTGTGGGTGCGGAACGGTAAGGTCTACGCGCGAAAAGAAGAGGGGAGCGATGCCATACGGATTGCTTTTGATAGGGACCTATGTAAGATTGACTGAGCGTTTTTCTTTTCTTTGTCTTTTTCCCTAAGGCTTTACTCACCTGTTCATGTATAAAGAATACGCCTTACCCTGCGACATTTCACTTCACTGCGGTCAAACGCAGAATAGCATCTTTGCTATTCATATTAATGCACGGTCTCTGGCTTGTGAAGAAGATCAGGTCACTGTGTTCCTAAGTAACTTCCATTTCAAACTTGACGTCATCATGTTCTCGGAAACCTGGTATCAAAACAGCAGCCCTGTACTGATCTTAGATGACTACACCCATTACAACCTCAACAGAACAGGCATGCGTGGAGGGGGTGTTGCACTACATGTTAAACGATGCATATCAACAGAGGTGTTCAAGGAATTTACACGTGCCACAACTGATTACGAAAGCTTGTGTGTGATATGCGGCCTTGAAATGTTTCTTGTCATATACCGCCCTCCATCTGGCAATCGCAACGAGTTCATAAATTTTCTAGAAGAAATACTTGATTATGCCTCGGTTCACCATTATCGGTTGCTACTTGGCGGTGACATGAATACTGACATGCTGACTGATAGTCAACACTCTTGTGAATTAGGAAACAAGTTTCTTGCTTCTGGGTTCCACAACGTCATAACGACGCCAACTCGTGTAACGTCGACAAGTCAGACACTTCTCGATCTTTTCGTTATTAATACAGACACACCTGTTATAGCGGCTGGTACAATCAGTACTGACATCAGTGCCCATTGTCCTATATGTATAACTTATTCTACCAATTTAGTCCGGCAAAAACAGTGCTCAAACAGGCTAAAGTACAGATGCTTGTCAAGTGAGAACCTTGAAACATTTCGCAGACGAATAATCCATGCGGACTGGTCATCCATTTTTTACAAGGTCTCCAGCAGTGACGCCTACGCTGACTTTTTGTCAATATTCCGTCAGCTGTATGAGTTGTCGTTTCCATATCAGAATGTTAAACTTAAGAAAAAAATAAGGAAACCTTGGCTAGGACCAGAACACATAAAAATGATAACTGAAAAAAACCTTCTTTTTCAAGCCTTCCTCAGGACAAAAGACCAAGCTAAACTTGAAATATTTAAGAAGTATCGGAACAAACTAAACGCGGAATTGCGAAGAGCAAAGAAATACTACTACAACCACCTTTTCAGTACTGCAAGAAAAGAGCGTCCGGACAAAGTTTGGAAAATATTCAACGAAGCCCTAAATAGACAAACAACACGAGAAAACACTTCTGAATTGACAATAGATGGTAAAAAAATATCCGGAATTCCTCTAGCCGAGTATTTCAATGAACACTTCGTCAATGTGGCAAAGCCAGCAGTCGACAACTCGACTAGCGCTTTGCTTCACTACCAGTGTAAGGAGACACTATTTCTTTACCCAACGGATGAAACAGAAATCTATCGCACATTTATAAATTTGAAAAACACCAATGCCAGCGATATTGACGGCTTTCAAATAAAGGCAGTGAAATACGTTATCGATATTATTGCGCCGCATCTAGTATAAATATTCAATCTGGCTCTTACATCTGGATGTTTCCCGGACAGGATGAAAATCGCTAAAGTTTCAGTTCTTTTTAAGGGGGCGATAAAAACGACGTTAACAGCTATAGACCCGTCTCAGTGCTTCCTGTATTTTCTAAGGGTTTAGAGAAGATTATTCTTTTGCGCATGAACAGCTTTTTCGTTAAACATAACATGCTTTCGGATGCTCAACTTAGCTTTCGGAAAGGCAGGTCAACGGAAACAGCACTATTAACTCAGAAGGAATTAATAATCTCTAATATTGATGAAGGCAGACTTACCCTCGGAATTTTCATTGACTACAGCAAAGCATTCGATCGCCTAAACCATGAAATGTTACTAGACAAACTGTTCAGTTATGGTGTCCGAGGAGTTGGTTTCGCTTTACTTAAATCTTTTCTTTTGAATCGTCAGCAGCGCGTCTCTATCGCTGAAAGTGCCTCATCACACAGATTACTAACTTCCGGCGTGCCACAAGGAAGTATTTTAGGGCCGTTTCTTTTCAACATCTATGTCAGCGATATCGTGCAAAAGGAAAGCAATGCAATATACGTGCTCTACGCAGATGACACGAGCATCTTTTTCACCGATAAAAATGTAGACGAACTATTAATAGAAGCCAAAAAAAAGCTTGCAATAATTTGGGATTGGTCAAGTAAGAACTGTTTAAAAATAAATGTCAATAAATCTAAGGCCATATTATTCATGGCTAGAGGGAAGCAAGCACAGATAGAAGAAAGGTTGGTTCTTGCGGGTGCACCCATAGAAATTGTTAAGAAACATAAAATTCTTGGCGTGACCTTTGCTGCTGACATGTCGTGGAATCATCACATTCAATCATTATCAAGGACACTATCTACGTCAGGCGGCGCACTAGCACGGTGCCGTCATTTTCTTCCAGATAGAGCAAAACTTCAAATTTATCATGCACTGTTTTCCTCTCACATAAATTACTGTACACTGGTTTGGGCCACAACCACACAAACAAATATTCAAACACTGCTCCTTCAAAAGAAAGCACTTCGTTGCATTGCAAATGTGTCCTATTTACATTCATCTGCACCTTTGTTCACACGGTATAACATAATAAGCGTCGAAAAAATTTACGAGTTCCGTCTACTGTACTCATACTTATTTTCCGATGAAAAGTTTAAGAGCCTCATAAAATTCCTTTCGCATTTGCAACAACAGAAAAGTGATTGTCGCACCCGTGGATCTGAGACATGGCTGATACCACGCAGACGTACAAATTATATGCTACAGTCGCTCACGCACAACTTGCCGTGCTTGCTTAACAAATTACTGTCTGTAAATTTTGACTTAAGCGCATGTAATTTAAAACAGACACGTGAAATTTTTTTCTCATCCCAGTTTTTGTGCAGCTAATCGTATTCAATGTATTTTCATTGCCTTTATGTTTTTCATATTGTATACTTTCTTGTGCTGTGTTTTTGGAATGTGTTTCGATGAGCCAATTTATGTGAAAGTGTTCAGAATTTTGTGTTGGCTATATGCTGTTGCCTTGTACGGGCATCAGGCATCCTCAAGCTGCCAATGGCAGCTTTTTTGCCTCATGACCCCCAACGAGTCGTTGGAAATAAAGTTTTGAATAGAATTGAAAAGGAAAGAAGACACTGATCGCTAGCTCACTGCTCCAGTGAATTTTGAGTTGAAGGAACCGCTTTCCTGCGGATACATGTAATCTTGTGCTTTTCAGCGTGGCCATCGTTGAAAAACCATTTCTTCTATGTCATTTCGTGATGAATGCCAGAAAGAGTATTTTATGGCAGTGAGTGGCACGTCAGCTGATTGATTGATTGATTAAAAAAAATATAGGTCAGAATCGTCTTTTCTTGGGCTAGTTGGTTTTTCATGCTGTAGGTGTTTACAGCGCACATGAAACACGGATTCTAAGGTACGCTTACGAAAATTGAAACAAACAGCCAAAAAATTGTGTGAGAGGCTGAACCTGACCCGTTTAGTCCAAAATATTGACAGCTCCGAAATCAATAGCCTTCATTTCATGTTTTCCGCTAAGACGCACAAGCTCGGTTGCCGTTTCAGAGTAATCGTGTCAGAAACAGGTTCATGGCAGAAAGCGATTTCCCAATTTCTGCAAGACAAGCTGAAGACCATCCCTTTTGATGATCCTTTCCAGATTAAGAGCTCGGTAGAAGTCATAGGGTTTCTGGATGGCCAGAATCACAAGAACATGCAAGCATGTTCTATAGACATTAAGGACTTGTATTAAGGACATTAAGGACTCTTCCGCAGAAGGAGTTACTTTCATACCTTGAAAATATCATCGACAAATTTGGCTCTGGAGCTTTCCAGAATGCAGTTGGGATGAGTGTCAAGTCGTTTTTAGAAATGCTTACTTTCTGCCTTGGATCCACTTACGTAACTTGGAATAACGAAATATATTTGCAAAAACAAGGTGTATGCATAGGTTCCTGCTTGGCACCCATCCTCAGTGACATTTTTTTAGGCCATCTTGACAACATGTTGATGTGTCACCTGGCAGAGTTGAACGTCGTAAAAGTGTTTAGATATGTAGATGATTATTTAATTCTTTTTAATGATAGCAATGATTCTTTCCAGGCAGATGTAACGCAAGCATTGTTAGTCTCCGAGATTGATCGAACCACTCGAGTTAACGCATGAGCTGCCGACTAACGACACAATCCGGTTCCTAGATTTAAGTATCACATGTACGAGAGATCATATTGTCACGGGTCGTTCAAACGACGCTCAAACGACGCGGGTCGTGGGGACACTAGAGACCACAGGAGAGCAGGCGCCAGGGACAGTCCAAGCGGTCGCGGCCGGGCTCACGAGCGATTTCCCACCGAGCCTCTTCCTCTTTGCCGGCCTCGGAGGACGTCGGCTCGGAGCTCGGCGGGTCAAGGCAAGGTCGTTGAAGGGTGAGGCGGCAGTCGGCGAGGTCGATAACAGCGCCGAACTCGGTCAGAAAATCCATACCGAGAATAATATCTCTCGAGCAGCGCGGCAAGACGACGAAGGTAACGGGGCACGTGAGACCGTTAATCTCAACGCGAGAAGTGCAGCGGCCTACCGGGGTGACGAGGTGGCCTCCGGCGGTTCGGATTTGTGGGCCATCCCACTGCGTTAGTACCTTGCGAAGGCGGCGGGTCAGCTCCCCACTCACAACGGAGTTGTCGGTGCCGGTGTCGACGAGGGCGGTCGTGGCGTGGCCGTCGATAAGCACGTCAAGATTATTGTACACTGGGCGATCAGAGGCGGCTATAGGATCGGCGGAAAGGTCGTCGGTCGATGAGGGGGAGCGGGACGTCGTACGTGGAGGCTCTTTTACAGATTCTCGGTCGGCAACGCCACCTCCAGGCGTCGCCGGGGTTAGTTTTCCCGACGAGGAGAAAGGCTTCCGCGACGGTCGCGCAGAGGGGAATCGAAGCGGCGCGGCGGCGGCGAGCGAAACGCACGACGAGAAGGCCGTTCAGGTGGCGGGGAATGGCGCAGAAATTCCTCAATTTCCCGAGGCTGTTCGCCGTACCGGGGGCGGGGCGCATCTCGTCGGAATCCGCGAAGACCGAGCTCACGATAACGGCAGCGGCGATAGACGCGACCGGCTTCCCCGCAGTGGAAGCATAGCGGACGGTCATTGGGGGTCCTCCACGCGTCGGCCTTGCTTGGTCCACGCTGTGGGAGACGAGGGGATGGCACAGGCGCAGGAGGTGACAATGGCTGCAGAGGGGGGGCGGGTGGTCGAGCGGTGGCGGCGACGAGCGACGGACGACGGAGGCGTACGTCACGGCGGGCTGTGCCGGAGGAGGGGTGACGGCGCAGCGAGGAGAAAGTGCACGTTGCACTTCTTCTCGGACGACCTCCGTGAAGGGAGACGAAGAGGAGCAAGCGGTGGGTGGCAGACACTTCTGGAGTTCCTCTCTAACAACTGCGCGGATGACCTCGCGTAGGTGCATGGCGTCGACGGGTAAGCGACCCGGGTGGTCAGCGCAAAGACTGGAAGCGGTAGAAACTCCAGCAAGCCGACGATAATGATCTGCACTGGGATCGGTACTGGGAGGTACTGGGATCGATACCCAGCACCTCCACCAGAATGTCACGGGTCGTTCAAACGACGCTCAAACGACGCGGGTCGTGGGGACACTAGAGACCACAGGAGAGCAGGCGCCAGGGACAGTCCAAGCGGTCGCGGCCGGGCTCACGAGCGATTTCCCACCGAGCCTCTTCCTCTTTGCCGGCGATCGGCTCCCCGCTCGTTGAAGATGACGTTAAGTGGAAAATAACACACATGACAATATCTGCTGGACACACGATCCACGAGGCAAAAAAGTGTCCTCCTGTTCAACTCGGCACATTCTAAACTAGTAAAACGTTCCATTATTAAGCTGTGTTTGACAAATGCTTTGCAAAAATACTGTCCACATACCATGGAGCGCAGGTTTTATCAACAGACTGCAAGGTTGAAAGAAAGTGGTTATCCAGAGCAGATCATCTCGGTGGCTGAACGAATCTACAGGGAAGTTAAGAGTAAAAGCAAGGGAAGTGTGAAAGCTTCGGCTGAGAGTCAACAAAAACGAAACCTGGTTGTAGTACCCTATTTGCACAGCATCTCCCACAATTTGAAACGAATAGGCAAAAAAGTGAAGCTGAGAGCATTGTTTTCAGCCCCGTAAAAGCTGTCAAAGCTTTGCAAGCTTACTCAGACGTGTGGTACACCACGTGTACAGTGCTCCAAAAAACACCGGTCTCCGTTTGTACCTTGTACCAAAGGTGTGGTGTATCAGATTCCGTTAAGCTGCGGGAAAGTCTATATAGGACAAACGGGCCGATGCCTTAACGACCGACTCCGAGAACACAACAATAATTATGACAATCTGCGCAAGAGAAACATACGAGAAGGAAATCTCGCTGTGCACTGCAGCGAATGCAATAAGTGCATACCACGGTTCCAGGACACTACGATTTTAGGTAGAAGCAGCGATCAGACCACGAGGGAGATTATCGAGGCAAAAGCCATCCAACAGAAAGGGGACATGTGCGTCAGCGCTGTGTCCTTAGTGCTCCTGGATAAAGAACTTGGTTTCTTGCAGGCCGCAGGCGCGCACCCGTAAATTTCGACACTCTTTAAATAATGGGTTTTATGCTGTTTTAGTTAATGTGTTTTTATACCGTTTCAGTCCTGTTTTTTGTTTTCTTTTTCTTTTACTTTTTGTGACAACGGGAGCCCATATACAGCTTCACCCTGCTTTTGCTTTTCGGTATCATAGTTTTTTTTGTTAGTTTTTTCGATTGTTGTTCCTCACCGTTGTTGATCATGACACCCTTTAGTTGGTTTAAGCGGCACGCGTCTTTCAGTGTTTTCTATTCATGTTTTTTTCAGGATTTTTATCTAGAGTATCAGTTATTTTAGATGGCACATGTAGTAGGACGTTTTGACATCTTCTGAGTCACATGTTAAAATTTTTTTGTACAAAAGTCGCTTATTTTTCCAATAAAGCTCAGTTGAAAGTCAGCGCTGTGTTTCGTTCCCTTTTCTGTCCGTCCCTGTTTCGTGTGCGCTGCAAACACCTAAAGCTTCTTGTTATCCGGGGGTACGAGCTTAAATAGGCCCGCCAGCAGTTCTTGCAATTTCGTTTGCAATCTGGCTGTAGGATTGCGTGGTACAGACAAGTAGGTGCCATCGTTCAGCAAACCGATCATCTTGCCATTGTATTCACTGCGGTTGAGCAGGACGGTAGCATTCCCTTTGTCTGCCGGTAAGATGGCAATCTCCGGGTTCCTTTTGAGGTCGCGTATGGCTCGTTTCTCAGCCACAGAGAAGAGGGGCTTATGCCGCCACTTCGAGAGAACGCCAATGGCGCGAGTGCGGGCTTCATGTCGGACGTTTGTTTTTTCGACTATGGTCAGTGACTGCTACTTCACTTCATACATTTATAGACTCAGGCAACGCCCACATCTACACACCACGTGCCTTATCGAAGCCCTGACTTATCGCCTAGCACGAACATTATTACAACATTGGTGAAAACAGCGCGAAAGAAGAAGCCCGAAGGCGAAACGAGGAAGTGACAGGAAAGAGCGCTGACTGACAACTGAATTTATTGAACGAAACTCGCGCAATATATAGGAAGGCAGTGCCAAAGATAGTCAGATGCAGTCAACGTCACATGGTGCAAAGAGCCATAAAAGCGATAAAAACAAAACAAGGTGAAAAAGCCAACAGTGAACTGAATATATTCAGTTCACTGTTAGCTTTTTCACCTTGTTTTGTTTTTATCGCTTTTATGGCTCTTTGCACCATGTGATGTTGACTGCAGATATTCAGTTCACTGTTAGCTTTTTCACCTTGTTTTGTTTTTATCGCTTTTATGGCTCTTTGCACCATGTGATGTTGACTGCAGATATTCAGTTCACTGTTAGCTTTTTCACCTTGTTTTGTTTTTATCGCTTTTATGGCTCTTTGCACCATGTGACGTTGACTGCATCTGACTATCTTTGGCACTGCCTTCCTATATATTGCGCGAGTTTCGCTCAATAAATTCAGTTGTCAGTCAGCGCTCTTTCCGGTCACTTCCTCGTTTCGCCTTCGGGCTTCTTCTTTCGCGCTGTTTTCACCAATGTCAGAATGGACCAACTAGCCCAGCAATAAGTTCTGCACGAACATTATTGCTCAGAAAATTGTACTCCACCGCATACAACCTAACTGATGTGTCACACACACACAAGGCTGCCTTTTTGTTTATGTGAAAGGCTTCCAATAAAAGCCTCGCCTGCTTGAATTTGCTCTTACCTAGAATCCTCGCCTTTTCCAGTCGAGGTGCACACTTGCACGTGTTAACGTGGCTCACCAAAGTGGCGTAGGTATTTGTCTTTATTATTCACTACCTTTTTGTCATGTTCCCCCAGGCGTTTCTTCATGCACCTCCCCGTTTGCCCTTTATAGGACATACCACAGGTCAGGGGTATCTCATACAACACTCCTTCCATGCAGCGTATGAAGGCCCTGATTTGTGGCGTATTTGTGGCCCTGAGCGGCCTGTGTGCCGCTCAGGGCCACAAATACGCAATAAATAGTTGGAAGTTGGCGCCTGTCCGTTGTCTCCTCGCCTCTTTTTGTGTCGTGAAAGTCATTTGCGCCTAGGTGGGTTTTTTCCAAAGTTTCAAGATGTGATCCTCTGTTGATCCTTTTTCTTTTCTCACTTTTGTTTGAGCACCTGCTGCTCTATTTCTTCCTTCTGTGCTCTCTTTCTTGTGTATCATCTTGCTCTGGCGCACGACCGACACTTTGCTTCCCTACAGTGTTCGCAGAGGTGTGAGGGGGACGACAGCGATGCAGGCGAGGAGAAAACAGCTTGCGCAGCAAAATGATGAGGACAAGTCAAAGGCGATGAAAAAAGAAACGTGCGCTAAGTGTCGCGTGCCGAGTATGCATTCACTCAAGCTTGCTGGCGCTTAGCGCTGAATAGAGCAGGTTAGCCGGTAGGCTCCATGCAAATGGGACGTTCACCCAACGAAGGTGTTTGACTATGATTGATGTTCGATCATAAAGCGCTGGCTATTTTTTGCAGTGCAGCACAAATATGTAGAGAACGGGAGCGCCAAGGTGCCCACAAGGTGTGCCCCGCGTGGAGTACATTCAAGAGATTACAACCCTAATTCGTTTTGTATGGCTTTACTGTATTCCAGACTTCATGTTTTCGCATTTTATTCGCTGCCTGAAGAGTTTGGTCAAATCTTGTAATTAGAGACGCACGGACAACACGGGCGGAGCGGACATGCTTTGCATGGGCTCCGTCACAATCCACCTAGATCGACCGGAGAGCTTCGTCATCCGCACCAATGTGAAATCACAGTGTGAAATTACAGAAATCACAGAAATCACAGTGTGAAATCTTATTTCCCCTGTGCGACGTTTTTAGTGGTTGTTACGAGACTGCGCATCGCACCACGCCGGCGACCAGCAATCCCCAACGCCGAGCTGGGCCGAAAGGCCGATGGGGCCGCTTGACGGCCGAAGAACCGAATGTAACAGCAGGGAAGTGACCGTCGGAGGCACCGAAGTTACCCCGGCAGTGTTCCTGGAAAGCGGATGGCTCCCGGCACACCGAAGATAGAAGCAGAAAAGCCGAGTAGTCGAACCTACGGCAGACACACCGAGCAACAAGCCCGCGTTGAAACGCAAGCCTAGACTCAGGAAAAGTAGGCCATCGCCGCTACCAAAACTACCCGCCGATTATTATAAGATTGTTATCAGACTTAAAGGGACACTGAGGAGAAATTGAAGTTGGCTTGTATCGACAGAATACCAGCTCCTGATTACAAAAACGCCACTCATACTGACAACAAAGCTCTTGTAACGTAGAAAAGAGCAAGAACCAAAATACAGGTATCGCCGCCACAGGCCAAACTCGCAAGTACAAGCGTGATGAGATCATAGACCAAAACAGTGTTGCTAGAACTAATGGTTCTAGCAACACCAGGAACCGAGATACCATGCATCACTGAGGCGCAGCAAATGCATGCGCAAATCTCCTTGACGTCGCCAGATGACGCCACGTGCCCGGCTGCTACGCGCGCTCCTGAAGCATCGGGACAAATCAGCGCCTGTTTTCCGGCGGTAGGCGGGCTCCCGGTATTCCGCTAGCGGTAACAAGGTACACGGTATGCTAAAGGTGTCTATTTGCGAGAACTTCGTTGACGACTTCGAGAACGATATCCATCGTAGCGCTGGCAAAACGCCAGTGCAAACGTAATCGAAGCGACTGTAGCGACGGCCGCAATAGCCGATAGATGCCTTCAACGTGCGGCCGGCGGTAGCTTCTTTTCGGCTGCTGCTAGGCCGCACTGCTGGCAGCCAGAAATCACGGAGTCTGCGTTGCGTCATGTGCACGTCATGTTTCACATCTCTTAGTCCCTTGTCGTCATAGACGAATCCCAAGTTTGAATCAGAGCGGCGGGAAAAACTTTTTCAACTTCGAATCCAAATTTCTTAGAAATAAATGCATCTTTCGCTGCCGGCCAAGTGGCAACAAAGCCATGACATGCCGAACTGTCAGATTTTACTATAAAAAAAAATATTAATAGTGCTCTCCTCAGTGTCCCTTTAAAGGGGGCTTCAATGTCTAAGCCTGGACCGCCGCCTAAGTCTCTGACAGCATCCAACAAAGTGTACATCTCCAAGGTAGGGCATACAAAGATATTATCCGCATAATGGCCGAACAGAACGTAATCATCGCCAGCACGCTGAAGGAGAAGAAGGCGGTTGTTTACTGCAAACAACAAGAAGTTAAATTAGGCACCGAAACCTATCCTGCAACCACATTTGTCACCGCACCGGAAAGCTCGGCGAAAGGAGTAATCCACGACATACCCTCATATGACAGCCCGAAAAACATAGAAGGAAGTCTAGCCCGCAATACACCCAAATTACTGCAAGCGAGACAACTCGGCCAAACGTCGACGGTACTCATCGTCTTCAAAGGCAAGTCGGCACAATATTACGTAAACTACCGCCACACAACGTACAGATGCCTGCTGTACAAGAGGAAGATCGAAGTCTGCGGAAACTGCTACAGAGTGGGACACAAGGCGGACATTTGCCCCCCACCAGATGACAAACGCTGCCCCAAATGTGGCATACTAGCCCCAGAAGAGAACCACGAGTGTACTCTTCGATGCACCATATGCAGATGAGAACACGCGTCCGGCTCGAAGCAATGTCGCCACCGTTTCCAAGCCCCGCTGAACACTACGCGCAAACAACTGCAAACCAGGAATATACTCCGCAATCTGCACGAAGCACAGGCCTCGGCAGACAGAGCCGGTCTAAAGAAAGACGCTCTACCGGAACGCAGAGACACCCAGACAAGAAAACCTCCCGTAGCCGCAAGTGCCAGCGAACCAGGACGCCACGCGAGCGCACGGGGCCGCAGCTACAGTGCCGGTAGAGATCGAGGACCGAGCAAGCAGCGGGCCGGACGAGAGGGCAGTCACCCTACCAGCAGCGGAAGGAACCAGAAACCCTCCAGAGGCCCAACATCTGACAAGGTGAGCTGGGCATCACAGCTGAGTTCGACTGCTCCACCAAACTACGACAGTGAAAACCAAATATACGGGCAGCAATCGCACAGCTTCGGCAGGTACTGGAACGGCAAAATGCAGAAATTGAGCGACTCAAACGTGAACACCAGCCATCTGCAACCCCGAACCCGGCGCGTGCTAGCACCGCAACAGAAACAGAGCAGATGGAAGTGCACAGGGTAGCACCGAAACGTAAGCAGTTGCACTGGCTGAAGCACACCAAAATACGACCGCTGCCCCCCCCCCCCCGCCCCCCCCCCCCCCCACCGAGCACAGAACCTACCCCTTCCGTTCCACACCAGGCCCCAGCGAGGCTACAGGAGGTGATACAGAATATGAAGACAATCATGCAGTCCCAACACCAGGAAACGACAGCGCAACTACAAGCTGTGAATATCAGAATAAATGACATAGAGAGAAAAATGTACAGGCTCGAAACAAGGCTCACATCATTGGAGGAAACAGTATCGCCGATGCAACAGCAACCGAACGGTCTAGACTCGTCCTCCCAAAATGCAATAGGCCAGGGCTCAGTCCCACTCACGCCATCGGAACCAGGGGCGTAGCCAGGAGGGGGGGGGGGCTTATGGAGCTCCGCCCCCCCCCTTCCCCCCGAAATTTTTTTGAACTGTCACCGACCGCAGCATGGCCCAAGAACATATCGCGAGTTCTGCTATCATAGTTTTGTTCTTGCCTAGATCGTCTGTCTTTCCGTGTGTAAAGTTTACTATCTGTGATTGCTCAACATGTTTATTTTCCTTGTCTAATGCATTATATAGGGTAACTTGTGCTTAGATAAGTACATTTAATGGATACATACGTGTATTTAAATATCTTGTTGCGAGGTTTTGAGTATGCGTACAATGACTTTGTTTCCAGGGGCACTTTTTTATCCTTTATCAAGTTGCATCTTCGCATTTCTACTACTCTATTTTATCTTCGCACTTTTGATTTATCTTTTGCAGAACTCCCCGATTATTCTTGTGCTCGCTGTTGCGACTAAACATTCGGTGCAATTCTTCACAATACATGAACGGTGACAGCTGCTGCTGTGCAGTACACTGAAACGAAGGACAGCGTCATTGAAATTTTTCTTTGGCCGTAGCATACGTACAATAGTGCAAAGGTTCTTGAAATTGAAACATTTATTAAAATATTTGTCCTCTACTTGCTCGTTTCACGGTCTTTACTTTTTTCATATCAGCGGCACGCACTGCTTTGCCGGTTTCGGAGTGATATAGTTCTAGACTTTGTGTGATATTTCCTTTAATCATTAAACATGCAAAAACATGGATCCATTGTTATCAGTTATGTTTGTTATGATTTTTAATACATACTAATATTTATTTATTTATTTATTCAGAATACCCTAAGGGCCCAGCAAGGCATTACATAGGGGGGGACTGATGAAAAAACAAACAAGCGTGCACAAAATTTATAAGGCGGAAGCCTTTAATGTCTCATCGTTGTAAGCAGAAGTTGTCGACAGAAATGTCACGCTTTAGAATTCGTCGAAACGGTCGTGATGTGACAGTGCGCGAACTTCAAACGGGGCCAATTGTACTTTGGCTAGTAACCATGCAACCAATTGAAGAGATCGTATAGTGATGCTCCAAGTAAGCGAGAGTGAGTTTAGTTAATTGCTTAATTACCGAATTAGCCTAATTAACATTTCTAGTCAGGCCATATAAATAAATAAAACCGATTAGGAAATTGGTCGAGCTCGGGAACCGAACCCCGGTCTTCGGAGTGCGAGACGAGCATGCTATCCACTCCGCCATGCCAGCTCTTTTTTGTCTTTATTGCCTGTTTTGGCACCGCCATGCAAGACACCGTATTCACTAGACGCGCCTTTGTTCATTTCAAAACATCGAGCCGCAATGCCAGCTCGATCGTTTGGAATGAACCAAGGCGCGTCTAGTGAATACGGTGTCTTCGCTCACTCGCATCCTCCTCCCTTCTCTTCCGGCGAGGTTTAGGTGTCCACCGACATATGAGAGACCGATACATTTCCCTTCCTCAGAAACCAATTTACCGACGAGCGAGGCGTAGAAGCGAATGGGCGATGGCGTTCTATGGACTCCCTGGCAGCGTTGCAAGGCGCTGTCGCGTTCCATCCTCAGATGCGAAGCTTAACATCTTAACCACACATCAGTGCCCCCCCCCCCCTGAATTTTGACGGGTGTCCACCGAGATATGTGAGACAGTTACTGCGTAATTTCCTTTCCTCAAATACAATATTCATTTTCTTCATTACGGGCCCTTTTTGTCTTTCTTCTTTCACTCCTACTTCCTCTCTTCTTCTACGCTGCGGTTCAAATGTCCAATACAATTTTCATTTTCTTCATTACGGGCCCTTTTTGTCTTTCTTCTTTCACTCCGACTTCCTCTCTTCCTCTACGCTGCGGTTCAAATGTCCACGGACAAGTCACTCCGACTCCGAGCCATGCGGACGCGCTTCGCATGGGCTCCGAAATTAACGCTACCACGGTGAAACGAAACAGCGCATTGACCCAAGACTGGTATCAGACGAAGCGGAACACCATCCGGATTCCGTGGATACCTATCGCTACCAGGCAAGTGGGTCCTCTGCCGAATATTCGACGGAAACATTTTTTGGACGCCGTGTTGACA
This sequence comes from Amblyomma mixtum, assembly GCF_055824585.1. Taxonomy (NCBI): domain Eukaryota; kingdom Metazoa; phylum Arthropoda; class Arachnida; order Ixodida; family Ixodidae; genus Amblyomma; species Amblyomma mixtum. Next base: position 143,031,653 of record NC_143012.1, on the reverse strand, counting down.
GCTAGGCATAGCTGCGACGACGGCATCGACCGAGCCGGCTAGGCCTAACGGCGACGCCGGTGACGAGTACGGTCACGCAAGATGATCCACGCCCTAGAAGGCGAACCTGTAACGGAGGCAGTGCTTCAGGATGACGGATGGATCCCCGCCGCCTTCGCCGCGCAGAAGAAATACAGGAAAAATAGGCAAGCCGCCAACGGAACGCCGGCAGCAGACGCTGACGGGCCGGGGCGTCTCTCTGATCACAGCAAGGCGTCCAAGGATGGAAGCTCTGCTACACCCAAGCCGCGTCCGCCGCCTCTATTTCGAGGCAAACCGCTGCCAAAACTCCCGCAAGACGACTACATAATCGTCGTACGACCACGAACGCCACTCGATCTGAAGACGGCATCCAGGTTGGAGATTGCCGAAGCCATCTGTACTGCGCTAAAACTGCCTCCAGCGGAGACAGTCCAGAATGATAGGTTCAGAGTGCATCCGTCGAACAACACTCTGACCATCTGCACGCCAAACATGCAACGTGCCGAAGCTTACAGTCGCCTGACATCTTTTCAGATGGCGGACCAGCTGTTTGAGGTTAAGTCCTACGTACCAAAGCCAGAAGATTCTCTCAGAGGTATCGTCTTCAACACTTGCACGAGAGAAACGGACGAGGACATCCTAGCGGAACTTCGCGCCCGAAATCCCGACACGGATATAATACACGCGCGAAGAATGGGGCAGACCAGGCACTTCCTCATCATATTTGTCGGAAATCCCCTCCCAAGATCCATCAGATATCTGATGTTCGATGAAATCGTTTATCCATACCACGACAGAGTGGAAGCTTGCTTCAACTGTCGGAAGGTTGGACACCGCATGGACGTCTGCCCACAACCATTCCGCGAACTCTGCCACAGATGTGGAGTCAACCACGCTTTGCCCAAGCAGGGAGAACAACATACGTGCATCTCCACTTGCATCATCTGCAGGGGCCATCACTTCACTGGCAGCCGCAACTGCAAGTTCCGCTTTCAAAAGCAAGCAAAAGAAGCCAACATGAAGAGGGCCAGCAACAGCGAGGGCCAAAAACAAACCAACGAGAGACAATCGCGATCCAGGAGCAAGTATCCACCCCGGGGACGCCACCGCAGCGGATCGTCATCCTTCCCTCCCTTAGGCAGCGACGCCTCGTCGAGAAGCGCCAGCAGATCCGCCAGCCGCAGCCGTTATCGCGACTGCAGCGAAAGCCCGGGACGCAAGAGTGTGACCTGGCACACAGACCCCGAAAAAGAAGCCCTTCAGAAACAGGTGAGGGAGCTTCGAATGCATAACCAGCGCTTGCAGTCCCAAATAGACGAGCTGAGGAAGCTAATAGGCCAACATGCCGTAACTCCTTCTAATCAACCAAAATCCTACAAGGCAGTGCTACAGCAGTCTGCAACCACAAGTACTCCACCTGAACCCAAATCACCTTCCCCATCAGGCCCCTCAGTGATCAAACACACATCCCCTGCTCTTCCCAAGCAGGACGATAAGCTAGTAGATAAGGCTATGGACGTGGAGGTGGCATCTAGACTTAAAAGGCCGGCCAATTCGATGGCAGATACTCCTCCCACACCTCCCAAGAAAAAAACCGAAACGACGGTAGCAGATTTAGTCGACAAAGTGGACCTCAGATTTGCCAAAGTAGAGGCCGACAGAAAGACCGATCGAGAACGTCTAGATACCAAATTCGCGGCTACACTGGCAGAATTCAAAAGTTTTATCATCGACGAAGTTAAGAAAGAAATGGCCAACCTAGCGGCCAGGATCACTACACACGGAATGCAACCAATTCATGGGCAATATGGCCCCCCGCCCGCAGAGAATTAGCGTATGGCAGTGGAACTGCAGGTACTTCCTTCCCAAGAAGGATCACCTGCAGCTTCTAATCCAGAATACTGAAGAAAATCCGGACGTAATAGCGCTCGAGGAGAATAGAGGAAAAACCAAATTAGCGGGATTCAAAAGCTTCATGCAGAAAGGCGCGGACACCAAAAAAGAACAATTAACCGCTATTCTAGTACAAAGAAACATCACGGCTATCCAGCACGAATTCGATGGCATAGCCGCTAATTACACTCTGATAGAGGTTGTTCCTCGCAATCGAGGAGACAGAAATCTTTTCGTACTAAATGTGTACAACTCTCCCCAAGATAAAGGGCTAGACGTTCCAAATTTATTGCGTAAGACTATGCACTTCACTAAAGGAGCGCAACTCCTCGTAGTCGGAGACTTGAACGCACCCCATGCTGAATGGGGATACGTTAAATCCACCAAGAAAGGCACGAAGCTATGGGAAATTTCACGCGATCTCGGCCTCACTTTACTTAATGATCCCCACTCCTACACGCGGCTAGGCAACAGCGTCAGCAGGGATAGCACACCCGACCTGACCTTCACCAAGAATATAACTGAAGCTAAATGGCATAACACTAGAAATACGGCAGGCAGCGATCACTGCATTATAACAATCTCGTTTCATACGTCCGCACACAAGTCAATTCCAACAAGCACTACGCTCACGGATTGGGATAACTTTAGAAAACTTAGAGAAGATACCGCTCCCACCAACATCGAAAACTTAGATAGTTGGGTAGAGCAGCTTAAAAATGACGTGCGCAAGACGACCAAGGAGGTGGACGCTACGGAAGATCAGCGGACGGCTCACTCCAAGCTTCTACATCTCTGGGAAGCGCACAAAAGCATCCTCAATAGATGGCAAAAACAAAAACACAACAGGGCACTTAAGCTAAAGGCAGCCAAACTACAGAGGTAGATCGAAGCACATACATCCGACTTATCTAGGCAAAAATGGGGCCAGATATGCGACAGCCTAAATGATCAGTTAGGCAGCAAAAGGGCCTGGCTCCTCTTAAGGCACCTCTTAGATCCCACTCAAACAAAATCTACTACCAGATCTCACATGAGCGAAATCATTGACGGATTCCCCGGAACAGATGCGGAGCTCCTAGACGAACTTCGAAAGAGATACCTGAACACGTCCAAAAGCGACGCCCTTAACCGCTACACGGGTGCTCCCAACGAGGAGCTGAACAGAGACATAACAGACGCGGAGACATGGGCTGCAATCGGTCACCTTCGCACAACATCAGCCGCGGGACCGGACGGAGTCACGAATAAGATGCTGCGAAATCTAGATCGTAAATCTCTCTCGGCAGTTACCGCTTTAATAAAATGGATATTGGCGCAAAGGAGAACTTCCTCAGTCGTGGAAACACGCGATAGTAACGTTCATTCCTAAACCCAACAAGAAGCTCAGCATTCACAACCTCAGACCCATATCCCTTACCTCGTGCTTAGCCAAACTCATGGAGCATGTGATCTTGAGCCGATTGCAAGGCTATGCTGAGGATAATGACTTATTACCCAGTACTATGGTAGGTTTCAGGAGCCACCTATCAACCCAAGACGTCATGCTCCAGTTGTATAACGACGTCATAGATCCCCCGGATAAAACCGGCACCAAAGCCGTTCTTGGACTTGACTTAGAAAAGGCCTTCGACTACGTGTCGCATGGAGCAATTCTAAGAGGCCTCTCGAGCATAAATGTAGGTGCCAGAACCTACAAGTATGTCAGTTCTTTCTTATCGGGAAGAACGGCAGAACTCTCAATCGGGGGCATCAGATCGGATAGGATAGAACTGGGAGATAGAGGCACGCCGCAAGGCTCCGTCCTGTCACCCTTTCTCTTCAGCCTATCACTCATATCGCTGCCTAGCAAGCTAAACGCCGTAGAGGACTTACGTCATACACTCTATGCGGACGACGTTACTCTATGGGTGGCGAATGGCTCCGATGCTCACATAGAAGAAACTCTTCAGAAAGCAGTACAGATAGTCCACGAGCATGCGAGTAGCATAGGACTCAAATGTTCTCAACCCAAGTCGGAACTCCTTCTAATCAGATATAAGAAACAGAGAGAAAACATCATAGAGGTGCACCTTCAAGGTCTACCGATAAAGGAGGTCGAAACCATTGGAGTACTAGGTCTGTTCATTCAAAATAATCGTAAGAGTAACATTACAATCACCCGTCTGAAAACAACGGTCAACCAGATAGTCAGGCTCATTCGAAGAATCACTGCTAAGAAGAGAGGTATGAAGGAGGCCGACATCTGTCGCCTTATACATGAATTCGTCATTAGCAGATTCACCTATTCTCTACCATACCTCAAACTATTTAAGGTGGACATCGACAGATTAAACAGGTTACTCAGACAGGCATATAAAGCTGGTCTAGGGCTTCCTAGAAACACACCCACGGACAGATTTTTATCCTTGGGTATACACAACATTGTAGAACTCATCACTGCACACAAGGCGATGCACATCCAAAGACTGGCCAACACTACAGCGGGAAGGGAGATTCTAGATCGAATAGGCGTAAACGCTGAACCCATGTCTAACCGACCGGGCCCTCTACTACGACGAGTGCGCGACAAACTACTCATCAAACCGCTCCCCAAAAATATGCTACCGGGGTTCCACGATGGCAGACGACGAGCCAGAGCGCGTGCTCTGCATAGAAAGTACCTTAATCATCCTGGAGCAGTATACACCGATGCAGCCGATTATAATTTCAGCGAAGGGGCCTTCGCTATCTGCGCATCCAAATTCATAGCAGGAAGAAGCGAGTGCATCTCTGCGCCCTCGGTCACGGTAAAGTACGCGGATCAAACAGAAGAAGCGGCCATGGCCTTCGCCATAGCAAATACTGACGCTGACATCATTCTCAGTGATTCCAAGACTGTCATACGCAACTTCTCGCGCGGTAGAATATCCCTAACTGCTAGAAACATACTCACAAATATTACACTGCAACGAGAAATAGAACTGGTATGGACTCCTGCCCATTCAGCGAACCCAGGGAACGAAGCAGCCCACCAACATGCTCGGGGTTTTGTCGGCCGAGCGGTGGGTTCTCGTCCAGGGGGATCCGAGATGCAGCCAGTAATTTCGTACCACGAAATTACCCAATTCTACAAACTCTCTAGTAGAATCTATCCTCCTCCGCACAAGTCCCTCTCCAAACACAAAGAGGTGGCTTGGAGAAGACTTCAAACCCATTCTTACCCGAACCCGTACATTTACGCCCACATCTACCCCGATCTCATAGATCCCACCTGCAAACACTGCGGTAGCACTGCCACCCTCGATGATATGCTATGGGACTGCCCGGAGGATCCTCCTCCGGAAGCTCTTATAGAAGCTCCCTCACCAGACGCCTGGGAAGAAGTGCTGCGCAGCTCGGACCCCGCCGTCCAGACAGGAGCCATCGAGCGCGCCGAAGAGGTCGCCGCCAGCTATCAGCTAACGGCCACCTGGCCTTTCTGCTAAGCGTCCAGGAACCGTTCTTTTCCGACAATAAAGTTTTCTCTCTCTCTCTCAAATGTCCACCGAGACGACAGAGAATTACAGCGCCATTTCCTTTCCTCAAAAAGCGTTGCGTTCAAAGGGCAAGGGCACCGCGCCGAACGGATGGTGGCGTTCCGTGGACTGCCTGGCAGCGCTACAACACGCTGTTGCGTTCCACTCTTAAAGGCGAAGCTCAAACGTAAATAATTAGCAGTTAATTAGTATTCAGGAATTAATAAGTAATTAACCATTAATTAGTGATTTGTCATCACTTAGTGATTAGTACTCAATTATATGTGACGTCACCAGTGCCACAGAAGAGCGAAACTGGTGCTGAAAACGCTTTCGCCTCTACGCACTTTAGGCTGTCAAAGTGACCCCTGAATTTTTACAGAAGACCAGAAAAAGAAGGAAGCAAAAATACAGATGCAAACAGGGCAAGAAGCATTCCAAAAAAATTCGTAGAATACAAGGACAAAGGATCAGCACTGAGCAACAATAAAATTAAAAAATATAAAATATAAAGCGCACAAAAAAGCTAAATTTACGAACTATTATTGGTTGAAAGAAATGTTAGTAAAGCAGACTGAAAAAGTGGCAAGTTTGGCCTTGACAGAATGCTAGATGTCAAGGAATTCCACTCATTTATCGACAGAACAAGAGGTGAGTTTTGGTATTTTTTTGTGCGCGCGAAAACTGGGCAGACTTTATAAGCATGATCTAAGCGAGACGAAAAATGGGGCGTAGGTGTGATAGTAACTTGAGAAAAGGGCAGGTCGCCGAGATACAAAGTATAAAAAAATTATAAGCGAGCATGTTTTCTGCGCGTAGCTAGTGTTTGAAGGTCGAGAGAATGTTTCAATGCAGATACACACTGATGACGCGAGTAACATGACGTGATAAACCTTGCAGGCTTGTTCTGGGCGGATTCGAGAATATTAGTGAGATTATCCTGATGAGGGTGCCATATCAGTGAAGCATATTCGAGTGAAGGTCTGACAAGCGTTATATAAGCGTGATATCTGGTGTCGCTGCTAGCAAGAGCCAAGCGGCGTTTCAGGAGACCAAGTTTCTTAAATTCTTTGCTAGTTATGTGCTCAATGTGCGTGTTCCAGGTTAGATTTGAATTCAGGTGAACGACGGGATATCTATAACTGGAAACCACTTCTATTGGGTTGTTATTTATTGAGTACTGGCTTCAGGGTGGTTCGGTTCTAGTTGAAAATCCTAAGTGTTTTGTTTTCTCGATGTTAATCTCCATTTCCGTTTTGTGACACCATTCTGTTAATTTAGATAAATCGGATTTAAGAATACGGTCGTCATCTGGGTTAACTATTTCTCTATAAATTATGCAGCCATCTGCGAACAGACGTACAGATGAGTCTATGTTAGGGGCTATGTCACTGATATAAATAAAAAAAAGTAAAGGACCAAGCACTGACCCTTGAGGAACACCTGAGGTTACTCTAATATGGTTAGAAATGCACTGGTCAAGTTTCACTGCCTGAAAACGATTCGTTAAAAAATGTTCAATCCAATTAGCTGTTTTATGGTCAAGCTGAAGGCTACGGGTCTTTAATAGCAAACGTCTATGTGGTACACGTTCAAAAGCTTTAGAGAAATCTATAAAAGTCGCATCGGTGTCATTCGAGATATATAGGGAATGGTGAAGTTCTGTTATAAGTTCGAAAAGCTGAGTTTGACGAGACCGTTTGTGTCTGAAACCGTGCTGATTATCTAAGAGCAACTTATTCCTTGACACAGGAATTTATCCTGTGTCAAGTGAGTGCTGCAATATTAATGCAAGAAAAATAGATGAGTAATCGGATGTAATCTTTAGGAGTTTAGAGCTAATACTGTCAGGACCTGGGCTTGTGCTCATGGGCAATCTCTCGATTGCCCGGGCCACACCGTCTACAGTAGTTATGATAAGCTGGGAATTGTGTTGGGTGACTGGCGAAGGAACTGTCAGAAATGTGTGTAGTGTTGATTCCTCCGTAAAAGCATCATTAAAAGTATTGTTGAAAGGTTCGGCACGCTCGACTAATGGTAATGGTGTAGCATTGTCTCTGTTTAGTACTGGAACCCCATGATAACTTTTCGGGTTGGTAATGCGCCAAAACTTTTTTGGATTGGATTTTACCATATTAGTAAGAGTGACGTTAAAGTACTTGTGTTTTGCATCTTCAATTTGGCTGAAATTAAAGCTGAAAGTCTATTGTATTTTTTCCAGTCCACAGGAGCTTTGGTTCATGAAGTTTTTCTGTAGGCACGTTTATTTTTATTTAAAGATATCTTTACTTCATGAGTAAACCATGGATGATCAATTCGAGTTTTTCTCACTGATTTAGGAATGCACGAGTCCTCAATTTCTTTGAGTTTATCACGGAATAAGTTCCAGTTCTGGTCGGTTGATCGCCGGGGGAAATCTGTTTGAAAATCAACTGAAAACGTGCCTAGTAATTGATTAATTATATCTATATATGAGCGTGCGTAGTTGAGAATACATTTTTTTACTTTAGTTTTATCGAGGCGAGGCATCAGAAACGAACAGTGAATGAGCTTATGATCGCTAATTTCCTCCAACACATTGACAGAAGCGAAATCAGGATGGCTTGTACGTAAGCACAAGGTCCAAGATATGACTACCACGCGTAGGCTCGCGAACCAACTGTGTTAGATGATGGAGCTACAATGAATAAGCAAAACGAACGCACTCGGACTGGTTTTGTTGGGACGTGAAATGCGCTGACGTTGACCAGTTTATAGCGGGATAATTAAAATCCCCGCCCAGAATAACCACGGCTTTCGGGAACCTAACATAAATCTGTTCCAGAGCGTAATTCAATAAATCGCTGAACTCTGGCCGGGAATCAGGGGGCCGATAGCACACACCAATAATAACTGCACGGAACCCAACACGACTGGATATCCAGACCATTTCAAGAGGTGAATCAATTGGCACCAAGGTAGCATGAAATTCATGTCGAATAGCTATAATAACTCCACCACCACGGGAGCCAGTTCTGTCTTTACGGAAAACTTGAAATGACTGAAATAAAGAAAGTCCGCGTGTGGAAGCATCATCTGAAAACCAGGTTTCAGTGCCCAAAATCATGTCTGCTGAACAGGTGTGTATAATTGCTTTTAAGGCATCAACTTTAGTCAAAAGGCTACGAAAATTCGCGACGAGGACAGATAAACTGGCTTTATTGAGAGAGTTGCTCTCACGTTGCCGCGTTTGTCAATCAGTGGAAGAAAAGCCATTTTGTTTGATCTGAATTGCGCTGCATGTAGTGAAGCCGTACTGAAAAATGCGTCCATTCAGGTGTAGCTTGTTAAAACGAACACTGAAGCGTTCCTTATCTTTTTTGTTCTGCTTTGCGTAATCACGCAACTTTTCCTGGCTGGCTGCACTTTAGGAGAAAAATTCTCTTCCAGCCACACCTTAGGTTCATCGAAGTCTTTCAATTTATAGGCATTGCACAATGCTTCGGCGTTAGAGTTGAAGTTCAGGAACTTTACAATTAGTGGCCGATGAAACCCTTCACGGTGCTGACCCATGCGGTGAGCCCGTTCAATGTCTCCGGTTTGTACCTCAAGGTTGGTGGAAAAGAATTCCTTCACAATTTTTTCTGATTTGGTATAGTCTTCGTGTTCTTTTTTAGGAAGACCTTTAATTATCAAATTGTTTCTGCGCATGCGATTATTGATGTCCTCGACAGCGTCTAGAAGTCCTTCACTTGTTTTCAGCATGTCTGCCTTCACTCCCTGCACGGATTCCTTGACTGCATCAACATTATTCTTAATGTGTGGAACATTAGCTAAACTTTGCTCGATGGCAGTTACTCGCGTCCCTATGCTCGTTACCTCATCCTTGATTTCCTCCAGACCCGCAGTCGTCTCTCTATGGCATTCCTTCAGCAGTACGAGAACGTCCTCTACCTTGGGGCCGGGATTAGCCTCGACGTCTCCGGAACAGAGCAGGAGTAGCGCAAAGCAAGATGAAAGTAATATCAGTGAGAGCCTTGGGCAAAGGACTCGGATGAGGCCCGATGCTTCATTAAAGCGTGCAGCACAGTAACACTTGCTCTGTAGGCATGCAAAGAACGTACCAATACGCGCTCGATAGGTGCACACGTTAACTCCAATTTGGATCGCAAAAAGAAAACAAAAGATGCGAACGGATCGGTTGGGGATCAGCGGCCACAAAGAAGAGTGGTAAATTACAAATAACGTCTTACATCTGAATAAAATACCTACCTAGAAAAGGAAAACGGTACAACTTAGCAAGTGCACTCTATGGCCGTGAGTCCCAGGTTAACGATGGCTGGCTGTCCTTAAGTAGTGTTTGGTGGCGCTGGTTCCGTGGTGACGTCAGAAGGCTTGGCAGCTTTTTCGGCCACGCGATCCAAGTTTGCAGATATGGTGATGACCACGCAGAGATCTTTGTGACGGCAGAGGCCGCTCCACGAACAGACGGCAATCGCTAGAAAAGGAAAACAGTACAACTTAGCAAGTGCACTGTGTGGCCGTGAGTCCCCGAAATTCTTTTATTTTAAAAAATACATATTTCACTTGTCTAGGCAGTGCGTAGTGTTAACTAATAAACGATGGCATTGTCAATGGCAATGCAGTTATTATTCTTGCGTTAGATCCCTCCAGAAATTCTGAGTAGGCCACCCTGCAACATGAGACCCACTCGAAAGAAATTTCTGGCTACGCCACTGATCGGAACTTATACACCTCTCTAGAAGCATGTCTCACCAAGATGGCCAACGGTAAATACCGAATTTGGCAATGGAACAACGGAAACGGGGGAACCTGGAACAATACCTACGCGCTCAGCAAGACCCACGTGTTGTCATATGCCTGCAGGAAACCGGGGGGACACCCAAGTTGGCAAGTTACAAAACCTACCGGGGAGAGGGCCGAGATAGCTGCAGAGCCATCCTCGTACACCAGAACTCGATTGCAGTTCGACATGAAATCGTACAAACAGAAATAGATTATGTCCTGTTAGAAATCCCACGCAGAAGGCAAGAATGTAGCCGCTTCGTACTCAACGTGTTTAGCAATCCGAAATTTAGACAGCATCGCTTTCACTCCCTCTTCCACGACACTATACTTAGATCCAAGAAAAACCCCTTGGTAATTGTACGGGACTTCAACGCCGCCCATGCAGCTGGGGGTATCGAACGGAAACGCCTAAAGGAAAGCACTTGTGGAAGGCGATACAGCAAGATGGACTCACCCTCCTAACAGACCTGCAATACCCTACAAGAATCGGAAATAGCGTCAGCGCCAACATTTGCCCAGACCTCACACTCGTCAAAAACATAGTCAACTGCGAGTGGTTAAACATGCAGACATGTCTAGGCAGCGAGCACTATATACTGAGTACAAAAATACCAACCTCAGGATATAAACCTATGAAGAACAGCATGAAAATCATGGAATAGCACCGATTACGGAACGTTAGACAGGAGACGGCGCCGACTAGCAACGACTGCATGGAAGCGGCAACGACTGCATGGACCCGACTAGTGGACGCGGCAGCTCAAGGAGGATGTTCAGACTCACACACAGGATATTACCGAAGAAGTGGGTATCACACAGATCACAATCGACAACTACACATGTGGCAGGCGAGGCAAAGTCTCCACAATCGAGGGCTGAGACGGAAGTACAACGGAACCCTCAAAATCCGCATTGCCAAGCTAGACCAAGACATTGCAGAATATGCAGCCAAACTATCTGGCCAGCAATGGTTCCAGGTGTGTGACAACATGAAGGAGGAATGACCAAAACATGGTATCTCCTCAGACACCTTCTCGACCCGGAAAATACGAAGGCAGAACACAAACGCAACATAAATCGCCTCGTGCGTCTCCACCACGATAATATGAGGGCTTTCTTACAAGAGCTACAAAACCGGTACATAGGGGATCAAACAACCACCGACATCCCCGATTACCGAGGGCCGCCCAATGAAGAGCTCGAGAGCCCTATCCTTGAAATTGAGGTAAGAGCCGCCCTACAAAACATGGAGCCACGTCGGCACCGGGAGCTGACGGAGCACGAAACAAGACTATGTGAAACCTGGACGATTACTCTATAGCAGCATTTGCTCACTATTTCAACCAGTGCTGAGAGGAAGGCATCATACCCGAACAGTGGAAACACGCTACAGTCCTGTTTATACCCAAGCCGGGAAAACCCTTCCAAACCGAGAACGTAAGGCCCATATCGCTCACGTCATGTATTGGCAAACTATTCGAGCACGTTGTACTCGCCCGCCTTCATGCGTACGTCGAAGACAAAGACTTCTTCCCATACACTATGACAGGATTCAGGCCCGTACTGTCCACGCAACGTCCTCCTACAAATCCACCACCAAGTAGTCTGCCCTCCTCATAAACATAATTATCGAGCAATAGTGGGCCTAGACTTCAAGAAAGCATTTGGCAATGTATCACAATGGCCATAATGGAAAATCTTGAAAACCTTCATGTGGGATCCAAAACATACAAATACATCGCCGGACGCCGTATGTGTGGACACTGCCTCCACGGGTGATGAAGCGACAGCAGCTGTGATGGACTCCACTACATCCACCCTCCTCACACTACCTCTCCCTCCAGACACGTCCACAGAGGCTGCAGAGGAAGCCGTCATTGCACTTGCTATCACTCGCATGGAAGCCCGGTATATTTTAAGTGACTCGAAAACTACGATACTAAATTTTGCTCGAGGCGGAGTTCATGTCCCTGCTTTTGACATACTCGACTCGCCCGATGCACCCCCGCCCCGCCATGTGGAGCTGATATGAATGTCTGTGCACTCCGGGAATCCCGGAAACGAGGCCACCAACCTTTTAGCCAGAGGCTCCTTAAACCGGGCTCAGGTGGCCTCGGATCGGGGATTCAATACAGTGATCGAATTAATAGAGGCTCAACGCACCAACCAATTAGTCCGCCTGAGTCGCACGGAAACAGGACAATGCCTACTGCGACAGCAACGTCTCAATCCACCAATTCCCACCCCAACAAGTCCTACACCTTACATGATTTCTCTGCGCACGCAGGATCACATATATCAGAAGCCCCTACCGCGCAATATGAGTGCCAGTCTCCATCACGGTAGGCGGCAGGCACGAGCGAGCTATTACACCAAAACATACAGCAACCGCTCCGATATCCTTTATGTCGACGCGGCGCAAAATTCTAAACCAGGATATTTCACGGCAGTCGCAGCCTATGAAGACGGCACAGTGTGGGCCGCCGCCACTATCCGAACTATTTCGCCTGCAGAGGCGGAAGGAGCCGCCATTGCACTTGCTCTGGCCCACTCCATCATTGACAAAAACATAACCGAAATTTGCACAGATTCACAGACCGCGTACCGCCACTACCTAAAGGGCGTGGCGACTCCGGCAACACACCGTATTCTTACCACGGCCACCTCTCTCGACCGAATGGTTACTCTGTCGTCGGTCCCTGGGCATGCCTCGATCCCCGGTAATGAGCGCGTTCATACGCTGGCCCGAGAACTCTCCTCCCGGACCCCGTAGGATCAGGCACCCAACCCTGCACAAGAAGCCCCATCGTCGTCTCTGCATGACATCAAATCACCACATTTTACAAATTCAGCCGCATGACACTGCCACCACCCCACAGTACCTTGGATGGATGGATGGATGGATGGATGGATGGATGGATGGATGGATGGATGGATGGATGGATGGATGGATGGATGGATGGATGGATGGATGGATGGATGGATGGATGGATGGATGGATGGATGGATGGATGGATGGATGGATGGATGGATGGATGGATGGATGGATGGATGGATGGATGGATGGATGGATGGATGGATGGATGGATGGATGGATGGATGGATGGATGGATGGATGGATGGATGGATGGATGGATGGATGGATGGATGGATGGATGGATGGATGGATGGATGGATGGATGGATGGATGGATGGATGGATGGATGGATGGATGGATGGATGGATGGATGGATGGATGGATGGATGGATGGATGGATGGATGGATGGATGGATGGATGGATGGATGGATGGATGGATGGATGGATGGATGGATGGATGGATGGATGGATGGATGGATGGATGGATGGATGGATGGATGGATGGATGGATGGATGGATGGATGGATGGATGGATGGATGGATGGATGGATGGATGGATGGATGGATGGATGGATGGATGGATGGATGGATGGATGGATGGATGGATGGATGGATGGATGGATGGATGGATGGATGGATGGATGGATGGATGGATGGATGGATGGATGGATGGATGGATGGATGGATGGATGGATGGATGGATGGATGGATGGATGGATGGATGGATGGATGGATGGATGGATGGATGGATGGATGGATGGATGGATGGATGGATGGATGGATGGATGGATGGATGGATGGATGGATGGATGGATGGATGGATGGATGGATGGATGGATGGATGGATGGATGGATGGATGGATGGATGGATGGATGGATGGATGGATGGATGGATGGACGGACGGACGGACGGACGGACGGACGGACGGACGGACGGACGGACGGACGGACGGACGGACGGACGGACGGACGGACGGACGGACGGACGGACGGACGGACGGACGGACGGACGGACGGACGGACGGACGGACGGACGGACGGACGGACGGACGGACGGACGGACGGACGGACGGACGGACGGACGGACGGACGGACGGACGGACGGACGGACGGACGGACGGACGGACGGACGGACGGACGGACG